>NC_090924.1:430418489-430722489 GCF_040938575.1 Ambystoma mexicanum
CCTTCCTTCCTCCCTCCCTCCCTCCCATCCTCCCTCCCTTCCTTCCTTCCTTCCTCCCTCCCTCCCTCCTCCCTCCCTACCTTCCTTCTTCCTTCCTTTCTTCCTTCCTTCCTTTCTTCCTTCCTTCCTTCCATCCTTCCTCCCTCCCTCCCTCCCATCCTTCCTTCCTTCCTTCCTTCCTTCCTTCCTTCCTTCCTTCTTTCCATCCTTCCTCCCTTCCTTCCTTCCTTCCTTCCTTCCTTCCTTCCTTCCTTCCTTCCTCCCTCCCTCCCTCCCTTCCTTCCTTCCTTCCTTCCTTCCTTCCTTCCTTCCTTCCTTCCTTCCTTCCTTCCTTCCTTCCTTCCTTCCTTCCTCCACCCTTCCTGCCTTCCTTCCTTCCTCCCTCCTCCTCCCACCCTTCCTTCCTTCCTCCCTCCCTCCCATTCTTCCTTCCTTCCTTCCTTCCTTTCTTCCTTCCTTCCATCCTTCCTCCCTCCCACCCTTCCTTCCTCCCTCCCTCCCTCCCATCCTTCCTTCCTTCCTTCCTTCCTTCCTTCTTTCCATCCTTCCTCCCTCCCTTCCTTCCTTCCTTCCTTCCTTCCTTCCTCCCCTCCCTCCCTCCTTCCTTCCTTCCTTCCTTCCTTACTTCCCTCCATCCTTCCTCCCTCCCTCCCTCCCATCCTTCCTTCCTTCCTTCATTCCTCCCTCCCACCCTTCCTTCCTTTCTTCCTCCCTCCCTCCCTCCCTCCCTCCCTCCCTCCCTTCCTTCCTTCCTTCCTTCCTTCCTTCCTTCCTTCCTTCCTTCCTTCCTTCCTTCCTTCCTTCCTTCCTTCCTTCCTTCCTTCCTCCCTCCCTCACATCCTTCCTTCCTTCCTTCTTTCCTTCTCCCTCCCTCCCTCCCTCCCTCCCTCCCTCCCTTCCTTCCTTCCTTCCTTCCTTCCTCCCTCCCTTCCTTCCTTTCTTCCTCCCTCCCTCCCTCCCTTCCTTCCTTCCTTCCTCTTATGTTTCAAATCATCGACAGACCTTCTTGTTTGTGTATCCGTCTGTCCTCGACCAGTCTTCATGCTCTTCCTTTTTTCTTCTTCTTCTTCATACTCTTCCTGATCAACTTCCTGTCTCTTCTCCTCGCCTCCCCTCTTCTTCCTGCCCTCTCTTGCTCTCTACTCCCCCTCACCCACCCTCACTTTCCCCTACAGTGTATCCATGTCTTCTCCTCGCCCACCTTCACCTCCTCTTGTTCTTGTGGTGTGCACGGACACCGCCTCCTCCTGGATCCCAGCCCACCTTTTCTCTCCTCCCGCAAACCCTCCTGTGCCCTCCACCTGTCATTCCCCCCTCCAGTCCTCCTTCGCCTGCTTCGTTTCCACTTCAGCTCTCCCAACCTTCCATGTGTTCCCCCAAATCCTGATCTTCATCTAGGGGCAGGCAGCGTGCCTCTCCATACAAGCCTTCTCGGCGTCTCCAATGGCCCTTTCATATCACCTGCTTTCTATTGGCTTCCCTGTGTTCGCCTCTCACCCCACACCTCCCGGCCCCACTGGGTCTCTATTCTTGCCCATCACATTCCTTGCTTATTTTCTTGTTCCCACTTTCGTTGTCCTCGTCCTCTCACTCACTCTTGCCTTCCCCTCGGTCCTGTTTCTTCACCAATCCTTCTTTCTCTCTGGCTGGCTGTCTTTCTCTCCTCTTAGTCCTTCTATCTCCACATTTCCTCACTCTCTCTCTTTTCTCTACCTCCCTTGTGCATTTTAGCACCCCCTCTGCACTCTTGCTCCTCCCTTTCCACACACATGTTCTTCTCACTTCTCCTTTCCCTCCCCCTCCCTTCCTTATACACTGCATCCCTCTCTCCCCACTCCCTCTTTCCTCTACGTTCCCCACACATTCTCTTACCTCACTCCGCTACACCCTATCTTTCTCATCTTTTCATTTCACTATCTCTCACTTCCTTGCACACTCTATCGCTCCCTTCCCACACCCACTTTCTCACCTTTTTCCACTCTCCTTTTCCTCTCCCTTCCGAACTCTCCCCTCCTTTCTTTCCCGCACTCTTTCCTCTCACTTCCCCACTCTCTAATCAATATCCCTCCACTTTCGTTCCTTTCATTTCTCCCACCCTCCATTTTCTCCCCATCATTCTTCACTCTCTTTTCCCCCCTCTTTTCACCACTCTGTCTTTCTTCTCGCAGTCTCTCACTCTGATTCCCCTCACATAGTCTCCACTCTTTCATTCCTTCCTATCCCTCCATTCCGTTTCTACCTTGTTGACGGCTACTTCTTTTCTTGTCCGCCTTTCGCCCCTCTCTTTCCCTCCCTTCCTTCAAACATTGTTGTTATCTGCCCTTCCTCTACGCTTGGGCTTTCTTCCTGTTCCTTATTTTTCTTTTTCTGTGACCAACAGTTCTCTACCTTCTCTTCTCCCATTGCTTCCTCTTTCTTTCATCTGTTTGCTTTCCTTTTGTCGCACATGCAGCCCACTACAGCAATGATTCGTTGAAATAAATATATATATAGAACTTTAAATGGGCCTGGCTAGGCAGGCAGCTCCCAAAGACCTTTCCCTGAGCTGGGGCACTGTATGGCTCCCTCAGTCCACCTGAAGTCAGCACCCAGATTGATGTTAACATTAAGAGGCTGTGAGGGTGTTTTCCGTGTGGAAAAAATACATAATATGGAAAAAAAATCCCAAAAGTTAACTCTCCAATTAGTATATATGATTCATAGTTTGCTATCACTTTACTGATAGGGTGTTATCATACAGGAAATAAGCAGAAGGCCCAGTATGCATTATGTGCTCAGAAGGATTGGAAGCTTGAATCACTGTCACAGATATGTCTTATATGAACATTTGTGTAAAGGCTTATGTTCCCAAAATGCTCTTTGATTTTATGCAAAGCACCAAGTAGCTTACATTGGTGCTATTTGTCCTCCTCCCCTTTCTCCCGGGTGCTTTCATGGGTGGTTTCTGGGCTGGCTGAAGATGCATGGGGGCCCCTGGTACCCCTTGCTATGAGGGAGCTGTGTGGTGCATTGATCATAATGGAGATGCAAACGCCATTGGGTGATTTCTCTGGGTTTATCTTTGAGGATGCTTAACACGAGCCCCACCTTGAACTTCCTTATTCCCCAATCGTATTCCCTGCTCCACACGAAAGAGCTGAAAACAGGGTAAACACATCAGGGATACGTTAACCTTGAGGTCTGCCTTTGGCCAAGGAATGCACATTAAAAGCGACACAGACTTTTCTCTTGAGAAGGCCAGTGCCTCTCTAGGGAATATGTGCATACTCTTAGCCCTTCCCTTCAGGGGTTAATAGCTACAGATTGTCACAGGACAAGAAGACAGCAAGGTAGCTGACACCCTACATGAGCACTCAAGAAAAGCCATTAAGCACACTCGGCCTGGGCCTTTTATTTTCAGAATGAAGGCGATTTACTCACTGATTTAACTGCTTATATCCCGAGTAAGAAAGGGGTTTATTTATGTACAGACAACAGCTTATTATTTAGAAACTAAACCCGGTGAACTTGCATTTACAGTATTATGCAGACAAGACCACCTCAGACAGTGCGGAGTGACCCAAAATGCAGGTCTGCAGCGCCTTGTGATGTATTGTTTGTTTGGGGCAAGTGGCCCTTGCCAAAGCCACCTGCACCTCTTATAGGCCATGCCCAGCACAATTTGGCCATACCTCCTTTCCAGAGCGCCCCCCGCCCCCTCATTTTTTGGCCATACCTCCTTTCCGGAGCGCCCACCGCCGCCTCATTATTGTATGGCACATAAAGCACTGTATATATACGAACGGTGTGTGCGCGTGCAGCCAGATGGGCGGGGCATCCTAGGAGCGGTTGCTGCTGAGCCGCCTGATGTGAGAGTAACTGGGGCTGTAAACCTGTCGAGGCTTTCTGGTGGTCCTCATCTCAGAATCTTCGGATCCTCTGTGGTCTGATCATAATCAATCCGCTAAATAGATCCAAGTTCTCAAGGACCTCTCTCCCTGCGTCAACGCTGGGGACTGATATCTGTGTAGGGGCTATTGTGACAGCTCCTGGGTCGCTATGATGTGATGTGCGCTGCACGCTCTGCACACCAGGAGGCAGGGTAACATGGCATTTGTGCTTGCTTCTGTGTGAGGCTTTGGACTCGAGTATGACGCAAAAGCCCTGCGACGTAACAGTAACTTTATCGAATGTGATATTACTCTGCCTATTGGTGAACATTTGAATAGCCCAAGCTGCCACTAAATGTAACTGTCACCAATGCATCCTTTAACGTTATCCAATTATATCTATCTAATCCAGGCAAAGTCTTTGGACCTCCTTCCGAGTATGGAGGTAGTTATGGTGCTATTTGCGCCATGACTACCTGCCATACTGGTACCGTGTCTGGTTTCGTGAGATGGGGCATTACCGGTCCAGTCCGACCTTGGTGGGACCGGTAAGTCCCCATTCACCAAACCATTCCCCATTCCCATTTCAGCCCCCATAGGGCTAAATGGGAAGGGGGAAGTAGCTAATAACGGTACCGCAATTTGTGGTACCGTTATTGGCCCTGATTTCCCTTAGCGGGTCCCATCCTTAATGCCTGGTAAAACCAGACGTTAAGGAAGGGACCCGCTAAGGGAACTCGTAGCAGGGTGCAAAGGGATTACCGGCACCGATGTCCTTAACGGTGCCCGGTATCCCTTTGCGCCCTACTCGGAATGAGGCCCTTTGCCTACTTACTTGCCTCGCTGATTGGCTATCTTAAAAAAAAAATGGGTATATTTATGCTTTAGACATTAAAAAATCAACAGTAAAAAATCACCAGTAAATCATAAAAATAAACAATGTTTTAGTTAAGCCTGCCTACCTAGTCCCTCTCCCAAAATTCCATACAAGACTAACATAAAGCATATGCACTCATCCACTAGCTACAGACCTATATCAAGGAACCTACCCCTCATTTACCTGTAAAGATGGCTCCTCTTCTGTTGTTTCACAATACCTTCTCAGTCAATGACAATCTGTAAAGTCTCCTCAACCATTCATCTGTACATGGTCTCTGATCAGATTCCCAACTTCTTAGGATCACCTTTTTAGCTGCCATTGCGGCTCTGAACAGCCATTTCGTTTGTGAGCCAGACAGGTCTTCCAATATAGTGACTTCCCCTAGAATCAGTGTTTCAAAATCATATTCCAAATCTGTAATACTCTATTAATCGTGTCTAATCGCTAATCACTAATGTCTTCCCAAAGTCTCTTACTCTATTGCATGCCCAAATCATTTGCTCCAAAGTCCCCTTTCTGTGCTTATATCCCCAGCAGATGTCAGACTCATGCATCTTTCTTTTAAACATTCTCTCTGGTGTCCAAAATACTCTATTTAATAGTTTCATCTGTCTTGCTCTTCCACACGGTTAAGGACATTTGTGTATAATTCTACATATTACCTCCCATCTCCCTTCATCCACACCATTGTTAAGGTTATGGGACCATGTCTCAGTCAAAGTTGTGTTCTCCTTTCTTGCTCTCAGTAAGAGATCACAGACTGCTGAAGCTATGTGGTTTTGTTTAGCTAATTGTTGTATATAGTATGCTCTAGATCTTCCTCGGTAATGTTACTAGCATAACCAATTATGTTTTTCAGCCAATGATACTGCTTACATATATCACCTTCTAGATAGGTTCCCTTTTCAAGCTCCCTGAAGAGATCCAGGATCAATTGATCACCATGCCAGGTCTTCAAGCCGTTTTTCTTCTCCCAAGTACCATGTGGGTCAAACTAATATTTTCCCTTTCAATTTCACTTTCTCATTTAGAAGCATGACGGATATAAGAGGGTCCTGGCCTAATATCTTGGTAATCGCTATCAAACAGTTTCTCAAAAATTCTGTTGCAGGGAAAGACTGTTTCTTGTCTCTCGTTTTGGAGGCAAAGCTCTGGGTTTGAAATGACAGACCATGTTTGTCTTTGCTTTTGTACAATCATCGGGCGAATCTTCCAAGAAAGGTGATATATGTCAACTGTAGAAAGATAGAATGGGAGGCTGCAAAGTTAGGTAAGCTCAGCCCTAAAGATAAGGGGCGTATCGATCGTTTTTACTCCCTAAAAATTGGCAAATACTCCCAAAAATGAAAAATAAGGAGCTAAAGACTCCCAACAAAAAAATATGAAACAGACACATAGGAGCTTGCCTCTCTGTTTTCACCCACACAGCTCCATGGTTATGTTTGGACTAGGAGTACACACAGTGCCACTGGAACAAACTTCTATTGTTACTGCCTGATACAAAGTGGTAAACATGTATCTTTTACTTATGGGCTAAAGACTAGTAGGGTCATCCTTTTTGCATAGACGTCCATAATAGCCTGGCACTTGTGCATGAAATAGGTGCAAAGAAATATTCATTACAAGTACATTTCTGTTTTATAGTTGAAACATATTTTTGCTTGCTTACGAAAAATACTCCCGTGGGGGGTGGCACTTAAATGTTTACTCCCTAAAAAATCATTGTACTGCCAACTTTAAAAAATAGGGAGTAAAATACTCCAACTTCAAAATTTTACCTGGAGCACTGGGTATGCTCATCCCCCTTTTAGTATTAAGCAATTGCAGTTTCCACATTTTCAATCATGGCTGTTTATCATCCCATAAAAGAAGAATTCCAACTCTATCCATGTTCCTTTTCCTGGAGGGAGAGGGAGCGTTTCAAGAACATAAATCCTTTTGGGAGCAGCTATCATTTTAAGGGTGTTCACTTTACCCCATAATGTCAATTTCTGTTTAGGCCATCTTTCGAAGTCCTGCTTCATTCTTATCTTTGCCATATTTATGTCCTCGTTCATGATTTGGCTTATTTCATTGGTGAGACAATTTCAAGATATTTCATTCGTGTTCGGCACTAACAGAAACCTTGTTCAATGGGGTCTGTTTTACTGGAGAAAGGTGTTACTGGCATAGCCTCTGATTTCTGCCAGTTCATCTTATATCCAGCGAGTTCACCAAAGCATTTAATCCTTTCCATCATTGCTGGAAGAATTATCTGTTCTATACCACTACATTTCACCCCTCTAACCCATTCATCTGCTATGAGTGAATACAACAACAAACAAGAAAGGTGAAGGGGGTATCTTTGTCTGGCTCCTCTTTCAGGTTATAGAATTCAAAGATATTGGCATTTGTCACTGCTGGAGTTGTCTGTTTTGAGTATAAAAGTTCCATCCACTTGATGAACTCTTATCCAGTTTCAAGTTTTTCAAGAGTCCTAAAAAAGAAATGTCCAGTCAATTGTATCAAATGCTTGTTCTGCATCCAACGAGAGGACAACCACTCCTTTTACCAGATGTTTGCCTTCTAGCATTGTTAAGATGAGTTGTCTCCTATTTAGACAAGAATGACTGCTTTTCACAAAGCCTGTTTGGTCATGATGTATCAGTTTTGGTATAACTTGTTCCAAATGTTGAGCCAGTACCTTTGCCAAGTTGTTACCATCTGTATTGATCAAACTGATTGGTCCATAGTTCTCAGGCAAGTATGGAGATTTTTCTATTTTAAGAATGACCGTGATATTAGCATGTCACACAGTAGATGGGAACAAACCAATCTCACATGATTTCCTAAACATATCTGCCATCAGCTTGTATGCAATCTCAGTCATGATCATGTAGAATTCCACCGGAATGTTATTGGGTCCAGGTGATTTCCTGGTGTTTAGGCTGTAGATTGCTTTTCTCAGACCTCTACTGTAATTTCTTTCCTTGACATTTCAACATCTTCCTCCAACACTTTTGTTAGGGCAATTGACTCCAAGAAATCCATTTGACTTCCTGTACTATTTCTGGTTCAGGCGTATATAGTTTTTCATAAAAATCTACGAATTCTTTGTTGATAATTTCTGGATCATATGAAATGACACCATTTTCACAGCACTGATAGCTTTGTCACTTTCCAAAGCCTTAGCCAATGTGCTAAAAAGCGATTATCATATTTCTTCCTCATAAGTTCCTTCTTCTTTATTTCATCCGGCTTACTCCAGCAACTTTTTCATAGATTCCTAACATCAGTCTCAAGAGATCTGAATTTTTTTTTTGGTTCTTTCTTTTTCTGCATTTTGCTTGAAACACCAATTAGCAGACCCCTTATATAACTTTTGAAGGCTTCCCATACAATGCTGGCACATTTTGGGCTCAGCCAGCAAGAGAATGTGTTCATTTGGTGGGAATACTAGCATACATTAGGCTGCCAGCATGAACACATTTTACAATGCCAATACTGGCATGTAACATAACATGAAATGTATATGGCTCATCCAGCATGAACACATGTTCTTCTGGTATAATAATGGCATACATAGGGCACAGCCAGCAAGAATATGTGTTTACAACGGTGCTACTAGCATATCTTGGCACAGTCAGCATGGGCATGAAAGAGTGCTCTTGCAGAGGCATGCTGGCACATATTGGGCATAGCGTAGGCACGTGATTTCTATGGCAATACTGGCATATATTAGGCACAGCCTTCATGAAAATGTGTTCTTGCAGCGGAATGCAGGTTTATATGGCACACAGAGAGAAGTAACATGTTTTTACAGTGGCGCTACTGGCATATATTGGCCACATTATATGTGTTTAAAAATAGCATGATGGCATGCATTATTGGACATTGATGGCATGAACATGTGCTTCACAGCAATGCTGATATATATTGTCTAGGGAGGCCTCAAGGTTGTTTTTGGGGACAGCATTTAAATGTGTGACTTTTGGGTTTTCAAATGTACCACTCACCCCATTATTAAAAAATACATTTCTCAGGGGGAACTCTCCTAGACGGTTATTTCTTGCTCGCTGCGCTTCAGCATGACGAATCCGGGGAAATACCTATGTCACAGAATGGAGCACACTGGAGAATGAGGGATAGACTAGAGCACGCAAGGTGAACTAGAGTGAGTGAGTGTGTCGAGCAGACAGGAGTGTGTAGGGCAATCTTGAACACCTGAAATGAATAAAAATGCATAGAACGGACCTGATCGCATAGAATTGCATGACGTACATAATATGCTTTGGAATGCAGGGAACATTTGAAAGAACATATATCATACCACACCCCACGCTTACTCTCTTCTTTACACCACCACTCAACTAGAACACAGAGATACTATGACACCATTCGGTATAACTGTCCTCATATCAACGTCTCCCGCTCACTCCCCATCACTCTAAGTAAACACTGCTGGTTTCACACCCGCAGCCAGGCGTTCTCCTCAGGCCTAACGCAGCCACACTCGGTCTGGATGAATCCTGCCAGAGCGAACACATACTCCTGATCTCTCAATCACCACACCTACCGCTAAGAAGCAGCTACCACACGAATTCCGCACCAGCTGCACACATACCTGGTGCGCACACGCACCTTTGGACTCTCTCTACTCCCTCTACTGACCCGAACTTCGGTTCCCGAGGGCGTTCAACCTACCAGCGTCTTTAGACCATACCAATGGTATATAAGGCGCTATATAAATGCAAAATAACATAACATAACATAACTTAATAACTTATCAGCCACGATGAGTAACACCACACATTCATAGCCATTTTAGCTTGTAGCTCAAATTAACACAAAGTACCAATACATATGCAACCACACTGGTTGAACAAAAACATGAAATTCTTGTCAAACCAGTGATTAACAACTTGCTCTATAAAACATGTTTATGGTGTGGGTGCTCTCCCTAGCGCCCTCCCACTGTGACCCTACTTCCTTTTATTGAGAGCACTGCACTCCTCTCTCTCGCAATAAATGTGCAAACCTACACGTCTCTCTCCCTCTCGCACACACTCGTAAACACACACACACACTCACTCATGCATACTCATTTCAATTCCCTCGCACGCACAAACGCATGAGAGGCTAATTTATGGAGAAACAAAGTCAGTAATAAAGGATTGGGAGTCTCACGCTGTGACATGTTGTCAGGCCCCTGTGACAACATTCGCCACTTTCTCCAAGTGCCTATCAGGGGGTGTACAGCTGCAGACACACCACAGTACACAATGTTCACTTTGTTTAATCTGAGCTTTCAGCACAGATTAGCTATGCAACGAGTCATCGGTGAGTAGGCCCAGCAGAGTTGCCCAGATGTTCAGCATGTTACATAAGAACATGCACACTCTTACCTTTGAAAGCACCTATATGCACTCTCACAAAACGGCATGCCTGCACTCTTCTGCACACCTCTGCCTATGCACCTGGGCGCCTTTGCACACACTGGCACAACACACGCATCTAAGCACACGCGCTGCCACCTCTATGCAGTCTCGCACAACTGCATGCATACATGAACCTGGGCGCGCACATTTGCCTGTGCACTCAGTACATATGCAAACACACACACGTGCCTTGGCGTGCACACTCCTAAGCGCATAGACACACCTCTGCGTGTGCTCACACACCTCTTTATGTGCATGCATGCAGAGAGAGAGAGAGAGAGAGGGAGACAGAGAGAGAGAGAGAGCATGCAATAGGCCTAGTTACTATCGAAATGGATTTTTTCATTATGTTATCTACTCTCTAGGGAGATATATATATATACACACACTTGTTGATTTGTAACTGTTGTTTGTTTCAGAGTGTCAAAGGCTTAGGGCCTCATTACACGGACGGTGATGGACCAAGGTGCTATTAGCACCTTGGTCCATGCCGGTAAAATACCGGCACCGCCTTGGAGCAAAGGGGAATTACCGCCCTATTCCAAGGTTGGTGGGGCGGTAATTCCCCCTTCCCCCATTGCCCTTCCCCATTACAATTTTTGCCCCATAGGGCATAATGGGAATGGGGAAGGTGCTAATTACGGCACCGCAAATTGCGGTACCGTAATTAGCTCCCTGGTCCCTTTGCGGGTTGGTTTTTAACGGCTGCAAAAAGCAGGCGTTAAAGTCTCCAACCCGCAAAGGGACCTCGTAGTAGGGCGGTAAGGGTTAACGGTCACCGGTACCATTAACGGTGACCGTTAACCCTTACCGCCGTTCGTGTAATGAGGCCCTTAGTCTAAAATAGCTACCTTCAGCTCTTCACTGGAGTTAAATTGAGGACTCATTTGGGGACACATGTACATACATATAGTCGCTGTTCTCAAAGGAGCTGCTATTGATTACTTCAATGTTTAAAAATCTGAAGCGTGAGACCACTCCTTTAATGTTAGCATCCACAGAATATGGGGGCTGGTATACATTGTCTAAGCCCTTGAACACCCTCCCCTGAGAACTTGCCAGGAACTCCAGATGGATATCACACGTGTGGGATATCATTTGCTTTAGGACACATGTAATATCCCCCACTAGGGGGCCCCTGCCTCATGATCCGCCGGTGTTGTGGCTGAGTAGAATGTGGAATGTGGAACGGAATGGAATGGGGATGAAGGAATGTGCAAAGGAGAAAGAAGGGCAGTTAGGGAATAGGAATAAAGGAGTTCAGACATGCAGGCTGTCTTCTGTCATCATTTAATGGAGACATGTTAATTATGATTGTGTAAAGGACGTACACAACAACTGGCGACGAGGTAGTGACTGACCCATGCTGCTAACCAGAAAAAGGAACCAGCGACAGAAACAGCGGTGGCATGCAGAGGTGGCCAAAAGAAGGTAGCACGTAGGGAGCAAACAGGCATGTGAAACTGACTGAAAACGCTGGAGGTTGCGATGCGAGGTGCCAAAAGAGGTGAGTGCTGATGAGCATTCAAGAGAGCGCGGCATACAGTGGCCGTGAAGGAGAAGTAGTACAACGGAAACAATTAAAGCGGTAAGGAGCGCATCGCTATAAAGGCCCGCCAGTGTCAGAGAAGCAGATTAATTTAATCGTCTAAGGATAAGGACGAAAGTTGAATTGATATGAAGTATTGAAATATCAAGCCGCAATAGATAGCCAGAAGTGATTACACATGAACAGGATGGTCTCCATGTTTTAAAGCACGTGAAAAGAACGCTACTCACCAGCATCAGCACGTGAGTAACAACACGTCCTCTCCAATAATAAGAGCTCCGAACAAGCAAGAGAATAGGATGCGACAGAGGCGTCACGTTGCATGATGCTAGAGGAAAGGACCTAAGGACGTAAAAATATGTGCCGCCGTATTGGTTTTGAGTTCAAGTATTAACAAAATGAGTGTTGTCTGTTTTCCATCGCTCTGACGAATCCCGGCTTGATATGCTGCTCTCATATTATTGGGCTATGTCGGCTCTTTCTCCTGGTATGATTTTGTGTTGGTTGTCTTTTGCATGTCAAATCTTCTATTTGGCATTGTCTGCATGTTGGACCTGGACCTCTATACAGGCATTCTTTCCCTGCACATTGTTTGAAAATGATTTTCTTGGCCACACTGCATACACATCTGACCAATTGCCGGGCATTGGCCTTTGTGTGGAAACTCCAATCCAAACCGATAACATTGCCTCTCTGGTGGATTTCTACAGTTATTATTCCACCACTCCTGACAAGGTGATGTGCCTGGATATCGTGTTTGCCCCTGTGTGCTCTGTCTCATGGCAGCTATGGTATCTACCTTTCTGGGATTTTCAATATTTGCTGCTTGAGTGTCAACCCTCTCATATACCCTTGCAAGTTCTGGCACCTCCTTCAGGGGAAAGGCTTCTTTAGAAGATGTTTCCTAAATTGTGATGACACACATCCCTCAATGACTCTTAGGGCCTCATTACAACTTTGGAGGCAGCCATGCCCTTAATAAGGGCATGGCTGCCTCCAAAACCGTGTCTGGGTCCGGTTTCCCTGAATGGGAAATTACCGGGCCATTCCGAGTTTGGAGGGCCCGGTAATTCCTCCCTCAGGGAACACGGGCCCGGACCTTCCCCATTCCCATTTGAGCCCCCATAGGGCTCAATGGGAATGGGCGCGGGAGCTAACAACGGGCCGATTACGACCGGCCCGTTGTTAGCTACCTGGTCCCATCGCGGGACCCGGTAAGGACGTCTGGTAAAACCAGACGTCCACATCGGGTCCCGCGAGGGAACCTCGTAATATTGCGGAATGGGTTTAACGGGTCCGCCACCATTAGCGGCACCCGTTAATCCATTCAGCAATACTTATAATGAGGCCCTTAACCTTATTGTCTCATTGTCACTAATTCACAATATGTTGCCTTTCTTTGTAGTCGTAGTACAAATTGCGCAATTGTTTCATGTGGAGCTTGTACGCATTGATTAAATGTATAGTGTTCATAATCTCTGTTAGGAGGAACTATTAATCGTCCACTGATGGCAGTGATAAGGAGCTGGTATGTTTTCTCTTCAGTTGGTATGGTCTTGATGACACTTTTCATTTCCTTTCCTACTAGATTTATGAACATTTCTAGTTTGTTTGGGGCGTTTTGGTTCCCCACTGCCCTTAGAAATTCCTCAAACTCATCTGCCCATTCTTGCCAACGCTGTCCTTGGTCCTCCTGTGGCTCAAGGTTAAATGGATTTGACGTCGTAAGTAATTAACTGGGTTTGTGGATATCGGTGTTCCAGATATGCTTTGGGTTGGATTTATATCTCCACTCGCATTGTCGAGGGACATCTTTGCTTATCTCTTAGATTCAAGTGCTTCACTATTATGAATGTGGTATGTTATGTTGGTTATCACTGCTTGTTCAGATATTGTTTCAAAATTGGTTACTTTGTTAATAGAGCTATACTGATCCTGTTGTGCAGCTACAGTGGTTATGGTTATGGTTCAACTGTGTATAGCTCTTATTTCTTTATTGATTGTCAATGCGTTCGTTTTTTCCTTCACTCTCTTTACTTGTTATTTGTTACTTGGTATGTCGTTGTACTCTGTTTCCTTTCTTATTTCTAGCTTGCACACACTTTATTTGTTTGGTCTTTTTTATTTGATCCTTCTTTTTTTGTGTTGATAAAGCACTGGATTTATTTCTTTGTTTCTCCTATTTAACGTTGGTGTAACCATAGCCGTAACGCTTTGTTTCCACAGCATTATGTGGCCATGGCAACGTTGTACATAGTATTGTTGTTTAGTCTAAAATGGCCACACGTTTCTGCACATATCTGGGTCCTTTCCTCTAATGTCATCTGAGACTACGTGCTACGTCATGCAGTTGCCATCCCTTTGGAATCCTCACTCTCATGCTCTGCTGAGCAGCGCATTTTTTGAATGTCTTATAAAAATGCCGGCTTTCAATGTTTTCGTTGCAGCGTAATATATATTTTTTTATGCTTACGTCTGTTGCATTACATTATTACAACTTTCGAATACTCAATCATTCTTTCCCCCTCCGTTTGCGCAGCACGCCTTACCGTCGGTGCACTCGTCTCCCTCTGTTCACTTTGGGTCCTTTGCTTCGCTTACATCGCATGTTACTGTTTTATCTTCAGTGTTCTCGGTTTTCACTAATAGTCTGTTCCTTCTACCCTCTTTGTTGTTCTATTCAAAACCCTTTCCACAGGTCGCTCGTTCACACTTTTCCCACCGTCTTCACTTAGCCAACTCTGCAGGCTCTGCTTTTTCACGAATGGCTCCTCGTACGGTGGAAAGCTTGCAAATTGGAGCAAACAAACATAGGGCCCTGAAATATGATGACAAGTCGCAATCATATCGAAGAGAAGATGAAGGGCAGAATAGAGGAATATCTGTGGAAAAGATGTATGAAAGTTCTGCCGTTGAAAAACATTACCCGAATGCGGGGCTGAATAATCCGCTTAGGCAACTTCTCAAGAGGGACTCAGTATCTAAGTGGAAGGAAACCTGTCAGAGAGCATTTGATACAGTCAAGAGTGAACTTACTGATGGTCTGGTTGCAAGAAGGAGCAAGGCTGACCTCACCTTCCAAACAGCTGTCCAGCTAAATGGTACTGATGGGTGGCAATGCCTGGCCATGGAACAGTTTGAGAATGGGGAGGTGGACAGGAGGGATTTGCAAAGAACAGCAAGAACACAAAGTGAATTGACTGGGTGCAGCCCCATTGAACTGGTGATCCAATATCAGCTCAGAGCCAACATTCCACAGCTTGAAGATTGTACTCTTGTAAAAGGTGAAGAAGTCGGGGAAGGGGGAAGTTGAAAGAGAAAGAAAGAGCGAAGTGAGAAAAAAAAGAAAGACAAAGATTGGATAACTCGCAAGAGGAGAGCTGAAGAACATCAGATCCCAATAGATGAGACTATACCAATCCGGCAAAAGCATCGAAGGAAGATGGGTTGCAGTAATGAGTCAGAGTCCCTAATAGTCACGACTGTCAGAGGGCCTGTAGCAACTGCTGTGAGGGATGATGATGAAGTAACTGGGGATGCTTTGTTCTTCCATGAAATGTTCCAGGATGATTCAGATGGAGAACCACTTGAGGAAAGGGGAAATGAAGAACATGTTGAAGAACATGTTGGTCTCATGTCACTTAAAGATTCTGGACATTCCCCACCCTATTCGCATGGCAAAGAAGCTCAACGGGACACTGGTCACCCTCAAACGACTATTCGTAAACCCATACGTCTTATTGAGCAGATGTAGATGTGGTCCTGCCGAACAAGTTTAGAGAGAGAGAACTTAGATGTTTATGCAATGGAGAGGTGTTGTGGCTGAGTAGAATGTGGAACGTGGAACAGAATGGAATGGGGATGAAGGAATGTGGAAGGGGGAAGGCAGTTAGGGAATAGGAATAAAGGAGTTCAGACATGCAGGTTGTCGCCTGTCATCATTACCCCACTCCCATATATATATTTAATTACATGTTTCTGTATTTTTTTGTTGATATTTTGGTGTCAGATAAACGTACCACACTGAATATTGGTTCAGTAAAATGACTGGATACCTTTGATCCTCAACAGACAGAAAGATGGGTGGGACTTAGTAGTAAATATTGTCACCCCTTACCTTTCTTGTTGCAAAGCACTCTGGTTATGACCTCACGCATAACAGAAGATTGTTGGTTGGGGCCCAGGATTGGTTCATTAAGGTAGGCTTAGCCTGTAGCAATCACTGGGGCTCATTTGGCTTTAAAAGAGGGCTGAGCCTCTAATTTAGCAGATCATCCAATGACTTCAAAAGGAGTAGGAAGAAGGACTCATTTGGACCCTGGCTGAAGGTACAGTCTGCCCTACAGCTTCTGCCAGTGAAAGAAGGCCAGGATTTCCAAGAGGGAAGCAACCCCCGCCCCTAAACATCTCCCAGGGAACAGAGGGTGATACCAGACTCAGAGGACCCATCCAGCAGCTCCAGAACCGGTACCCAGCCAGCACACAGTGTGCCCTGCTAGGTTCTGCCAGCAAGCTTCCTAGGTGGGAAGTGCCAGAGAGTCTCTGAACAAAGAACAAGACCATTGCCTGCAAACACTCTCCTCAGCTTTGGGCCATTCACCTTAAAGGACAAAACAAGCCCTGCGAAGAAACTAGAAGGAGTGGCACAGCAAGCATCAACCAGCGTCCATCTTTGAAGGAAATTTTCGAGGCAGTCGAGCCCTCGAATTGTGACCAGCTGCACCACTGACTGTTGTCACACTGCAGTCACTGAAGCTGTCCGAGATGCCTCGACCAGCATTCCATATCCGCCAACCAGATTAGCGATGTTTCTTGACCCCGAGCCACGGTGTAGGCCAGCCTGTAGCCGACAGTCCAGCCTCGCTTGCCGAACTGCCTGGTGCCTGATACCCGCATCTGTCTCCCGCCTTGAACTCTGTTGCAGGAGCTGCAAAGCATCCTGGAACCGACTTGACGCTGTTTAGCATTAAGATCATCTCAAGCACCAGGTACATTGTGGTTCTGTCCCCCTGGTCCTTCTCTGAAGGCCCCCAGTGACATTTACAACTCCTTGCTCCCTTGGTGCTGAAACCAAATAACCTTGAACAGTTAAGACCGATGGATTTACCGACTAGCCTCCTGTCAGTACCCAGAGTGCATCCCTTTCCTTTGTGAAACTGTCTGTCCTATGTGTCCCTTTACAGGGTGGGCTGTATTTTGTAGTGTGCTAGAACTGTCTGTTGTAATAATAATAAAGTAGATATTTGTATGCAACCTTGACTGGACAGTCCCTTTTATCATTGGGTAAGAATTGTGGACCACGGGTGCCCCGGAAGTTGATTTGTCACAATACCAGTGGTATAGTGGTGAATATCGGTTGCTAAACCCTCAATCAGCCCCACGCCTCTAGTACACCAGAAGGGATCCGAACAGATTGGAATGACAATCAAATTATAAACCTCCTTGTCCAATGTTGGTAACATGGACAGAACAGCAGGCTTATCTCCAAAAGGTTGTGGATCGTTGGTTAGTTGCGAAACAGCAAAAATACAATTATTACCCAATGATAAAAGAAACTGTCCAGTCAAGGTTGTATAAAAAATATCTACTTAATTTATATCACAACAGACAGTTCTAGCAACACTACGAGATACAACCCATCCTGTAAAGGAATGCAGAGGACAGACAGTTTCAGAGAAGGAAGAGGGATGCACTCTGGATACTGACAGGGGGGTAGCCGGTATGGTTAATAGCCACAACAGTTTAAGGTGTCTTGGCTTCAGCACAAAGGGAGCAATGGGTCTTAAAATGTCTCTAGGGGCCTTCGGGGAAGGGCCAGGGGGACAGTACCACAATATACCTTGTGCTGTATGTGTCCTTGATGCACGACAGGGTCGAGCCGTGTTCAGGTCCCTTTTCAGGCTTTTGTGATAGAGTTCAAGGCGGGAGTCAGGTGTGAATATCAGGCGGCAAGACGGTTCAGTGAGAAAAGCTGGACAAACAGCTGCAGGCTGGCCTACACGGCAGCTCAGGGTCAGGAATCGTCTCAGTGCTGTTCAGCGGTTCTGAAGCACTGGTGGAGATGTCTCAGATGTCTTTAAGTGACTGCGGCTTGACAACAGTCGGTGTTGCAGTCGGGTGCAGCTACTCGACTGGCTCAAAATGTCCATTAATGTGGACAGCGGTAGATACTTGTAGAGGCACTTCTCCCAGCTTCTTCAGTGAGCTTGTGTCGTCCTTTAAGGTGGACAGCCCAAGGCTGAGGAGTGGGTTGCAGGCAGCTGCCTTGTCCTTGGTTTAGAGTTGAGAGACCTTCTAGCATTTCCTACCTAGGAAGCTTGCTGTAGAGGGTAGCAGGGCACGTTGTGTGCTAGCTGGGTACCAGTTCTGGAGTTTCTGGGGGTCCTCTGGATTGCATATCGCCCTCTGTTCCCTGGGAGATGTTTTGGGGAGGGATCTTTCTTCCCTCTTTGGAGGTCCTGGCCTTCCTTCACAGGTGGAAGATGTAAGGCAGACTGTACCTCCAATAATGAGTTCTTCTTGCTACTCCTTGCAAAGTCTTCAGATGATCTACCAAAAGAGGGGCTCAGACCTCTTTTAAAGCCAAATGGCCCACAATTATTGGTGTAGGCTAAGCCTACCTTAATTAACCAATCCTGGGATGCCCACCATCTCCTGTATGCATGAGGTCATAACCAGAGTGCTTTGCAATAGGAAAGGTAAAGGGGTGAAAACATGTGATACTATGTCCCACCCATCTTCCTGTCTGTTGTGGATCAAAATGTCTCGATGGTTAATGGCTCTCTGTGGTTCCTGATAAAAGCGTCAGGTCTTCCTTGAAGCTGCAGTGAGACCCGAGTCTCTGGCTCCTGCAAACCACATTCTCGTACTTTATGAATGGGGTCCCCCTGCGGGGTGAACTACTTCAAACATGCAGTCCCAGACATGACAGCTTACTGTCATAAATACTGACGGTGGAAGCTGGTTTCAGGCTGACACAGTTACATATGAAAGGTTGTTGGGGTTTCCTGTCTCTTTTGTTAACCTCTGCATCCACACCCCATGTGGGCCTGTTTGAAGTACTGTCTAATTGGTATGCAAATCGCTGCCACAAGCTGCAAGGCTCAACAAAAGAGCAGGGTGGATCCATGGAACCTTTGTTAGTTAATCAGGTTAGCAAATGCAGGGGGAAGCTTGGTCCTCCCCCTTTCTGGAGATGACATGGTGTACTTCTGGCTGTCATATCCCAACTAAATATGACAGGGTGGACTGTGCCTGTAGGCTGTGTCCACACAGAGTACACAGGTATATGGGTTTGTCATGGCATGAGTATAGGAAAATGTGTGTGGATTACCCCCACACATTTTCCGGAGGTTGGTCTACTATCTTTCCATTTAATTAAACATTTTTAAAAAGCCAGACAAGCACTCACCCACTGTGCGGATGGTTGAATTTCTCACAATGATGCAGTGACAGATCAGGAAATCACTGCATGCTGCCTTGAAATACACAAGGTTTTGCCACGTGCAATGAGACTTTGAAGATCAACGCCATGCACGCAGGCACACAACAGAGATCTGAAATGGCGTCCGGAGGTCTCCACCATGCGCACATGCACACATCAGAGATCTGCAATGGTGTCCAGAGATCGCCACCATGCACACAACAGAGATCTGCAATGGTGTCCAGAGATGTCCACCATGCAAGCATGCACACAACAGAGATCTGCAATGGTGTCCAGAGATCTCTGCCATACACACATGCACACAACCGAGATCTGTGATGGTGTTCAGAGATCTCCGCCATGCAAGCATGCACACAACGGAGAACTGCAATTGTGTCTGCCAAGGCAAACACAGTTGTTGTCATTGCTCCATTTATTCTAATGGAGGGTGCCTGCTTCTTCCTCCCATAAGATAAATTGACACAGTTCAGTGAAATCAAACAGCTACTTGAGGATCAGAGCGAAGATTCCATCATGCTGGCATAAAGAGTTATGGCTCAGTCTGGAAATCCTGCATGGAAACGCTGGTCAAGGATTTCACGCAGGCATCCCACTCCACGCATGAAATCCCCTGGGACACTCATTACAGGTGCATAGGAAAGAGCAGGAAGCATTTTCCCAACTTATCCACTCCAACCAGATTGAGAGTGTTTTGGTCGGAAATAGGGTGAGTTTTGAGGATTTTATGGTAGGAAATTAGGTCTGAGAGGCATCTTGAAGAGAAGTGATAGAAGGATTGCCTCAAGAGGCATCAGTCTCCTCTCCTAGCATTTCTGGATGAGGGAGTTTTTTTTGCAGATTGAAAGGGTTTCGCTGGAATCTTGGGCCTATTTTGTTGCTGTGGCTAGACTGGGGCAATGCTCCCATGGCACTTGCATGTCAGTTCTAAATTTGACTAGGACACTGGTGCCAGTGATCCATTTTCCAAGTGGTAGCATTTTGATCTTTTTTGTAGTTAGAGAAGTTGGTAATCGGGGAAGTGAGTAGTAGCATTCTTAACTTTATGTAATTAGGCAAACTGATAATTGGGGAAGTAGGGGCAACATTTTGAAATGTTTGCAGTCAGGTATGTTGATTATTGGGGAGGCCCACATCTGTGTCATTTATGTAGAATCCCTGATATGATTATAGAGCCAAGTACCGTTACATGCAGCTTAGGGACATAGAATGGGAGGCCTTTGCACAGTGGCAGCATTTGGGAGAAGGTTTCCATGAAGCCAGTGCTTTCATGACCATTCACAGAGAGGAACGTTGTACCGTGTAGTTCCAGCCTACTTCGACCCCTGGGTTGGTGAATGGCAGACGTTCATCTTGGTGCCCACGCTTTGGGGAGCTGAATGACCAGTGCTGTGGAGCAGGTATGCATACACCACTTTCCCCTTCCTTACAACGTTTTCCACAGCCTGAATGGACTGGCCCAGAATGGTATAATAGGTTATTCATAACGCACTTAATACCCAGAGGTTTCTAAGCGCAGACCCGGGGTTCGAACCTTTGGTGCCTCGTGTCTGCTTCCAAGGCGAGCACGTTGCCCCTGAGCTATCCTCCCGAGCTATCATTTCTTCCCTAGGGTTCCAACTTTAGGGGGCTGGGCGGCTCAGTGGGTTGGCACAGAGTACAAAGCCTTACATGTATTAACTTCAGGGGTCTGGGTAGCATAGTGGCTTTGCACAGATATACAGAACCCCTTTCCCAGTCCTGAAAGCAAGCGGCTGGTTTTAGGGACGTGCGTGCATGGGAACACGTACATAATATTAGTGGACCTAGTTAGACAGATTGTGTGTGTGTGTTTAGACGGACGTGTTTGTGTGTGTGTAAGCAGAACATACAGCATGTGTAGGCGTGTGTTGACAGATGGGTGTTAATAAGTAACGTGGATGAGGAAATTAAAGTAAACTCTATCCACGTGAGAAGAAGACTTTAAAATGTAACGGAGGCCTTTGCAGCATCCAATTACACAGCTGTGTGTAAACATTGGTTTATTGGGAACACAAGGTACGCAGCAACCTCAAACAGCACGCGCTGCCATGACACGTCTTCTCGAGCGAATCATTTTACGAGGCCGCGATCATGGGACCGATCCGCAAATAGGCTCTCCCGGTGCGTTGTGAAGGCCTGGACACACAGCTGTAGACAGCAGGTAAGGTCACGAGGCCTATCCAGTCTCCTGCGCATGTCCGTGCCTCCTGACGTCACATAATGGAGGTCTAGCTGCCCCCTGTGTGACAGGAGATGGGTTGTTACTTGTTAGATAGCCTGAGCAAGGGATGACTTTATGTATGGACCACCCGGGCGACCGTCCAGGGCACCACATTAGTCCGCCTGGGACACCAGCTCAGAGGAGTCTTTCAAGGGCTCCCCTGAGCTGGCGTGGCGGGTGAAAGGGCGGCAGGCGCCCTATTGTAATGAAATGTGCCCTGCACTCCTCCTGGCGCTTGGCACCCGAGCAGGAGAGCGAGGTGCATTTTATTACAATAGGGCGCCTACATTTTGTTGACTTACCCACTGCAACCTCATCTAACCTAAACAGCTCCCCTCATCTGCTCCTCGGCCAGCCTCTAACATCCCCTGCACTCCACCCCTACTGAACTCACTCTGGGCCTCTGGAACACTGAGTCCTTTTGCAAGAAAAGGTCTTTTCTCACTGACTGCTTTGGCTCCCATCACCCTGAACTGTTGGTGATGGCACTCACTGAAACCTGGATACCACCTCATGACACTGCCACTATGGCTGCCCCTCACAAGGACCTTTCTACCTTCTCCCCTCAAATAACTAAAGAATGTGGCAGTGCAGGTCCTATGATCATCCTGGACACTGCATCAGCCTACTCTCATTCAAGTCTCCAACTTTCCTTCCGTGGATCAAAGCCCTCACGTCTCCACTGCCTGCCTTCTACTTCCTCTCTCTGCAGCCTTTGTCACTGCAGATCCTCGCTCTCTACTCCAACCCAGTTCCTCCCTTGGTTTCAAGAGTGTCGCCCTGTTTCTCCTTGCTTGGCTACCCCATCCACCATCCAATGTCCTTCCCCCAACCATATGATCAGCCAGCCACCAGGTTCACCACTCATTCCACATTGAACTAGCGGCCTTATTGCTCAGTACTTGTTATGTTGGTTGCTACCAGCCTTATTGCACAGTCATTTCTACGTTGGCCACTGCCGGTCCTGTTTCATAAACTAGATGTAATCCAACAACCCCTGCTGCCATTGTGTTGGGAGCTCATGCACCCTCTGGCTGTGCTCAGTCACACATCTACCCCTTTTTGATCCATCTCCCCAGTCCTCTCACCCCACCATGCTCCTGGCACTCTCTGCACCTTAAAGTCCTCACTTTTTCCCTCACCTTGGGGCCTCTGCCTATCCATATGTTCTGCCCTCCTGCCCCCACACCCCTTTTCATCTTCTCTCCCCATCACTACCCTCATGCCCCTTCTAAACAGCACCCTGGTCACTCCTTACTCTTGTAGCATACCCACTGCAACCTCATCTAACCTAAACAGCTCCCCTCATCTGCTCCTCGGCCAGCCTCTATCATCTCCTGCACCCCACCCCTACTGAACTCACTCTGGACCTCTGGAACACTGAGTCCTTTTGCAAGGAAATGTCTTTTCTCACTGGCTACTTTGACTGACATCACCCTAAACTGTTGGTGATGGCACTCACCGAAACCTGGATGCCACCTCATGACACTGGTACTATGGCTGCCCTTCACACTGACCTTTCTACCTTCTCCCACTCCTCTCAAATAACTAAAGAATGTGGCAGTGCAGGTCCTATGATCATCCTGGACACTGCATCAGCCTACTCTCATTCAAGTCTCCAACTTTCTTTCCTTGGATTAAAGCCCTTACATCTCCACTGCCTGCCTTCTACTTCCTCTCTCTGCAGCCTTTGTCACTGCAGATCCTCGCTCTCTACTCCAACCCAGTTGCTCCCTTGGTTTCATGGACACTGTACTTGACTGGGTGGCCACCTATCTCTTTTGACTACTCCTCCTCCACCCCTACACCCCTTCTAGTGGGTGTCTGTCAAGCATCAGTTCTGGGCCGACTCCTCTTCACCCTCTACACCTCCTCCTGGGTCAACTTACCTCACCCTTCGGATTTTATAGCCACATCTTTAACGACGGCACCCATATCTTTTTCTCTTTTTTCTCCTTCAACTGTGCCAACTCAGAGCATCTCCCTAGCTTCCTCACTGCCACCGTTTAACTGGATGGCAATACAGTGCATGATGTGAAACTCCTCTGAGACTCAAGTCATCTTTCTCCCAGCTTCGGATAACAACCCCATTCTTCCGTCATCCGTTTCCTTCCTGTGTGATCTCTTCACTCCATCACACTTGGCTCACAACCTTGGGGTCTTCTATGATTGCGACCTTAACCTCCATCAGTTCATCGTTACCACTGCCACGACAACCAGGATTAACCTTGTCAACATTAGGAAGGTCCACCCACATCTCACTCACCACTCCACACAATCTCTGATCTCTATCCAGGATCTCAGAAAACTCGAAGGTTCTATGTCAAAAGACCTCGTTCTAAGGTCTCATGAGCAAAAGACTGATTTGTTTTGCCTGTCTTTCTTTTGATCGTTCCTCCCCCTTTTTATTTTTTCAATTCGGTGGGGTTCTCCCCTATGGCCCCCCTTTTCTCCCTGCGCCCCCCACTCTCCTGCGCTATTATCTTGAAATCTCTGGATTTGCCCCCAGAACTTTCCTGTCAGCTCCTGCCCCATCCCTACCCACCGAAGACTCCACTAATCAAAAACACATACAGACATACAACACACACACCAACACACACGCGCCCACACACTTACCCGTTCTCCTCATACTGCAGTTCCGGGTCCGGCTGAGCCTGTCACTCGTGCGGCACTCGTGAGGCAGGGTCATGACAGTTCAATTTAGAAGGCCGCTCTGTGTGGTCACAGAGCGTTCTTTCAAAATGGATTATTTTAATGTTGTTTTTTTAGAAAAAGGCATCTTCACTTAGGACCAACTGGACTACTAATTGATTCTAGTTCTTGGACTTCCTTCTCCTCTACTCCTTCACTTCCTTAAACAAAGTTCTCTACTTTGCAATATGCACCTTCCACCTTCTTGGACGGGAGGATATCTCTGTGGCAACAAGCAGGTCTTGGAAGCAAGACCACGCTGAGCAAACACGTATTTGAATCCTGGACCTGGGCTTTGAATATAAATAACCAATGAAACTAGCACCTAGATATCTACGGGTTATGTCCGCTGTAAATAAATGCAAAATAAATCAAATAAAACCGACCCAGATCTTCTCCCAGGCCAAAAAACGGACTGTACACTGGGTAGCCTTCCATGCCAAATCACTCCCTCTTTAAGTTCCTGCTCCTTTAAGTGTGGTAGTGGGCGCAGTCCAGAATAATTCCTTATCTGAATTTAGGACGAACATACTCGCCCTTAGTCCTTAAGGAGTACAATTATCTCGCCAACTGCATCCCTCTCTACTCTCCATCTTGGACTCTGCAATCCTCAACTTTAAACAACATCAATATCCCCCCCACCACCCCACCCGTTCCACCTCTCACGTCACATCTGCTCCTTATCTCTACTTTTCCCCCTCCACTGGAATCCTCCCCGCTCCCCTCCCCCAGCCGGTAAAGCGATTCTATCTGTGGAATTGTTGAAGACCTGGCTCAAGCTTCCCTTGCTGGGCGGGGAAGGGACTCCTCAAGCCCCAAGCGTTCACTCCGCAACTTACTACCCAGTCTGCCTCTCCCAGTAATGTCATGTACATTTGTAAACGTGTTAATAGTACCGCTGTAAAGGCTGGCCATTGCCCCTGTATGGCTAGCGTATTCATGTTCTGTCCCCTGGTCATTGTCCCCGCTCTACGTCTATAATCAGAACGTACTTACAATGCACCGTTCACTCGGTGTATGACGTACACCCGTGTGAACGGTGTATTGTAAGTACGTTCTGATTAAGAACACCACAGAGACGAGTATGCAAGCCACTTGAGGGCGGTCCAGAAACGATCAAAACATGTACATGTCGTGGCTGACTTAACACTGTCGCTATCAAAGCACCGTTGATAGGGTCAGCATTTTGTCAAAGCCATGAAAACCCCCGGGAGAGCAGAGTATACGCTTAATCTGGATTTACTAGCAAGAATAACTATGGTAAACAGGTCATATATTTGTGTGGCCATCCGAATGCAGGGGAAGTAGCAACCATAAATGTCACTTCCCCTTTACCCGGGTTAAGCCAATACCAATGAAAAACAGAATAGCAAGTGAACTAACTCCAAAAGATCCAAGCCTAAGAAATGCAAATGGCAAGGCATAGTGTGGAGCATTGGCTGTGACCTGTGGCTCGCCAGATGTTTTGGACTACTACTCCGATGATTCCTCGCAATCGACTAGGCTACCTAGAGCTGCATTTGAGGGGGGAAGTAGGGGGACTTCTTTCGTGGCTGCCTCCCCCCAACCCCTACCACTTTTGCAGTCAATGCTGCATACTCCCGGGGTGGAATGATGCAAACATATTCGCAGATTACTTTTGCCGGGATCGCATAGCACACTGCAGACGATATCCCAGCTCTATGCTGACAGTTCATTCCTCGCATCATTCTTCTGTAAGAGGATTTATCCAATAGAAGCAGGACCCGGGGTGGAAATCAGGAGCAGGTGTTGTAATTCTCGTGCAACTGAGGTACTAAAAATGTGAACTAATCAAATGTTCAGATAAGTTAATGGGTTTGGGAAACCTTGCAAACTTTACTGGCGCGTTTCTTTGTCCAATGTTATTTCAAAATCGATCAAACGATAGAGAAGCGTCTGTATCTCTTGCCGGCCCTGCGCGGTCTGAGCACTTCCTGCGCCGCCCTCCCTCCTGACTGCACCACGTAGTCTCCCAGGTCTCCAAAGCGAGGCCACCTCTCCCAAAGACTGACGACGGCCGGAGGAGAGCCGTAGAGACAGCACACATTTTTAGAGGCCCAGAAGCGAGCAGGGACAGGGGAAGATGAAAGAGACAGTTACATGCCACGATGTTGTGTCCTCATCCATGTTAATGACCCTTTTGAATAGGCGCTAAGTCCCATTTCTATTGTTGTTCTTTTGTTGTGGGCCGCGCCCCACGGTAGGCAGGAAGAGGCGGGGTCACCGCCTCAGGCGCCAGTTTCGCGCCGATGATTAAAGAGATAAGAAGCTACTTGGCCGGCTCCCGTGTATTATTGTATCTGCGTCATTTGATCTGTTGTATTGATTTATTATTGCATGCAACTCCTGTCGGAACACAACAATGGCGACGAGGATCTTCAACTGAGTTATCGCGCTCAGACAGACCCACTAGACCGTGCCACAGCGAGGTGCGAGTGCCGCATCCTCAACCACTGCACGGTGAACTTCAAGGACTTCAGCCACAGAGAAAACGCTCATTGTTACGCAAACGCTGCCAGAAATACCACTCCCCACAGACGACGCAGGCTGCGCTGATCTCCAAGGAGAGGCCTACCCAGACAACATCGACACAGCCACCCACACGTGGCTACAACCATGTCGGAAGGTACCACAGACAGCAGCACTCAAAGCCCCCAGACCAGCTCCACCCCAAGGCCCACCAGCAACAAAGAGGAAGGTACCTCCGAATCACTTCAATTGCAAGCCCTGCCACATTTCGACATATCTGACACGAACAGCCTAGCTCCCAGATGGGCCAGATGGCTGAAAGAACTACAAATCTACATCGACGCCTCTGGAGTGAGGGAGGAACGTCGTCTAAGAGCCATCCTGCTGCATTCATTGGGCCCTATGGTACGTGACATAGTATTAGAAATGCCTGACTCCAGCACTGACTCGTTCCAAGGCATCATCGATTCATTGAATACATATTTTGCACCGTTAAGAAATGTTGACTATGAGACACATATTTCATACGACCATACAAGATAAAAGTGAAAGCATAGATAATTTCGTCATAAGACTGAGGAAAAGAGCCAAATACTGCGATTTTGACAGATACTCTAAAGAGGAGGCCCTCAAATCGCAAGCCATTGCTGGGTGTGGATCCCCCGAATTTCGCAAGAAACTATTGCAGAAAAGTAGGACACTGGAGGAAATCCTGCAGATAGCAAGAGCTGACGCTGCACTAACACTACAAACTGAATCGTTAGGAAACATCACCATCACGCAAACAGCCAATGCAGCCCAAGTATGTCCCATTCGCACTCAAGCCGGCTCATCAGAACAAAAGAAATGGTACAGATGCGGTTTTCGGTTTCCCCACACAGGACCATGTCCTGCAATAGGTCACCAATGCGACAAATGTGGGGGTGAGAACCATTTTCAGTCGGTGTGCAAAAACATTCAATTCTATCAGAGTGCTGAGCCTCACAGAGAGTCCTGGAGACAAGATGGCAGAAGACCAAGGCGAGAAAGCCCGTGCAAACACGCAACCGCGACCAGCAGGAGGCTTTCACCAAGCTCGTCAAGGGAGCACGTGCCATCCACTCGGTGGCGTGAAGAAAGAAGGGACACATCCAGCCATCGCAAAAGTAGATGTCACTCTCAGCACCGCCAGCCAAGACAAAGAATCAGGTACCTGGATGAATCGCCGCAAGAAAGGAGAACGGTAGGTCGTCATCTTCCAGTGGAGAGAGGAAACGTGCATATGTCCATGCCATAGGAAACAACACGGCTGCTGAATATAGTCCAACACTGCTGCTGCAACTCAATGGACAAAATTTAGAATTCCTAATCGATACGGGGGCCACTGTAAATGTCATAAGCGACATAGTATACAAAACACTTGAGGTGAAGAAAGAACTACGGAAAGCTGACACATTAATATATGCGTATGGCTCCAACAAACCGCTAGATTGCAAAGGCATGTTCACCGCAAAATACCAATACAAAAATCAAAGCCAAAAGGTACAAATCTACGTGATCAAAGGGGAAGTCCCAGGTGTAAGCATACTGAGTTTCCGCACAGCCATCCAATGGGACTAATCAGCATCATGTACCAAATCATGTCCGCATACACGTCTAGCACAGAAGACATGATTCAAAAGATGTTTCCCTCTCTTTTCAAAGGCTTGGGACGTTTAAAAGACCGACAAATCAAGCTACACATCAACCCGCAGGTACTACCAATTGCTCAACACTATAGAGGCATCCCGCTTAACATACAGCGACAGGTTCAAGATGAGATACAGTCATTGCTACAGCAGGACATTATAGAGCCAGCATCCGGTCCAACACCGTGGGTCTCTCCAATAGTACCAGTACCCAAAAGAGACAGTAAATCAAGCATACGCATCTGTGTGGACATGCGTGCCCCAAATGTGGCCATTGAAAGGGAACAACATTTAACCCCGCGCATGACTGACATGATGCATCTATTACATGGGGCGACCGTGTTCTCAAAGCTTGATCTAAACAAAGGTTACCATCAACTTGAACTTCATCCCTCATCAAGATACATCACAACTTTCTCAACACACTTAGGGCTGTTCAGGTATAAAAGATTAAGTTTTGGAGTATCTTCTGCCACTGAAATTTTCCAGAACGAGATTCATCAAATAATTAAGCATATTCCCCACTGCCTAAATTATAGCGACAACATTCTTATTTTCGGCACGTCACAAGAGAGTCACGATGACACTCTGAGAAGAGTCTGCATGGCACTTGAAAACGCCCACCTCACTCTCAACCATAAAAATTGCGAAATCAGCAAAACAACGTTGAAATTCTTTGGACATATATTTTCAAACAAAGGCATGTGCCCCGATCCAGAGAAGGTGCAAGCACTGGTAGATGCCCCTACTCCCACATCTCTATCAGCCATACGCTCATTCCTAGGGCTGGCCAGCTACTGCACCCGGTACATTCAAGATTTCGCATCGGTGAGCACACCACTAAGGCTCCTCACAGGAAAAGATTGAGACTACCAATGGATCCCAGAATGCGAAGAAGCATTTCAAGAGATCAAGCATCGCATCACAGCCTCGTGCATGGCCTACTACGATCCCGCGTATTACACTGAACTGATCGTGGATGCCAGCCCGGTCGGTCTTGGAGCCATCCTGGCCCAGTCCAGACCCGGAGCCTCACCAACGTCACCAAAACGCATAGTGGCATATGCAAGCCGAAGCCTGTCACCCGCTGAGTGTGCATATTCGCAACCTGAAAAGGAAAGCCTGGCAGTCGTGTGGGCATGCGAACATTACCATCTCTTTCTTTACGGACGCCCTTTCACCATCGTCACAGACCATCAGGCGCTCACCACGATCTACGGCAAACCCACGGCTAAAATGCCACCTCGCATACCCCGATGGGGATTACAATTACAGGAGTACTCATTTACAATCGTTCACAGGCCAGGCAAAGACAATAATCCAGCAGATTTCCTGTCCAGATACCCTCTGCCTGCTCAAGAAGAACGTCAATCCGTCAAAGCAAATCAATATGTCAACTATCTCGTTGACAACACTCTCCCGAAACACGTTTCCACAACCCAACTACTGGAAGCCACCAGCGAAGACAGACTCCTACAAATTGTGAAGCAGTGCATACAATCAGGCCGATGGCACATAAAAGACCGAGACAAGGCGGGCCTATCCTCCCAAGAGGAATCTCAACTGCGCACATTCAAACTTATACACCACACCCTGTCCCAATCCCCGGAGGGTTTGATTCTCAAGGAAAACAGACTTGTGATCCCATCGAGCTTGCAAAATCAGGTTCTAGACATAGCACATGCGGGGCACCGTGGAGTAGTATCCACGAAAAGACAGCTCAGGATGAGAGCTTGGTTCCCGAAAATGGATGAGAGGGTGAAGAGTCTCGTCAGCAAGTGCCTCGCCTGTCAAGCGGTGGCTCCGAGAACATTCCCCGCACCATTAAGGCCGTCTGACATGCCCCTACAGGTAAGGGACGAGGTGGCCGTCGACATCTTTGGACCCCTAGTGAATGGAAAATATGTGCTAGTCATTATGGATGAAATGTCGCGTTTCCCAGAGGTACACTTGGTACACTCAACCAGAGCCCAGGCCATCATCCCTGCCCTGGACAAGACATTTGCAGACTATGGAATTCTCATGACCCTAAAATCAGATAATGGGCCGCCCTTTAGCGGTCATGATTTTGCAATGTTCGCAGAACATCTAGGGTTCCAGCACAGAAAGATAACACCGTTACATCCCCAAGCCAATGGAATGGCCGAGAAATTCATGAGCAATCTCAAAAGGACTTTACAAGTTTGTTCCATCACCAACGGATCATTTATGCAAGCCATCTGCACATTGTTAAGAGAATATCGAAACACGCCACACAGCGCCACCGGCGAATGCCCGTCCACCTTAATGTTTGGTCGAATCATACGGACAAGACTTCCGCAAAACCCCCATGCTCGTCCACATACCACCATCGTCGAAGATGCACGAGCCAGTGACAAGGTGAGCAAGGACAAAATGAAAACCTACTTCGACCAGAAGAGACAAGCCAAACCATGCCAGATTCAAGTAGGCGACGTGGTACTGGTACGACAGGACCAAAACACCAAGAGCACTCCTGCATTCAGACCCGAACCCCTGACGGTGACCCACACCAGCGGGTCCATGATAACGGCAGCAAGCCCTCACAGAACCGTCACGAGGAATTCCTCGTTCTTCAAAGTATTTTAAGGAAACTCACCTCGTGAAACCTCAACCACCACAGTCACAGACGAATCCTCAGATCCAGAATCTGAATATAGAGTGGAACATCAGGATGCCGATGACAGCGACAGCGACATCCAGATGGACAGATCAGTAAAACCGAGGCGAAGCCCCTCAAAACGGACAGTACGCAGACCAACCAGGTGGATAGAAGAAATTAACTAAGTTCTATCTTAAGTGAGGGGGAGATGTTGTGTCCTCATCCATGTTAATGACCCTTTTGAATAGGAGCTAAGTCCCATTTCTATTGTTATTCTTTTGTTGTGGGCCGCCCCCCACGGTAGGCAGGAAGAGGCGGGGTCACCGCCTCAGGCGCCAGTTTCACGCCGATGATTAAAGAGATAAGAAGCTACTTGGCCGGCTCCCGTGTATTATTGTATCTGCGTCATTTGATCTGTTGTATTGATTTATTATTGCATGCGACTCCTGTCGGAACACAACACACAAGTATATAAATACAGCAGAGGAAGTCCGGCTCAGAACCAGTGGCGTAGCTGCTGAAAATGTTGGGGTGTGCGGGGGGGGCGCATGCCATGACATCTAAAGGAAAGGGGCCATTGCCGAATGAGGGTGGACAAAATGGTGTGCCACAAAGGTTTGGGGGGGGACAAACACTCACAATGCTGAAGGATGGGAGTGCGGCGGAAAGAGGGGAGGTGGAGTGAGACAAGGCCTCAAGGGCCACACATCCTGGAGTTACTGTACAGAAAGGTTAGTAAATGCACAAGCTCACTTTCTGGCAAGAGTTGTGTGAAATAATCAGTACGGAATTGCAAAAGCCAATAGTTTGGGCTTTGGTATAGGCAGTGCGGCCAGAAGATGAGTATAGGGCAAATGTCAAAAGGAGGCCTGTGGCCACCTATGCCTATATCTGGTCCCAGTCCCAGGATAGCATGTGCATACTTGCCGGCATTCCTCGGTTTTTGTGTCCATGCCACCCAATGTAATTAAAACGTCAAACCAAAATTCCTAGAAAATATATGTCAATGTTAAAACAATGAGAGGGGAGGAGTACCATCAGAAGACCTCAAGGCCCAGGCCGGCTTCTAATACTAATAATGTCAAGTTCATATATAGTGAATCATGGCGGATTCCATCCGCATCTATGCACTGTAACCAAAGCGGCCATTATTACCCAATGCAATGGTACCCAATGTATAAGCCTTTGAATGATGAAGGGACAAGTCAACCCTGCCATGATCGGAACTCGTTAGATGCAGGCGGCCAGGGGCGTTGCTAGGGGGGGGCTCAGGGGGCTATAGCCCCTGATATTTTGGTTATAGCCCCGGATAGAATCTCAGGAGCTACAGCCAAAAGACTAGCTAGCCCCCAGTCCCAACAGTTCTGACATCAGCTTAGCCCCGGGTCTTTTCCAGACCTAGCAACTCCCCTGCAGGCGGCCCCATGTCAGAGGTGAGTGCACGATGTGAGGAATATTTAGCGTAGTCTGCACAGATCAAGCAACCTGCCTGGAGATGGCAAAGTAAACTGCATGTGTATTTTATTGCTGGCATGGCCGGGGCTTCACCGAAACAATCCACCAGCTAAAGGCCGACACATAGAGTGGAGGCTCTCAATCCTTGCGAGTTACTTCACTTGAAAAGGTTGAAATGACATGACGCCAGCACTATATGCCGACATTGACAGTATTTGCTCACGTAATTACCTGATTTGAGTGCCCGTCCCATGTTATGCCAGTAACCAGCACTGTTTGTCAGGTATTGCCAGGGTGTGCTCTGGTACTAAAATACCAGATATCGGCATCAAATGGCAGGTACGGTTCCCAGGTTTCTCATCAGAAGCGCAACAACAAAAAACCATATCCATCACTGCCATCAACCATTGCTATCACAAGCCCAGGTACCCACACCATTTCTATATGCCAAGGACTGGCTTTGCATGGAAGGTACTCACGTATGTTCCCATGTTTTGGCAGCCTGTGCCAAGCTGCTAACACTCAGTCATGCCACACGAGTACATGATGGCCATTTTCCATCATGGTCTACTAGCATATGCTGGCTACATTGCAGTGTGCCCTGCTAGAACTTTGCTTCAGTTTCCATTCTGTCCAGTTAGCACAGCAGGCCCAGAATGCATTATACTCAGTGAGGACATTATGCCCTGCACTGGAGCACCGCCAGTGCGCCTGTCAGTGTATAACGAGAGAGAACTGATGATGCACCGTGGGACCACGCGGCAAAAAAACAAAGATTTTCAGCCACAGTCGGAGTTACAGCCTGACGAAAATGATGGCTAATAAGCAGAAAAGATACACAAGGGAGTTGGAGTTCTACTAAATGACAGAGTCGGTGGTTAGTAAAGAGAACGTCCAGTTCCAAATTGCACCATTATAACGGCACATTGTTAGAATACTACATAGTCCTGATGAAGGCCAATACACAAACAAGCAAACATGGCTGAAACACGTAGTGACGACTTTTAGTTTCTAAGAGATACAGGGTCAGATGACAAGGGACTGTCAGTTTGCTCTTATTCACAGCGAGGCATTCGTTATGGCATCTCTAGACCAGAAAAGGGACAGTCAGAAATAAGCTCTATTCCAAACGTGAGAAATAGAATCTGCTTTGCTGGCTTCTATGTTGTTACATTGGCAGTTATTTTTTCGATGAGTTTTTTACCAAAAATGTTTTTTTGAAATAGCTCATCAACATTTTGTGAAAATATTTGGCCAGGGTCCCCCAACCCCTCCCTCTCCTATTATTTACTCCATATTCCCCACCCCCTTACTCGCCCCATGTACATTTTTCGATGAGATTTTTTGTTGTTGAAATATTTGCAGCAAAAAAATCATCGAAAAATATACTGGCGATGTAACAACTTTGTGCTGCTTTTTTGATCCACGCTGTTGAGTCATGCATTGTGTGTGTGGGTGTGTGTGTGTGTGTCTGTGTGTGTGTGTGTGTGCACATGGGCTTCTGCTGTGCGCTTTTGGTAGAATGTGTGGATGTTTTGTATTTATGTTATGGTGACCACCCGTTTTACAGCGCGGGCGGAGCAGTCTTCCATAGGGGGCAATCGATTACATCTGATCTATGAATTACTGACACGTAAACCTTTGATTAATGTGTTTGTCGATGGAATAAATATATAACAGCGGTTTTGAGGGCACAAAGCGAAAGCTGCCCTCAGAGCAGAGTAAAGAAAGGCCCCGCTCGCCCAATTGATCCTTTTTGGTTTCTTTTAGCTTTGTAAGGAACGCAAGAGGTATTTTATTTCTAAAATCTATTCGGCTAAGATCATAAGGTCGATCTGCGTGAATTTTGTTGTAAGGTGCTTTTTTTATTGGTACCTTATTTACCCAACACCAGGCTTTTTGAAGGGTTTGTAAGGCTGCCTCATTCCGGCCATCCCCATAAAGAACTGTGTCATACAGGACTTATTGTATGCCAACCTGACCAGTGGCAGGACCTCTTGCGTTCCTTATGCTATGCCCTCGCACTTAGGGGCAGCATCCCTCTAGTTCTCTATTCTTTTAGGTCTCTAGCTAATGTGTTGCAGAAAGCAAGGCAACTGGGCTACTTGTTGGGCTGGCAGTCCTATCTCTGACTCCATGACTCGGTGTAAAACAATGGGCCTCATTACAACCCAGGCGGTAAGTTCCCTACTTTACCACCATGGTGTAAACTGCGTTTACACCATGGTGGATGGCGGATTTACCGCCCCATTCCAAAGTGAGTGGGGCGGTAAATCCCCATTCCCCATTTACCCTTCCCCATTCCCATTTTTGGCCCATAGGGCATAATGGGAGTGGGGAAGGCGCTAATTACGGCACCGTAAATTACTGTGCCGTAATTAGCACCAAGGCGGGTTAGCGCCTTGCATTCTAACGCCTGCTAAAAGCAGGCGTCAAAATGGTAATCAGGCGTTAAGGGTTAACGACGCTGACGGCGCCGTTAAACCCTTAACGCCTGGGTTGTAATGAGGCCCAATGTCCTCTCTCAATGTACTCAATGTACTCCCTCAGAGAACTGCCGTCACTCCTGCAAGATGCGGGCAAGAGTTTCCAAGCAGATCCCACAGAGAACCTGTACACCCTGCAGGCCCAGTAACGATGACTATTTGTATATGCACCATAGTCTTTGGTGGAGGACTTCCTAGAGAAAATGGAATGAATGAGATCGGACCTTCTACGGAGCACCTACGCTGTATCCATTGTTGAGGCCACTGGTACTTGAAGAATGAGACTGACATGAAAATCCTCCCGGAAAGATGTGGATTCACTTGCAGAATGCGCAAAGTTCTCGGGCTTGCTGTGTGACATTTTGCATCCTAGAATCTCTTAAGAGGTCCTCTCCGTTTTAAGGAAATAAAACATCAGTTTAAGACCTCGCTGAGGACTGGAACTATATCTCCGTACTGGAGTCGCCAGGTGCTCAAGAAACCTTCACTGGAACCTAAACAACTGGGTAACTTTAGACCTATAGCCCAGCTTCCATACATGGCAAAGCCATTGGACAGTGTTAGAGCCCAGCAAATCCAATTCTTTGCGGAGGAAAATAAGCTAATGCACCCTGCCCAGATAATCTTTCAAGGCTAGTAGCACCAAGGTGGAGACCAACACCATCTTTGGCAAGCTGAAGAAGAAAGTGGACGTGGAGGGGCTCGAGGCTCAATTCTACTTGATCTTTCCGGAACTTTTGATATTGTGGACCACCCACGTTTTCTTGACCGCTTCAGTTCCTTCCCCTGGACGGGACATTCAAAGCAGGGCTCAGATCCTTGTTGGACTGCAAATGTTCCCTTCTCCCCTTAAACCTTTACAATGCAGAGTGCCACAGGGCCTTGTCACCTTTCTATCTTCACATCAGAACTTTTAAAACTGTCAGGGGATCGAAACCTCACTTTCAGTAAGTGAAGAGATTGTTTGACACCCACTGGATGTCCTCAAACCCTTGTGAAATCAGAATTAAGACCATGGTGCTGTATGTTCTGTCCTGACAACTTTGCCCCGGCCCTACTCCAGTTACCAAGGTGGGAAATCTTGGCATCTTGATGGATGAAGATTTCGATTGATCCCGCCCAACCCCCTTTCCAGGTGTCCTCGGCGAAAAGATCCAAATGCCTTACTAATTCCCTCACAGGGTGATCACACTCAAGGCATTTATTTATATCAATGGACCCTATGCACAAGGAAATGTACACCTCTGCATACGCTTCTTAAGCGCCAGGCTTAAACTGTATACTGATCACAACTGGCCCTCTCCTTGATAATGTCCATAGACAGGAAGTCTAGCGTGGGGCGGAAATGATTGTCTGACCTGGCAGCTAAAAGAAATATGCAGGAACCTTATTCCACACCTTATGTTCCTCGGGGAACATGATTGTGGTGGCACCCACCATTGTAAGAGAAAGGAGATAAGAAGTAAGAATGCAATCTCCTGCTGAAAAACACTAAAATACGACTCTTTCGGGACTAGCCACAACACACAATGGCACTAGGCCTCCCTCACGATAAGGAGCATCGTACTGCGGAAACCAAAACAACACTGCAGAGCTCATGGAAAGTCAGGAATTACCCGACGGTCTCATCTGAGGGCCTACTGTTCTGGGGTTTTCACATTAGCATACCCATGTACCTCATCCCCAGCTGCTGGAGTTAGCGCATAAGGGGCACCAGGGATCAGCCAAGTCAAAAGCTCACCTGAGAGAAAAAGTATGGTTCCTGTGTCTCCATGCACACGTGGACAGTGTGGTGCACAGGTGCCCAATTTCTATACAGTAACTGGCAAGCAGCGAGAGACAATGGGCCGCTAGTAGTGAGAACTCTGACACTATGAACTCATGCATAAACCCTTCTGAGTGTTAATCACTCAATGGTCTTGCCACCCAGAAGTGAGCTTGGTATGGTCCGCATCTGCGAGTGATGTAATACCTGCGCGGGACAGAATCTTTGTGACTCATGGTCTGCCAGAAGGAAAAACCATGGAAAATGTCCCTCATTTCAAGGAAAGGGCATTTATGATGTCCTATCGTCTCCGAACATCAAACATCAGTGCATTGTCCAAGTATGGCCCCGGCAGCAGCGATGCAGAGCAATTCATGTTCCGCATATCCCAGGGACAAGGATTCTGCATCCAGTGATCCCTATATCAAATCCTATGGGAATACCAGACAACCTCCCATGCGTCCATAAGGGTCACCGCAGCGATCGAGGCCCTCATTTGCGGTGGGTCAAAGGTCCTGTGCCAGCTCACCCATCAAGGGTGATTCCCAGCATTCAGAATGAAGTGTTCCGAGAAAAGCAGCTAGGAAAACGACAGTTGCCATTCGACATCAGGAGGGGTGGGGCTATAGAAGGACCACCAATAAGCTAAGCTTAACATTTGAACCCCAACGATGGCCTGTTACACCGGTAAAGGGGTCTGGGGCGGCAACCAAAACAGGCGCCAATGTCGTCACAAGAAATTGCATTTTGTTCAAGAAAATAGCAGAAACCATCCTCAGTTAAGTGAGAATCCCGGGCTACCTTAAGAAGTGTCGGTCGAGATTGAGGAGGAGGAATCGTTGAACTGCCTCTGGGAGAAGAGGAGACAAGCCAGAGGATGTTTTCTTCCCCGAGCGGAATGGCGAAGTAGCCCTCGTGAGAACAGTTGCAAGTACATCACCAAACAGATATCCAAAGAGAGTAGGAATGGCACTCCCTCAGGCGCTGCAAAACAATGGGCCTGATTTACAACGAGTTTATCAATGGGATTGTGCCATTGTAAAACGCTTTTCTAAATTAGGCCCAATGCCTTATATGGCTAGTACTTCCGGATCTTTATTTGCGCTTTGTCTAGTTACTTGTTATTTAGGTTGCCCAAATTTGAAGCTGTTAGCCATTCATGGAAAAGGAGGAATGTTATGTTGTATGCCATGTGTTATGAGACGTCATCATGTCTCAATAATATTAAGCCCAAATGCACACGAGCGGGGCCGTTCTGGCCCTTTCTTCAAACACTGTGTGCCCACTCCGTTGTGGCTTTCCCTGCTACATCATCAGCGACTCCAAATGGTCATGGAACGAGCCAACCATACAGTGGCCAGATGCGCAAGGGCGAACATACTGCACTCTATGAAAATAATATCAAATGAAACCAGGTGCATGTGTAACTATTGATGCATGTCCTTGCACACCTTAAAGAGCCCTTTTCCAGTGGCTGGATGGCCTGTGCAGATAACCCTACCCAACACCTAGCGATGCCTTTAAGATAGTCGCGGTCAGTTTGTTGGCCTCGGCACGCCTGCGACTGCCCAGTTCCATTGACTGTCTGAAATCACCACGCAGAGTAACACCTGGCCGGTATTCCAGAGTATGGATTGCTTCTGACGTCAAACCACGAAATGTTGCACCAACAGAATATTTCACACTGCGCACGCTTCAAACGCAGCCCGGCGGCATTGCCAGAAATCTCATCTGCGGCGACGATCGTGTGACGCAGATGATAAAAAGCGGCACACTATGTTCAGGACGAATTGTAATGGAAAGGTTGTTTTCACAGCTTGGGCCGAAGCTCGCCATTTTAACTGCCAAGCGAGCAGTAATGAGTATCTTCATTTCCGCCATGACAGATAATGTTGGGGGGGGGGGATATAAAAGCGAGAAGCAGCCTGGGGGAGGTAAGAGAGCAAGAATAGAGAGAGAGTAAGGAGAGCAAGACAGGGAGGAAAAAGGGAGACCGAGTGTGTGTGCGTGCAAGAAAGAGGGAGAGAAATGGGAATTGGGGAGAGGTTATGCAGTGGCAGAAAATGGACTTCGACAAAGGAGAAGGGTAGAGATTTTGAGAGAGGGATGTGCAAGACAGAGAGAGGAGAGATCCGATCGAGAGGCCGGGAGAAAAGGAGACGAGAGTGAGAGACGGAGAGAGAGAAGGAGATCAGCACGAGGTAATAGAAGAGAAGTAGCTTGGCCTGCTGTTTCACCAGATGAATTCTTTGCTTACCTCCCCACCTGCCCTCAACACACACTCCCAATTCGCCCCTTTATAATGCGAATTACAGGTTTATTGCCTGAACGCCATGGGGAGTAGGGCTCTGCGCCACAATGTTCCCGCATTGAAAGAATAATTATAGCAACAGTGCAGCTGGTGCGGCCCAGCATTTACAGGACCCCACGGTCCAAATGGCAGCCATCTTTGCTGTCGGTTGGTTGTTGGTCACACGCAGGCTGTGGGACCAGAGCATGGTACATTCCGAGTCCCTGGCAACTGAGGCATGGATCACACCCCTCTAGAGAGGAGTAAAATGGACATGAAAGGGCGCTGTCTGCAGCAAACGAAAGCTTTATGGCCTTTCCAAAGAGGCGAACACATATTTGTATTTTTTGCATTGGATCCAATGTAGGAAAAACCTATCTATATTTGTAAGACTATGGAGCTACGCACCCCTCTCCCGCATTGGCTACGTTCACGGTTGGGCTGCTTCATGAGGAATCAGCGCTCCACCACAGCAATACACAGCAAAGGTTAATGTGATTGATCTGAAATCGATCAGACATGACACATCTTTTCCTCCATCCTCCCGTGTGGGGTTGCTGTGCCCATTACTGGCTGGTCCCAGCTCAGCTCTATCCATTTAAATCGGAAAGAGGGCAGTTTATAGAGGCCACCAGCCTACGTCACTCGGCAACCAGCTTTGAGGGATTATAAGATTGACATCAACCTTGGAGTTGGCCCAAAGGCCTCTCCAGACATAGGCAGGTAAGCTGAGAAGTGGAGAGGTCAAAACATCTACCATCTCTACTAGTAGGGGGGTTGTTGGCATGAACTGGAAAATCCCATGCTGTGTAGACAGTGAGACTGTGAGGACTCCGCGAACAGTCGCTTATCGTAGCGACTGTCAATAGGGTTCTAGACTAGTTCAGGTCTGATGGAAGTCTCCTCTCTTTGAAGATAGGTGGAGGGAGCAGGAGAACGGATGGATCCACTGTCCAGAGAGAAAGAAGATGGTAATTGTTCATGGATGGGAAGAGCAGAGAGTTTTTGCACCAGAGTTCCTCAGCTCGCCGGAGGCCTTGCTTATTACACGCGACTGCCTGCGAGTTTCAGGGACGAATGGTTTTGCTCTGACCCAGAGTTGTTTTAATGGCGAGTGGATGCTGGCAAGGACCACAGGGAGAAGGGAGTTGACGTCCATGGTGGGCACACAGCAGCTCTCATAGAGTGGACTCTGGCCTCCGGGACGTCTGTGGAGGAGTACTTGAAGGAACAGCAGATGGTTGTGAAGGACGCCTGCTGTCCTTGGCAGTCCAGCATTGACAGTGCGGGTGGATGGGGATAGCGGTGCAGTCTGACCAGGCAAATTCGTAAGGGGGCGAACATGCTATGTATGTGGAAGCCGCCTTGAACAAATTAAGCATCTTGCCCCTGACATGTGTGGGGGTCCATTACATGCTGTTAGTGTTTCATGTGTTGATACTTTTTAGGACAATTTAGTGTTTGTAGTTGCACTGAGGGGTTTTATGTGTATTAGATTGAATCACATCAAATAACTGTGATTTAAATTTTTCTAGTAGAATTGAGATTGATTATAATAATTGTATTCTAAGCATATGAGTACTCTATTAACCAAATGAAATAATATGTAATATTTGTATTATCATTATGCAAAATGTAGATGCTATTGTCTTTCATTTTCCTTCCTATCCTTTTGTGATGCTGGAATTGTAAAGGTTTTTTAATAAACCATAAACAATAAAAAAAAAGAATAATGTGTTCATTATTTTGGTAGATGCGTAGGGGGATGATTGAAATCACCAAGAAAGATGTGCTAGAGTTATTGATTGAGGCAGATGCTATAGGCGGTTCATATCCTCAAAGAAGCATAATACAATGCCTGGTGGTCGCTAGATGTGATAGAATGATGCGTTTTGTGTGGGTGTGGGTGTGATGTGGCGGGTGTGGAAGTGCGAGTGTGTCATGATCCACAGAACACGCCCCTTTTGGACCTCATGGTACTTGTCACAACGGGGCTTGCACTCCTTAATACTCCCAACATAGCTGTCTAACGTGCAACATCTTCCTTGTCTTTACGTCAGATGTAGCGTATTTACAAATAGGCCACGCCCCTGCGGGCCCGCGTATCTCAATGCTACTGCAAGCAGCGACTAGACATGTGCTCCGTACTTCGCTACACTGTTATCCTTGTTCCTGGACCTCCTAATTCCATTCCCATTACCCTCTTCCTTCTTCCTTGTTTCCCGGACTTGTGTGCTGTGTGCTCACTTTCTTCGTTCCTGGATCCCGGAGTGTCTGAATCCTGGAGCTCTGAATGCAGGCTGGAGCCAGAAGAGGCGTGTGCGGGCTTATACAAGACCAGGTCCTTGCGTAAGAAGACACCGCCCAAGAAAGCCTGCAAGGATCGCTCCCAGGTGAGAAAGGGGGAATTCCGTGACAGTTTGAGACACCAAATGACCGAAGTCGAAGCCGACATGGAAGCAGCTGTTCAGGATCTCATGCATGGCATGCAAGAACTAACGACCGAGGTACAAAATGTAAAGGCGGAAAACGCCGCTCTCAAACAATTAGTTCTATCCCGTGATTCTGCCACAAAGGAAAGCGTATTGCTGGGTGGCATTGTTAACAAATACGATTGGTCGGCAAAAACCCTTCCTGGATTCCTTGATTCTTGTTTGGTTCACTTTACTTTTAAGCCCTACTACTTTTCAACCCCTAGGGCTAAGGTTGGCTTCATAATTTCACACCTTTCCGGAAATGCTCTAACTTGGACTACGCCCTTAGTCAATTCTGGTGATGCCCTCCTGGATGACTACGACGGTTTCATGTAAGCCCTTAAAAACATGTTTGACCGCCCTGAGCAGGTCTATAGTGCCCAGGAGCGCCTCCTAGACTTTCAACAAGGATCCCAGGATATGCTTACGTATGTAACCCGATTCAAGCAATTGACCAGGGAAGCTGACTGGTCTCCTGAAGCAAGTTTTACACTTTTCAGAAGGGGGCTGAATGAGGAGATCAAAGATGAGTTGGCCAGAGTGGCTCACCCAAGCTCATTCCAGGCTCTTTTGGACCTTGCCATGCAAATAGATTTTCGTATCCAGGAAAGAAAGGCAGAAAAAAGGAAATCCAAAGTAACCCCCCCGAAGGCATCCTTCGAGATTACCTCCAAGACTGACACAAATCCAGGGTCAGCTGCTGAACCAGAACCTATGCAGATAGGAGCCTTCCGTGGACCCATATCCCCGCAAGAAAGGATGAGAAGGATTCATACGGGGTTATGCATGTACTGTGCCTCGGATAAGCACCTGGTTAGAGAATGGCCTCTAGCCCCTCCTTGGCATTTGGGAAATGCCAGCTCCCGATCCTAGATGGAGCAAGGCTTCGGGAGAGAGATGTTTGCTCCACGTCTATTCCATCCTTGAACTCTCCTGGACAAAACAGCCTAGTGATTGTACAGGCCCTTCTATTGCCATCCAAGAATAAGACCTACTCAATTTTGGCCTTGGTTGACTGCGGAGATATGGGAGTATTCATTGATCAAGATTGGGTTACGTGTCACCACATTCCGTATGAGACACGAAGTACCATGCAACCGGTGGAAGCGATCGATGGAAGACCCCTCACTTCAGGGCCTATAAGCCTGCAGACTAAAGAGATTCAACTTTCAATAAACCATCATCAAGAGCTGATCAGATTTGACATAATTAAGTCAGCTCATTATCCCATGGTCCTGGGTATGCCCTGGTTACAGAAGCATAATCCTTATATCAACTGGGCAGGAGGATCCTTATTTCTTGGATCTGAGTTTTGTATGTCTCACTGTCTATTCCTGGAATCATCCGTGACACCTTCCAAAGAACCATCAATAGATCAGAAAGTTCCACTCATGGTTTCCAATATTGTATCGGTTCCAAGGGCCTATCAGAGTTATGCTGATGTGTTTTCAACTGCCATAGTCCAAGGCTCTACCCCCTCACAGACCTGAAGACTGCGCCATAGACACAGAACCCTAAGCAGTGATTCCCTTTGAGAGGATGTTCATCCTATACGAACCTGAAAAGAGAGCCCTACGAGAATACTTGGATACCAACCTTGAAAATGGCACCATAAGACCATCGAAATCCCCAGCTGGAGCCTCACTGTTTTTTGTTCCCAAGAAGGACACCAAAGAACTTAGACCTTGCCTCGATTATCGTGGATTAAATCAATGCACCCTCAAGGACCGCTACCCTTTACCCTTGATCTTGGCTATCCTGGAAGCGGTGAGAGGAGCTGTAATCTTCACGAAACTGGATCTCAGGAGGGCCTATCACCTGATTCGTATCAGGGAAGGAGACGAATGGAAAACAGCCTTTCGAACTCCCTTTGGACACTTCGAATATCTGGTAATGCCCTTTGGACTTGCTAATGCCCCTGCCGTCTTTCAACGTTTCATGGATAGGGTGTTCTCCGACATGCTGTTCATCTTCGTCATCGTCTACCTGGACGATATCCTGATCTATTCCAAGGACCTTCTAAGGCATGAAGAACATGTTAAGGCTGTCTTACAATGACTACGTGAACATAGACTCCTAGCCAAACCCGAGAAATGCCTGTCTAATGTGACCTCTGTTCATTACCTAGGATTTGTCCTTAGTCCAGAAGGAATTGGTATGGATCAGTCAAAGGTAAAAGCCATATTATCCTGGCCGGCTCCCACTTCTATGCAACAAGTTCAATCCTTCCTGGGGCTAGCCAATTTCTAACAGAAGTTCATCCCCACCTTTTCTGAGATTGTTCAGCCGATCATTGCACTCTTGAAGAAAGACACTCCCTTTCTCTGGTCAACACCTCAAGACAAGGCATTCCAACGTTTAAAGACAGAGTTTACTCAAGCCCCCATCCTAGCCCAAACTGACATAAATCGACCATTCATAGTGGAGACGGATGCCTCTAACTACGCCATAGGAGCAGTGCTGAAGCAAGAGTTCGAGGACAAGATGGAACACCCCATTGCTTATCTTTCAAGAACTCTGACTCCCAGTGAGACACATTACTGTGTCCTGGAAAAGGAACTGTTAGCCATCCGTCAAGCCTTCACCGAATGGCGACACCTACTCCTGGGAGCGAGACATCCAGTCCAGGTCCGCAGGTGCCATCGGAATCTTCAAGTTCTACAATCCTTGGAGTGTAGGAACAGTTGTCAGGCCCGTTGGGCCTTCTTCTTTGCCCAGTACCAGTTCCACATCCATCATCTCCCCAGATCACAGAACATAATTGCTGATGCCTTATCCCGACGTCCTGACTACGAAACAATTGAAGATCAGACCTATCCCAAGATGTTTCCCACACAATTTGTGTAGCTCAAGTGGTCAGTCTCCTCAAAGAAATTCGGATACAAACCCAATGCTCTGAGCTCTGGAAGGACATTTCAAGGAAGAATCAATGGGATCTAAGAATCAAGGATGGATACTTATTCAAGGATAATGCTCTAGTCATCCCCACACAGAAATTACAACAAAGGATAATCAACCTTTGCCAACGTAACTATCATTCCGGACATCGTGGCATCACCAACACCCTCCGTCTTATACAAAGACAATTTTGGTGGCCCAGAATGAAGACAGACGTACAACTGTACATCATAGTCTGTTCTATTTGTAGTCAGAACAAATACAATAACAAGAGACCAGCAGGTCTCCTACTACAACCTACTCTACCAACAAGGCCATGGGAATTCATTGCTACAGACTTCATTGTGGAATTGCCACCTTCCAGGGGATAGACGACTATCATGGTTACCATTGACTTGTTCACTCACATGGCTCACTTTACACCCCTGTATAAACTACCGTCCTCATCAGAGCTAGCTGGAATCTTCCTGGAACACATTTTCCGCCTACATGGACTTCCTTCCAAGATCATATAAGACCGAAGACCTCAATATGTCTCACAATTCTGGAAAGATCTCTGTCACATTCTGGGAATCCAACGCGCTCTCTCATCAGGTTATCATCCACAAACCAATGGAGCTACGGAACGTGTAAACCAGACCCTGGAACAATACCTTTGTTGTTTCGCCACAAAGGTTCAGGACGACTGGTCCCTCCTAATACCCGTGGCTGAGTTCGCGTACAACAATTCCGATCATTCGGCAATCAAGACCAGCCCCTTTTATTGCAGTCAAGGATTCCATCCATCAGTGTTACCCTCTGTTCTTCCACATCCCACACCTGTTCCTACCATTGACTCCTCGATGGAAACACTCATCAATGTACACAAGGAAGCCAAGGAACACTTAGAGAAGGCCAGAATACGAACTAAACAATATGCAGATTCTAAAAGAAGACGAGGGCCTTCATATGCAGTTGGTGATCAAGTCTGGTTGTCCTCGAAGCTACTACTCCGACACTTACGGCCAAACAAACTGGCCCCCCGGGACTATGGTCCATTTCCCATCAAGGAAAACATAAACCCTGTCTCATACCTACTCAAGCTACCCGACTCCTGGAAGAAGATTCACCCAGTTTTTCACACTTCTTTATTAAAACCCTACATCCAATCTTCCCGGAAATCTTGCAGACCCCCTCCGCTGGTGGTGGACGACCAAGTGGAATATGAAGTGTCCCGAATATGCGATTCCAGGTATAAACGGGGTCAGCTTCAATACTTGGTTGAATGGAAAGGATATCCTCCAAGTGAAAGAACCTGGGAACCAGCTTCTAACCTGAATACCCTTCGATTGCTCAAAAGATACCATCTCATACACCCGGGCAAACCCGGTGGAACGAGGCTTCGGAGGAGGCATGCTGTCATGATCCACAGAACACGCCCCTTTTGGACCTCATGGTCCTTGTCACAACGGGGCTTGCACTCCCTAATACTCCCAACAGGTCCGTGCCTGGTCTTGTATAAGAAGACACCGGCCAAGAAAGCCTGCAAGGATCACTCCCAGGTGAGAAAGGGGGAATTCCGTGACAGTGTGGTGATTACCTCCTGGGTGCTGACCGTGTGTCATCTTGTGGATGAGTTTCCGGCCACCACTGATCATACAAACTATGTGTGCACGATCAACCCTGTAGTCTGATATGTTGAGGATGACAAGTATTTGAGAGGGTCTGGGGATGTGCCAGTCCTCTGCAATGAAAATGGCACCCAGGTCGAGAGAGGTGGTGAGGTCTGAAATGTCAGCAGCATGTAGCACCGCTGAGTGAGCTTTCACGATCATCACATTATGCATCTGGGAGAGGGTGGTGTAGCACCGTTGAGCGAGCTTTCGCGATCATCACATTATGCATCTGGGAGAGGGTGGTATAGCACCGCTAAGTGAGCGTACACGATCATCGCATTATGCATCTGGGAGAGGGTGGTGTAGCACCGCTGAGTGAGCTTTCACGATCATCACATTATGTATCTGGGAGAGGGTGGTGTAGCACCGTTGAGCGAGCTTTCGCGATCATCACATTATGGATCTGGGAGAGGGTGGTGTAGCACCGCTGAGTGAGCTTTCGCGATCCTCACATTATGCATCTGGGAGACGGTGGTGTAGCACCGCTGAGAGCTTTTGTGATCATCACATTATGCATCTGGGAGATGGTGGTGTAACACCGCTAAGTGAGATTTCGTGATCATCATATTATGCATCTGGGAGAGGGTGGTGTAGCAGCGCTGAGTGAGCTTTCGTGATCATCACATTATTCATCTGGGAGAGGGTGGTGTAGCATCGTGGAGTGATGTTCTCAAGAACATCACATTATGCATCTGGCAGAGGGTGGTGTAGCACCGCTGAGTGAGCTTTCACGATCATCCCATTATGCATCTGGGAGAGGGTGGTGTAGCACCGCTGAGTGAGCTTTCACGATCATGACATTATGCATCTCGGAGAGGGCGGTGAGTAGGCCGGGTTTAGCAGGATCATATCAGATGATCTGTTGAAGGGTGAGATACTAGAGAGGTGATATGTCACATCGTGGAGATGACTATATGCTGTTATGTTACGTTAAAGGGTTTTATAGAGCTCAGCGAATTACCCAAAGGTGTCTTGGCGCTGTAGAGTTTGAAGAACGCAGTCAACATGGGCGAAGAACAGACATCTGTTCAGGTCATTCAAAAAGGAGAGTTTTAAGATGTTTTCGAAAGGTCAGCAAATGGGTCCTTTGCAGAAGTGACACTGGAAGTGAGTTCCAAATTCTGGTTGCTTGACCCACAACGGTGCGTAGAGAAATGTCAGGCATATCACAAGACTGGCTCTCATAATTTCTTCACTTGCCAGGTGTGCTTTCCTGGAAAATCTGCCCCAGTAGCTCACAGATTGTCAGCCAAACCCAGGCTCATTCTTTGGGCTGTGCCACAAAGACTGCTCTGGCTAACAGCTGGGGGGGATGTGCCCGATTGGTGGAAGAGGATTATGTGGCTACAATGGTGGCCACTGGATCTCTCCATCACGTGTTAGTCCCTTGGCGGCAGACTGAACATGAGAGCACAATGCCACGCTGCTTCTCTCAAAGGAGGGCATTTATCTGTAAAGGAAATGGGACCAAAGGGGCTGCCTTGCCCTGTATAAAGGTGCATAAATAGGCTGCGACAGCATGGGGGACTGAACCTCTTCAGACGCAGAGAGAGACACTGGAAGCAGACGAGGAGGATGGCCAGTGAAGCGGCCCACCTGTCCCTCTGCAGGTGCGATCCTTGCAGCAGGGTCCAAAGCATTTGAAGTCAGGATGTGAGCGTTCCTAGTGAAGCTTGCCACTGGACGCTGCTAACGGGGCTAAATTTGTTTAGAGATATTGAAATGTCCTGATACTTTATTTGTTATGATCATGACATATGAAGACCGGAAGTCATGTTCATGTCTCCTTTCTAGGAATTAAAAATGTGCTTTTACTTGCCTTTGAATCACTGCTACGCACCCGCCAGAGTTTGGCAATTAGTGGATCATCTTGATATGAAATGATAGGTTATTTATAACGCGCTTAATAGCCTGAGGTTTCTAAGCGTGTACCCGGGGATCGAACCTGTGTTGTTCCTTGTTGTCTTGCTTCCCACTGAGCTATCCTCCTCTCTTCTTGTATGTCTGTTAGACATGCCTCCTCACCATATGGTTCCTATGCGCAGGGCGTGCAGCTCATCTGGAAAATCTGGGTACCTCCTGACTCGGATGGCCTATGTCTCAGAGAAGGCCCTAGGCCGGTTACCCGCATTCCCGTAAGTCTGTTTTCAGTGGATTCAGTCAGGACCCTCTAGTCATCGTAACCACTCACCCTGCATCTCTTTTACATGACTTCATGACCACAGCAAACCTTCTCTTTGTACTGCAGAATATATACATATATATATATACTTACTTCACAGTTACAGAAAATCTGTTTAATGGGTCAACAATCAATCATTGACCCCCACCAACACGCCCAGCGAGCCTAACATACAATCTAACTTATGTAGCCATATAGTCTCAAATGTATGCCCTACCAGCACGCAGCTATGCTATTTAGAACCGGAAACTGCAACCTTTGGCTCTCCGGATATTTTGAACTACAACTTCCATCAGGCCAAGCTGTCATGGGAAATAATCAGGGATCACGGTAGTTATGGAGAGCCACACACTGCAGATCCAGGATCTTGACGTCCAGATCTATCTGCTGTTCAATGCACGGACTCTTTATTTAATAGGGGGTTCCCCCAAGCTGTGAGGAATCTCCTCTCTTGCCTGTCCCCTTTCATATCCATCGCAGACACCTGTGAATTGCCACCTGGAATCCATGCCTCTCCTATCACCTGCGTGTGAGTGGTACTTGGGCATTTCAGCCAATCACTGCAACAGAGGAACAATGCCCACATTTGGGGGTACGCTTAGATGCATTTGGGGAGGAATGTTGATCAAGTCGCAGAAGCAAAATAGTTCCAAGAGAGAACCTTTGGTCTTGAGCTTACCCACCAGACATCCTACACTTCTGTCCTTTCGCTGCTGTTGCTGGCAGTAGGAGTCGCCAGTCTGGGAGGGTATCTCTGGATGCCATCCAGAGATTGAAGAGCCAGACTAGATGTTCAGTCATGCACCTTCCTGTTAAAACGTGAGCAGTTCCTGGGTTGGCGACTACAACTCTCTCTTCCTAGGCATCACTGGGCTGGCTGGCTTTGATAGCGGCTGAATATTGAGGGCAGGACTTTTAAAGCCTTGAGCCTGGACCGTCAGCCTCTGGGACCTTTGCATGGTCATAAATATGGCTACCCATCTTACTAGCCGACAAAAAACATCTACAGATCTACTTCAGTTTAAATTACGTATATGGTAGCAGGAGCAGATCATGGATCCTCACAGGCATCTCAGATTTGCTCCAGTCCCCATCTTTGAGAGTCAGGCTCCAATCCCTCTGGCAGCCATTTCACAAATAACTATGCCCAGGGGCGGACTGGCCTGTAGGAAACTCTGGAGATTTCCCGGTAGGCCTCTGAACCCTGGGCCTCGTTTGTGTTGTATTTGCACATTTGTTCATAGGAAAAGGGTTGGGCTTGCTGAAAAATTTGCAATTTTGGGCCACTTTGAAAAGTATTTTCAGGGCCTCTTTTGGTTCCCAGTCCACCCCTGAGACTATGCTGTAGACAGTGAACCCCCACCACCAGTTCCCTGAATAAAATTTGGAAGTGGGAGTATTTTACTCCCTAAGTTGGGAGTAAAATGATTTTTAGGGAGAAAAAATGTAAGTCCAGTTTCCAAGCAGGTATATATGTGTTAACTGGAAAACGAAAATGTTTTTGTAAAGATTTCTTTGCACTTAATTATTCACACACATTAAAACATACATGTTTACTTCTTCCGAGCAGACAGTTATGTTAGTAGCTTCGTCCTGTGGTACTATGTGCACTACTGGTCCAAACATATCCAAACATAGGGCCGGGAGGATAGCTCAGGGGCAGCGTGTTTGTCTTGGAAGCCAGACAACGCAGATTTGAATCCTGGTTTTATGCTTAGAAACTGGTCTCCGGTATTAAGTGTGTTACAAAAGAACAATTATAATTATAAGGCTGGGTGAGTAAAAGCAGGGGCACAAGGTGCTACGTGTCTATTTTCTATTTTTCGTTGTAAGTATTTTTAGTCCCTATTTATTTTTTGGGGGGAGCATTTGCCTATTTTTAGGGAGTAAAAGTAGCCAGTGCACCTCTTATCTGTAGAGTTGCCCACCACTAATCCACACAATGACATATTAACCAGCAAAGGCAAATGTAGCGTCCAACCTGTCAACCTTAAAATCCCACCTTTCTATTCCATTAAAGTTCATTCATGCAGGGCCCCGTTCAATACCATTTGGCTGGCGGGGCAATGCATCCTTTCCAAATCCCATCGATGCTATTCCAGCGATGGTGGGTGGTCTACATCACTAAATCTCCTTATTGGAGAGGTGTGATGAGCCACGTGCAACACATTATCACTTAAGAGCCCCAACTATCAAAAGGAGGAAACTGACGGGACTGGAAGGGGCCTGGGGAGCTGGGGGGAGCTGTGGTGAGTAGGGCTGGAAGAGCCAAGGTGATTGGAAAGGAGACAAGGGAGTGAGCAGCAATATTTGCGACAAGACCAATTCTTTCATCTCAGTTGCCTCAATCACTGTGCTTTGCACATGCACAGTCCGCAGTCTTGGTAGGTGAATGCCAGTCATTGGATGGTGCTGATTATCTATATACTCCGGAAGCCTGCTCAGTGCGCCTTGCACGCGCACTCAGGGCAGTTCACCCAACTATCTCCTGAAACAAACTGCACCCAACACTCACTCCCAAAGCTCAGGAACAAGTTGCACTCAGCACGTACTCCCAAAGCTCAGCTCAGGAACAAGCTGCACTCAGCACTCGATCGCAAAGCTCAGCTCAGCAACAAGCTGCACCAGCACTCATTCCCAAACCTCAACTCAGGAACAAGCTGCACACAGCATTCACTCCCAAAGCTCGGCTCAGGAACAAACTGCACCCAACACTCAGTGCAAAAGCTCAGCTCAGGAACAAGGTGCACTCAGCACTCACTCCTGAAGCTCAGCTCACGAACAAGCTTCTGTACTCGGCACTCACTCCCGAAACTCAGCTCAGGAACAAGCTGCACACAGCACTCACTCCCAAACCTTAGCTCAGGAACAAGCTACACTCACCACTCACTCCTGAAGCTCAGCTCAGGAACAACCTGCTGCACTCAGCACGCACTCCCAGAGCTCGGCTCAGCAACAAACTGCACACAGCACTCATTCCCAAATCTCAACTCAGGAACAAGCTGTACACAACACTCACTCCCGAAGCTCGGCTCAGGAACAAACTGCACCCAACACTCACTGCCAAAGCTCAGCTCAGGAACAAGCTGCATTCAGCACTCACTCCTGAAGCTCAGCTCAGGAACAAGCTGCTGTACTCAGCACTCGCTCACGAAACTCAGCTCAGGAACAAGCTGCACACAGCACTCACTCCCAAAGCTCAGCTCAGGAACAATCTGCACTCAGCACTCACTCCTGAAGCTCAGCTCAGGAACAACCTGCTGCACTCAGCACTCACTCCCGAAGCTCAGCTCAGCAACAAGCTGAACTCAGCACTTACTCCCGAAGCTCAGCTCAGGAACAAGCTGAACTCAGCACTCACTCCAGAAGCTTGGCTCAGGAACAAGATGCAATCAGCACTCACTTCCGAAGCTCAGCCCAGGAACAAGCTGCGCTCAGCACTCACTCCCAAACCTCAGCTCAGGAACAAGCTGCATTCAGCACTCACTCACTCAGCTCAGGAACAAGCTACACTCAGCACTCACTCGCTCATCTCAGCTCAGGAGGGCGACACAAGTATTTGGGTGTTGTCCTTTTGGCAGAAGGTCCTTATTATACACGAGTGTGATCATCAAGAATGCCCTACCTGATTACCTTCACATTTCCAGAATCCTTTCTAGTTTCACACATGTCTGCAGATGTTTGGCTGTGCTGACACAGTGGTGGTTGAAAGTCATGGATGTATTTTAATGCACACGACACTTAGGGCCCGATTCATGTAATATTTGCCCAGTTCAAAGTGAATTTGCACTGCTGAAAAGTGACTTTGCACTGCCGAGTCAAACCCTGATACATGGAACCGCGCAAAGTGTATTTTCTGGGGCACACGTAACTTATATTCAAGACTGAACGTCACAAAGGGGACCAGGAGACAAACCCTTGGGCATTCCCTGGGATGTCAACACACCCCAGAGCCCCTTCACACACTCCTGAAGGGCCTCTCATAATGTCTAGTGCATGACGTGAGGGGGCACCAGGTTTCCCCTTAAAGCAGCCATTAGGACCCCATTGCCACGGGGAGTTAGCATAAGGTAATTCTGCCTCGCGCTGGATCAACCTGGCATCAATCCCTCACCCCAAGGGCAAGAAAGAAGCGCAAGTTGCGCATAGTCCTATTTTCACAGAGCCCGCCCACCCTCCATCTCCAGAGTACAAAACCACATGCGCAGACGGGCGAGCTGAAGGCAGCGTGACTTTACTGAGGGCAGTCAAATCTCACGGGTGGCAGCAATTAGAAAGGTGGGCATGTATGTGAACGTCGCCTGTCACGCTATACTATATTAGGCACGTGCAGGGCTGTCACCAACAAGGTGGTCTCCTGGCACGTGCATCTGAGCAGTCACAAGATACAATGAGCGCCTAGATGCCTCTGGGTTATGTGCGCTATACAAATGACAAATAAATAAATAAAAGAATTGGTATAAAGTCTCGAAAAGGCTGTTGTGCCCCCCCCCCTAAAGCCCTCCCACCCCACCCACCCCTAAAGTCACAGTGTTCCATAATGGCTCACAACCAAAAAGTGAGTTCACGCCGCTCTGCCGAGCACTACTTAATCCTGGCCAGTGTCATCAGATGGGGTGAGATGGGTCTCAACTAGTGAAAAGGAGAGGGTTGCATCAGTTTTTCCCTCCAAACCTCGTGGCCGGGTTGATAAAGGGCTCTATGTGCCATGCGCAGCATTTTACATGTGACTCTGGCTGCCAGGCCACGGAGGCGTAGCTTCCTTCACCATATCACGGTTTGGGTATTTTTCGGAAACAGTTGTGTGCCGCAAGTGTAGCCTATGTGGGATGTGGCTCGCCTGTCGGTGAGATAAATCAGTGTGTTGAGTAGTTGCTGCAGAGATGTGGGCCAAATCTGCCAGGGGTCCATCCAGCTTTGCACACTGACCAGATTCATAAAACGAGTCGTGCTGAGTTGGGTAATAATGACTCCTATAATTAAGCGCCAAGGTACATGTGTGTTTGTTTTAGGTGCTATGCGACTAGTCAATGTTATTATTAACGGGCCCCCGGGGATACCTGATTCATTCCGCCTCGCTGCACATTCAGCCGACACCCTGCCCAACAGGCGAGGGATTTACATGTGACCCACTGCCAGTGGGTGACTCATGGCCCCCCCGACAGCCGCCTCATTAGCTAATGTCACTCTGTCACCCTCATCTGGCTTTGTTTTAATGATTAATTAGAGAGGGCAGGCTGTAGGTTGGGACCTGTTCAAGGAAGGCGGAGTGGATGCGGGGGTAGCACGCGCAGAAAGGTGTACTAATTGGGTTGGTCATCATACAAAGGTGCAGTAAGAGAGCAAGGCTCGTTATTCAGTGGCTCCGGTGAAATATGTGCCGCAGCCCCGGGCTGAGCTGCACTGGCAGCACTCATGGAGAGTCTCTCCGTACTGCAGTACTGTGAAAGCAAGAAGAGCGGCAGGTCTGCCCTGAGCTGTCTGTGGGTCTAAGTAGAGGACGAGCGCAATGCGGAGCTGCATTAGCAAAGCTGTGCATAGGACCAGTGCCGCAGTAGTACTGGCTCCCAGAGGGCAGGAATGAGGTTCATTGGTATAGCAACATGCTAGAAGTGGGATTATCAGGGGGTGCCTGCATGTCAGAGCTAGGACTGTGACGATGCGTTGGCACGGCCGTGTCTGGTTCCCAGTGCACTGATGTACACTGACACACGTTTGTGTGGGTGTCAGTATTTGAATAAGGATGTTTTAGCAGAGGTGCATTGTCAGAGATTTGGTGGGTAGATGGGGGTTTGAGTGAGGAGTGTCTCTCACACTCTCTCCCTCCACTCTTTCACTTTCTCCCCCGCCCACTTCTCTCTCACACACACACAAACACCAGCTGAACATGAAGTTTCCTAATTGCATTTCTTGGTTATCTCCTGGTGCGTTAGCCGTAGTCTTGTGTACACGAGATTCCATAAGAAACAGACAAGAATGCCTCTAGTTTGCTTCCTTGGGAAGGAAAGGGGATTAGGAACATAACACGTGCTTTCTCTTTTACTGTGTGCTATGCATTGACCAACATCCTCATCCCTGATGGCCCGATGGAGCCGCCATTGCCCACTAAGGAAGGGGAAAGTTGTTGTCATGGTTCTTGACAATGAAGCACTCAATACCAACTGCGGCTTCTGGTTGCCTTGGAAACAGGCGCTCCATGCATCCCCTGGGAGGGAGCACAGCGTTCCGCAAATGACCTCCTGCTGTTTTAACCTTGTTGTGAAAACGAGATGTTTGAGGGAAAAAAAAGGCTGTCTTGGTCTCCAGCCAGCCCTTCAAAAAAAACACATAGCAAGGACTCTCTCATGGCCAGAAAGATCCCTGAGCACTTAGTTCTTTTAGCGAGATGCCGATCAATTGCAGCAGAGTGGAGGGTGAGCCCCCCCCCACACACACACACCCCTCCTGCAAAGAACCCTCCCCAACGTACTCTGCATGTATGCAAGATTTATGTCATTATTTCTCAATCACATGGTCCACAATTATAATTTTTTTCTACTCGTTCCCATTGTTCTCGTATAGGTTAAGGGGTTTTTCCTATCCATAAACCCTTGCACTTACACCTCCTACCAATTCCCATCTCTACCTAAACCTGCATCCCCCCTCAGGTTTTTCTCTTTTTTTGTTTCTCAAATAGAAATTGATTTTCGGTTTCAAGGGAGATTTGCTCCTTTTCAGGATTTTCTTTCAATGCGAGCACATGGGCCTCATTACAAGTGTGGCGGTCCGGAAATAAGGGTGCCAGTCGCACCGTACCGGCACCCGTTCGGGACCACCACACTACATCTCTGGCTTCCTGGCCCGTTGCGCCCAGCAGGTCTGACCTGCCAGGTGCAACGGCCCTAGTAGGCAGAGTTGTCATGGAAGCACCGGCACCGTTAGCAACGGTGCCAGGGCTTCTTCTGTGTCCCCATTCCCATGGAGTTCTATTGGACTCCATGGGAATGGGGACTTACACTTTCCGCCACCTGATATCCCGGGCCACCAGGTCTTGCAATGTCCCCGTGGCACAGGGATCTCAGGCATCAGAAACTGTTTTACAAGTCTGGCAGTAAACCCAAAAGTAGCACCGGCGGGTTACCGCCAGACCAATTTCCAAATGTTGTCATGCACATGGCGGGCGCGGGGGAGGAGGTTGATTGGGCTAAGTACGGTCTCCCAAACATTCTGTATTGTGTAGCGCTTTCCACGTGCAAAGTCATGTGCTGCCATGCAGTAACACCTTTGGGCGTTCCTATGCGCAGAATGGGATTATCATAATAAATTATCTTGGACTCAAATAATTGGACAGACTCAAAGAATATGGCAACACAATACTTTATTATCAGTTCAATAAAGTAGGGAAACCTGGCGAACAACAAATCATAGTCCATACACTCTCAAATACATTTCAGTTACACAAAGGCTTTATACCTCGATGTACGTCAGCTATGACATCATCCTACGTGGCAAATAATAAAATATATCGGATGGAGGGATTGGTTAGGGGAACATATCTACTTATAGTCTCTATAAGTGTTAGTAACATCATTGGCCGCCCCACATCTAGTAGGCATGCCTTGAACCTCCCTCTAACTGCGTATAATACAGAGTATAGCAGCAAAACAGCAGCAGATTGGCCCCTGCAGCAATGTATTCTCATCATTGCATAGGCCCTCTGATTGGTTGGCATGCTCTCCCAACCTTTGACACTCAGCTCGTTAGTAGCACATAAGCAAAACGAAGCCCAGGTGCAGAGAACAATGCCAGCCTAATGCCCACTTGCCCAATTATTCTACCATCTCTCATCATCCAAGCCTTCAGCCAAGGCTTCACCATTGTACTTGATCTTGCTCGATGCTCTCATCTCTGGAACTTAAAGGGGAGTTAAGGTACATTGTTATCTTCACCTAGAGCTTATGAATATGCATTGTTTTCTGGTTTTACACCATGTGGGAAGAGACCACGATTTCGTCCATAGTGTCTTTTATTTAGTGCTATTTTATTCAATTATCTTGGGTGTCATGACTCACTTTGGCCTTTGGAGACTTGGTTGCTCCGTCTCACATAAGCTTTCTGCATCTTTAATCGTCAATACTTGCCATTCACAAATCTTTGCTCATTGACTTAATTTAAGAGAAATATGTCCTGTGTACATTGCTTATCTTTGTTAACTCCCTTTGTACCCTGCAGTTGCTCCTTGATCTCTGGCCAACAGCTATTCTTTGTTCATGCACAAATTTGTATTTCCAGCGTCTGTCAGCTCTGCAGCCCTGATATCTCTACTTCAGGCCTTTCGCTTACACTTATTCAGAGTCGAGTTCCATTTTTTCAACATGGCTGCTTCACCCATGCTATATTTTCTACTGCAGCAAGCTTCTATGTGACTCATCTACCTTGCGTTTCTGTGTATATACATTTACTACTCATCTGGTTACTTATCTTCTTTATATATATGATTTCTTCTCACTCGTATATATGTTTAGTTTGCTTCTTCAGTTACATCTTCATTCTTTAAATATTCTCATATTCTTTCAGTGTGTCATTGTGTCTTCTCCTTATGACATGAATTTGCACCTGTCAGGTTTTCTTGACAGTTCCTCGAGCTTCAGCGGTCGGTACCTGTAAATCTCCTGCTACCACTTCAGTCCGAGGGTACAGTCGGTATGGTTGCCTGACTGACTAACGTCTCTCATACACTCAATGCAGTATTGGAATTATACATGGTGTCAGGCACAGTGTCTTCTTGTTTGTCATCCAATATGTCGGAGGTGAGGGGGTGGGTTCTATCAATGATGTACACGTCTGCTTCTCTACACTGCTGTTTTTCGCACAGAGGGGGAAATGCTCCGAGGTAGTGTACTAACCAGCACCCCATTACTGTATAAAGGGGTGGGGGGGGTTCACAGGCCGCATTGAGGCAATGATGTGACGAACTGGACAATTGTTAGCAACAACTGGTATGTGGCACCCTACCTTCGATATAATGTGAGTACTAGATGAAATGATGGTTGTCCCATGGCATATGGTAGTAACAGCGAGCAAAGAGCCTATGCCTTGTGAATGCTTATGCAACGCATGTGCAGCACCAAAACTGGAGACATTGCCAACATTTCTTTGATTGGTGCTTCACGTGGCAAATGAGGAGAAAGTCTGCACTAACAATTGCTCCAGGGCTACACAATGCTGATGGGATGGACCCCGTCAAATCGGCATTGGCCTAATACGCTCAATGTGTAAATAACTTACTGCTGTGACCTGTGTGCAACTTCAGCAGGTACCTAAGAGCAACAACTTCCTCATGATGCCGATCAATTTTTAACACAACTCAGGGTGAGGTTTTTTGAGATTTTCGTTAGCAACTTCTTTCTTTTTAGTGGCCTACATCTCACTTTATTTCCCTCTTGGAAAGTTTAACTATCCCTATGCCAGTTTACACTAGCCCTTGTTGGCGCTGATGTTCTGCCTATCTATGGCAAGGATATAGAAGAGTCTGCCCCTAGCCTCTCTCACTACTTTCCTACTCCTAAAATACCCTTTCGGAAGTTTAGAATGATTTATTGCTTCCTCATAGAGTAAATAACTTAAAATCAATGGTTTATATATATGTCAACAATTCTTGAAGCGGTATTAGTCTGCTATTTTTTTTTAACAACAACATTTGCTTATACCCAAGCTCTCAATTGATCTGAGGGTCTTGGGGGTTCAGGATTCTAACATCAACCTCTAAAAATGTGGTTGACCGGTTTCGCCGGGATTGGCCTAAATCTAACCCCCTTCTTCAGGATGGTGTCCCAGTTTCCAGACTGGGAACACAAATACATTATTTTTCTGGGACTCCGTCAATTTCTTTTGGATTAGTCTCTTCTTCTTTGTGAATCCCTTGATGTCAATGGGCTACAGTCTCTGTGGTTGATCCGCATTTCATGATTTGCTTCAGTTGCTTCTGTTTCTTTCTTCAAATATTTCTTTGCTTGTTCTGTTTGACTCCGGATCGTGTGGTTTTCTATATCCCTCTGGAGTCACTCCCGTTCCGCCGTGATGCTCCGATCATGCATTCACACATGCAGATCTTGGTGGGTCCACTCACCTTATACCTTCCAGGGTCAATAAAACGAGTGCTGACAATTGTCCAGTGCCAAACTCCTTCCAGGCAGCAACAGCCTTGTTCACTTCTATCACTCCAGGCAGGAAGCACACCGGTAAAAGTGCCGCAACCAGGATGGGTGCTGTCCACCCAGGAAGCATGATCAGCGATCGGACTGAACGGACACTCATGAAAAAACTTGAAATAGATGTCATGCACAGCAACGTGATCTTATGTGGTGCTGTTGGGCCAGTTTGCTGTCCTGCTGCGTGTGGCCCTGTCAGAAATGAGGGCAGTCAGGATTGCTAATAGGAGCGCCAGATGTAAAACCTTGGGTGTTGAGGGGTGCAGGCTAAAGAGTGCCACTGTGGTCTTATGGGTGTGGTGGTGACGCTATGGCATGTTTTCACCCTGTGAATCGAGGTTAACTGCGTATGCAAGGGTGTGTGTGAGTTTGTGTGTGTGTGTGTATGAGATAGCTAAAGAAGTGAGCTTTGTAGCTCCAGGAATGATGATGTGGTAACTAGTGGGCATGAAGTTGCCATGTGTGGGGGATGTGTGTCTGCAGTGTAAGGGGGTCAGAGATTCTAGAGGGGAGTCCGTTAGTCGGGAGAAGAGGTGAGCAGACATGCTATCAACGCATGGAGCCGGCATCCATTAATGTAGAGGGGTGAGCTCCATTAAGGTCACCTGGAGCGCAACCCAAATTGGTCCATCTTAAAAAAGACTCGGGAGGATAGCTCAGGGGCAACGTGCTCGCCTTGGAAGCAAGACGACACAGAGCAACACAGGTTCGATCCCCGGGTCCGTGCTTAGGCTTAGAAACCTCTGCATAAGTGCATTATAAATAATCTATCATACCTACCATTACAATATTTCTATGGTGATGAGTTCTGGCTCCTGTGACTTTGGAGTGGAAGCTCGCTCGGGCAGGAATTAACATGAGTGGGCTTCTTTTGGTTGAGGTGTACCTGCTTGTCTCAGGGTGGTGTTAGATTCATGACCTGGTTAGCTGTTTCCTGAAGGCTAGGTGGTGGTCTTCGGCGTGAAGGTGTTTGTGCACAAAATTGCAGAGTTTGTTTGACAGGGAGGAGAGCGAAGCTCCTCCACGGCGTCCCCCAGTAATGCTGGAGCGCGGTTGCTGGATGTGAGCAACCTCAATGCTTGCTGGTATCAGAGGAATTACCTTGGGGCAGAGTTTGGGCCCCTGCCATGGAAGGCGTGATGGGCAACGCGTTGTCTAGAAGGTATCCATTGATAATGTCCCATGAAAAAGGCGGCCAATACAAAACAGTCTCTGGAAAAAGGCTGTGGCAAAGAAAAAGTCACTGAACACCATTATACGGAACATGGGGAGCGGGGGTTGCAGGGTTGTCCCCCGCTCTCCTTGAACATATAATGGGTCCATGGAATCATGGAATGCGGGGGGGGGGGAGGGGGAAAGACATCATGATGGATGGCATGCTCCCCGCAGCCTTTTCCCTCCCAGGGACTTTTTGACAAGACTGCCTTTTTTTGGGAGACATTTTCACATGGAACTGATTTGAAGGGAATCCTCATTGTGATAGGGAACCAGTGAAGTGTTCACAATGCTGGAGGGATGTGTTCATGTGTTTTAGGTCTCAGAAGCAGTTTGGCTCAGCCATAACCTAGTCTTGGGAATACTAGGTCGCAGGGGTGTTGCTAGGTCTGGAAAAGATCTGGGGCTACGCTAATGTCGGGACGCGGGGCTAGCTACCCTTTTGGCTGTAACCCCTGAGCCTCTATCCAGGGCTATAGCCCCCTCAGACCCCCCCCCCCCCCCCATCCCCCGCGCCCCCTTAGGAACGCCTCTGCTAGGGCGATCACTGCCGGGTTACTGTGTGAAGATCAGCTAGGCCATCACGCGTGAGATCACACTGATCTGGAAAGCACAGCTCCTTTCATGGCGTTAACCTAATGTTCCAGAGCAAAGCCGCTGCTCATCACGAGTCCACGTTTCTGACTGTGGTCACGTGCAGAAGGGCGAGATCCAATCCCTTCAGGCCAGGGGATAAGTGTTGGCTTTGTTAATGCCGTCCCGCAGATCGTGAGCTCACTTTCGGTTGGGATGCGATTTAGCCTGTTTGAAGTATTCCACGTGTGTAAGGCATGTGCTGAGTTCCCGCGACAGCATAGACGTGCGCTGTCCAGCGAGGAGCCCACATGGGAAGAGCACACAATGTCCAGCGCTGAAACCACTCCGCGTGGATCGGCGCTGTCCAGTGCTGAAGTCACTTCAGTTAGTGTGGGTACTGCCAGTGCTGAGATCACGCTGAGCAGGAAATCGCTGGCCAGTGCTGAAAGAACTCCATGCAAAAAGAGCGCTGTCCAATGTACAGTGCTGAAATCCTTCCAAGCTGAATGCACGCGCTTCAAGTACTGAACTCACCCCAGACAGGAAGTGCGCTGTTGACTGTTAGTGACAACGCTCACTATTGCCGGAAGTATTTTTTCGCCTTATGGTGCTTTCTGCGTTACAGCAATGCGCATAACCGCAGCCGATTGCTACAGAAATAGAGTGGCGTCGTTGAGTACCGCCCCGTCCTATATACACTGCTGCAGACTATGCACAGTGCTCAGATACTGCTCTGCCCGTTCAGGCGAGCATTGAATTACGAGTAACTGCAGGCAATTCCGTGTACACTGCTCCACGGGGCAAGCTGTTGCTGCACCAGAAACGGTTGCAGGCGTTATCCTCTTATGTTCTTGTAGACTGTGTACAGGGGACACCACCGCTATTGCATTTTATGTATTCCTTTTACACTAGAGCTTGCAATAAAGGGGCACTGGCGGAGTCATTCATGTTTGCAGTGATCAGGTGGCATTTGCTATTTTGCAATTACAGACCTTTGCTGATCGGAACTGGGTGCAGTTAGCAGCGAGGCTGTGCACTGTGCCTCTTTCGCCCCTGACACCTCACAGTCCCTTCTTTCTCTGCCAGTCTGCTCCCTCATTCACTGCCACGCAGAACGGTAGAGTTGTACAGCAAAGTGTATTTTGAGATTACCTGGGAATCCCGTTCTCTAAGCACGGATCAAACTAACTCAATGTTATTTATCAGACAAGGGATGACCGCTGAAAGGAACAGCTCTTGGACTCAGGGGTGTTGCTAGGTCTGAAAAAGATCCGGGGCTAGGCTAATGCTGGGACTGTCGGGACCTGGGGCTAGCTAGCCTTTTGGTTGGAGCCCCTGTGCTTCTGTCCGGGGCTACAACCAAAAGACCCGGGGCTATAGCCCCCTGATCCCCCTCTAGCAACGCCTCTGATTGGACTAGTGTCTCCCGAATGGAATGGATAATGTGCGCATGCGTGCAGAGGACATGCAGGGATGCGTTTACACCGGATTATGGTTCAGCAGCAATCCAGGTTTACAGGAAGCCATTAGCATCACTAATGTGGAGCGCTCTGTACTAGGCGCCACAGCGGTCAAAGGACGAAAGCAGAAACCCAGAGAGAAAGCATGCACGTAGAGTTAACAAAGGCAGGGAAGGACCTGGGAAAAGGGAACTTTGAGAAGGCCCAAGTGTGGCCGAGCTTCACATGGGGATCGCAGTGGTGTCCAGCCATCAAGAAAGAGTGTTTGAAAGGCTTTAGTGAGGAGTCAGAGGGGAAGCCGGTACACAACGTAATGGGTGGGAGTATCAGTAGGAAGCTTGGTTGGTCTCTATTTGCACTGATTAGTGTTACTTTTCGTGAGGTGCTTCTTTTATCGCTTGGTTTCCCGCCATAATCTTTGTAGACCGCAATTCCACTGGCTGCAAAGACATCCATGTTCAGATGTATGGGCCAGCACCAGTAACCATTTGCCTTGAGCAATTCAATACGGCTTCATCCTACTCCTGCTCTTTTGGCCGGTGCTGGGGTTCATGGCAGTCGCCAGCGCCAGGCTTCACAACATGTAACTGAGGGTCCAGCCTGTCTGCCCCAGAACAGTAAGTTATCACAGACATCACAATTCTTACATCAGTGCTTGCTCGTGTTGCTGGTGCTGTGCTCCTCTAAAAGTGTCCCATGTAGGCTTTGGAACAATGACCAAAGGTGCAGGTGTCTGTGTGTGCAGGAACCCTGTTCCATAACAAAGTGTATGTCCTATTAGAACATACTTTCTTCTCTTTAGACAATCACAAAGTTTGAAATCCAGAATCTAATCACTAGTAAAAGCCTCCAAGTCAGGCTTCCCCTTTGTCCTTTTCATTATTTAAAGCTCTCGACACAATCAGCAGTTTTGCAATGGAGAGTTTAGCCACCTCTGAAGACTGCATTCCAAAGCTACCCGCTGTGGTGTGGTCACGGGGCAAAGCGACACGGACAAGCTCTGCCACAGGAAGCCCCAGGTGAGTCTTTCCTTTCTTCCCCTGAACGAAGGAATAGCGCTAGAGCCCTGGCCATCTGGCTCTATTGTGTGCGAGGTGCCCGTCACCCTCGTTAGAGGCCCTCGCGTTTGTCTCGAGACACTGACTTGGATTGCAGTCACCTAGCACACAATAAAGGCCTGTGGTGCAGTCTGTCTCTAACGCATCATCAAGGAAGATATGTCCCCAGAACGCTGCTGAGCTATTGAGCGTAGGATTCAGACTCGCAAGGCCAAAGTTGACCAGCATGACCTTATGGCTGCATTTGATTGAGATGTGCATTTGTGGGGCATGATGCATACGTCACCCCAGAGACGCTGCGTGCCCCTCTCCTCCCCGCCACCCAGTAAAGCTGTCCCCTTCTGTTTTCTACCCCCGTAGTATATCTGTTCTGTTGTTACCTCTGAAAAGTGCTCCGTTTTGCATCTGTATTATTGTATACCTCTGAAAAGCACTCTGTTGCTTCTCGAAGCAGCGCTGCGCTCAATAAATACCATAATAATACCATAATAATAAGATCCATAAGGGTAAACCTCGACCTTTTATTAATGAACGCATCATTACATATCCCATTTGTGATACTCACTTTGTGCAGGCCTCTTTCTATGAACCCTGTCTATCTTATGTCACTGGTCTTCTTTTAGGTCTTCGCTTATATCTCGCTTTGTCTCTGTACCTCCCGCAAGGAGAAGATCCATGCCTTAGGCGTGTTGCAAGGTCTGGAAAAGATCTGGGGCAATGGTAATCTCGGGACTGTCGGGACTCAGGACTAGCTAGCCTTTGGATTTTAGCCCCTGAGCTTTTTTTGGCTACAACCAAAATACCTGTGGCTATAGCTCCCCCGCCCCAGATCCTCCCCCAGCAACGCCTAGCCCCAGCGATCCCCTTATTGGATGGTAGAGCCTGCTCCGCTATCCTCTTTTCGAGACTGTGATTTGACTTCTAGACTCTCAAAGAAGGCGCTGGTGTTAGTGCTCGTTTTGCATTCTGGTCCAGTGGGAGCCTTGCTGTACTCAGCATTAGATCACAGGAAGTCTACTGCTGAGCACAGCACTGGACCGTGGTCCAGTGGGAGCCATGCTGGGTTCCGCAGTAGAAACTGACTTTACTTTTAGACTCTCAAGGGTGGCGCTAGTGTTAGTGCTCATTGTGCATTCTGGTCCAGTGGGAGCCTTGCTGTACTCAGCAGTGAATCGACCGAGGTCTACTTCTGAGCACAGCACTGGACCCTGGTCCAGTGGGAGCCATGCTGGGTTCCGCAGTAGAAACTGACTTTACTTTTAGACTCTCAAGGGTGGCGCTAGTGTTAGTGCTCATTGTGCATTCTGGTCCAGTGGGAGCCTTGCTGTACTCAGCAGTGAATCGACCGAGGTCTACTGCTGAGCACAGCACTGGACCCTGGTCCAGTGGGAGCCATACTGGGTTCCGCAGTAGAATCTGATTTGACGTCTAGACTCTCAAGAATGGCGCTGGTGTTAGTGCTCATTGTGCATTCTGGTCCAGTGGGAGCCTTGCTGTACTCAGCAGTGAATCGCCCGAGGTCTACTTCTGAGCACAGCACTGGACCCTGGTCCAGTGGGAGCCATGCTGGGTTCCGCAGTAGAATCTGACTTTACTTCTAGACTCTCAAGGGTGGCGCTAGTGTTAGTGCTCATTGTGCATTCTGGTCCAGTGGGAGCCTTGCTGTACTCAGCAGTGAATCGACCGAGGTCTACTGCTGAGCACAGCACTGGACCCTGGTCCAGTGGGAGCCATACTGGGTTCCGCAGTAGAATCTGATTTGACGTCTAGACTCTCAAGAATGGCGCTGGTGTTAGTGCTCATTGTGCATTCTGGTCCAGTAGGAGCCTTGCTGTACTCAGCAGTAGATCACCAGAAGTCTACTGCTGAGCACAGCACTGGACCCTGGTCCAGTGGGAGCCATGCTGGGTTCTGCAGTAGAATCTGATTTTACTTCTAGAATCTCAAGGGTGGCGCTGGTGTTAGTGCTCATTGTGCATTCTGGTCCAGTGGGAGCCTTGCTGTACTCAACAGTAGAAAGCCTGAGGTCTACTGCTGAGCACAGCACTGGACCCTGGTCCAGTGGGAGCCATGCTGGGTTCCCCAGTAGAATCTTGTTTGACTTCTAGACTCTCAAGGGTGGCTCTGGTGTTAGTGGTCATTGTGCATTCTGGTCCAGTGTTATTTTAGCTTCAGCACAGCGCTTTGGCAGAACCCACGACCTGAGCATAAAACAATAGCATTAAGAAATGTACTTTCTTGCACTATGGTGTGTGTGTCCCAGGCCTTGCTCAGACACTGCCAAACCCTTTGCATAATCTCCCGCTGCCAACGCTGTCCCACTAATACTGCTTTGGCAATGTATGCAAAGTGCGGGTGTCAGAGGGCCCCAGAGTAAAAGAGTTTCATACCCTAAGCACTACACATTTTTGTAGCCATTTTGTTGGTTGTATTTATATTTTGGGTCTCCATGTATACGTAGAACCGATATCCAGTGAAAATATGGACTGTGAATGCATGGTGGTAGGAATTTAGATCCTGAAAAGGGGGGGCTCAATAATAACATAGGGGTTGCACTTTGGCGGGGCCGGGTATGCAATTAGAAGATGGTTCAGGGGAATGCCTGGCCCCTTATTCAAAGAAGGGGCACATGGCGAAAGACTCAATGTGGGCAACTGTGTGGAGGCGCTCGAGGGCAAAATACATGGTGTGTACGGGTATGCAAGGGGTTGTGATAGGCCTGGACGACTCTGACAGGGGTTCAGGGGTTCAGGGTATAGATAGGTTTGTTTTTTCTAGCTATTAGATACAACTCATATTCGTCAAGTTTTAAAATGAAAAAAAAACACATCGTAGATTTGTTTTAGTCAACATTTGTGATGTGCATGCCTTCCCATTAATATCTGTTACACGCAATACACATGTCGTAATGCTAAGTTTCAGTGCTATGACGTCGGTGGAAAATCTAAATCTATCTACTGAAGTGAAGTCACAGCAGCGAATAGTCATTGTGGGCCTCATTATGAGTATGCCTTCCGGTCCGGGGACCGGCATACTCCGAGTTCTGCGAGCGGGTGCCTTTCTGCCGGCCAGGTCTGACCTGGCGGGCGGATGCATCAGCACTGTTGCACACAGTGCCGGTGCATCCGTCCTCCCCATTCCCATTGAGTTCTATGGGACTCGAATGGGAATGGGGAGTCATTTTTCCCGGCGCCTGCTATGGGGAATTACCAGGACCGCTGGGGCTGTAATGCCCCGGTAATTCCCCTTTGCCAGGCGCCGAGAAAAAAAGAACCCTGGCGACAGTCGTGACGTTTTTACCGGCATGGCTGCCGCCAGGCTCGTAATGAGGCCCTATGTCTTCTGACACTCACAGATTTCCCCAGAAGCGAGAGAAGCAGAGGTGGCTGAGTGCCCTTCAGCGCTGCCAGCAGCGCTCTCACCAGCAGGCCCAGCTGCCGGCCAGCTGCTGTCTGTGGAAGTGCTCTCAGCAGGCCTTTCATTGTAAAAGGCCTGCTCAGCACTTGATCCTGGTCCACGGGGTGCCACGCTGTACTCAGCAGTAGATCGTCCGAAGCCTACTGCTGAGCACAGCAATGGACCGTGGGAGCCACGCTGGACTCAGCAGCAGATCGTCCGAGGCCTACTGCTGAGCACAGAATTGGACCCTGGTCCAGTGGGAGCCACGCTGGGCTCAGCAGTAGATCGTCCGAGGCCTCCTGCTGAGCACAGCGCTGTAACCTGGTCCAGTGGGAGCCACGCTTGGCTCAGCAGCAGATCGTCCGAGGCCTACTGCTGAGCACAGCGCTGGACCCTGGTCCAGTGGGAGCCACGCTTGGCTCAGCAGCAGATCGTCCGAGGCCTACTGCTGAGCACAGCGCTGGACCCTGGTCCAGTGGGAACCACGCTGGGCTCAGCAGTAGATCGTCCGAGGCATGCTGCTGAGCACAGCACTGGAACCTGGTCCAGTGGGAGCCACGCTGGGCTAAGCAGTAGATCGTCCGAGGCACTGCTGTAGGACCCCATGGGAACAGCAAGCCTCTCACTGACACAGACCTGCTACCCCCACTCTGTCAGGTAGCAACACCACACCGGCAGAGAGGCTAAGCTACAGAGGATAGCAGGATGCCAGGCATTGTTTGTGTTTCTTTGGTTAGGGAGTAGGAGAGCGGGACACAGGTGATGGGGACAGAACCCCAGGATGTTCTTGGTGTCGTAGATATTTCCGTCATCCCTCCTCTCTGCACCCACTGTACTGCTGGTCTATGTAGGCATCTCAAGAGGTGGGGAAAGGGTGTAGGGGCTGCCCTTCCACAACATGAAAGTAGAGAGGGTTATCCCTCAATAAAGGCGAGCATTCCACCACAAGCTTCTGAAAGACACGATAGACATCTCGAGGATCTCTCCATTCATCTATGATGTCCCATGAAAGCTCCTGGTGGAACGCATCTCTGCTGTTCAATGCCCATCTACAGTTCTCTACAGATTCTCAGTCTATACTTTCACATAGTGCCATTAGGTTGATAGAATGGTCCAAGGAGGGTGGTGTGTAGATTTGGCCCTGTCAATGGGAGCAACATGGAATCTGAAATAGCCTTAAGTAACATGACCTTCACTTCCTGTTACAGGGCCAACAGGCAGATTCTCCTACAGAGAATTGGGAGATTTCCAGGCAGGCTGGTGCCTCGGGAAGCCCAGCAGGGATTAAGCAGTTGTCATTATTATTATTATTATTATTATTATTATTATTGTATTGCTTCACAGAGGTAACAACAGAACAGATTTCGAGTGCAGGGTGGGCACAGAGGAGGGGTACAGCTGTACAGGGTGGCGAGGAGGAGAGGGGAGGATGGCATCTAGCGAGTCAGGTTGCATGGGGGGCGATGTGATGGCCGAGGTGTTGAGGAGGAGAGACTGCTTGAAGAGGTGGGTCTTGAGTTCTTTTCTGAATTGTAGGAGCGTGGGGCGAGTCTGATGCTGACGGGGAGTTCTTAAGTGGAACATTTTGACCATTAATCCACAGAAACTACAGAGACAGTTCTACCTTCCTATAGTAAAGTAATGGACAGATGTAGACAAAAGCATTATTGACAGGATGGACATGGTTGTCAAACACCTCAACAAGATCTGCTATAGGGTGGCACTCAGCACAGGCCCTCCTCCTTGGAAGTGGTCTTTTCTCTGGTCTTGTCTCTCTGGTGGTGCTGTTGGCTGGTGACTTTCCTGCTGGATCTCTCTCTGTGATGGGTGTCACTCTGCCACACAAATGGCACTGGCAAGTGTGCAGCACCAATTGCAGTCATGTTCTAGTGTGCATTGAAGACTTAGTGAGCTGGCGGTCTGACATGTACCTGCGTATTGGTGCACCCCATGCTCGCTGCATATCTGAAGGAAAAGGGGAAATACCCAGACGAACACGGCCTGCATGTGCCCTCTCAGTGCAGCAAAGCACTGACGCTAACACATATAGAGGTGTGTGCCCGCTATACTAGTGAGCTGCACCTGCTACCGTTGCTGCCTACCTGCTGCCACGCCGAGATCCCCCCCCCCTACTGTGGAAGTGCTGCCAGTTATTCAGGTAGTGGAGTGGTGCCAATGTCATGTAGGCTGACTAGAGCAGTGTGCTGGCATGAGCAGCACGACCGCCCATCACTGTCACCTTATGTCTCATTGTTATACATGCATCTGGATAGCCAGGGATTCACACTCCTGCTGTGCTTGTGCCACACTGCTGCTGTGCTTGTGGAGTGGCTAAGTGTGACTGATAGTTAAAAGAAAAGGGTTCCATGTGAATATGTCGCCTGAGAAATGTCGCCAGGGAAGCCAATTTCTTTTCCTGACCCATCAAAATACTTTCATCAAATATTCTAGGAGGGATGTAATTTACGATCATGAACCCCAATCCTAGAATATTTGGGAAAGTGTTTGATTTTATTGTGAATGCATATTTGGGGAAATGTCACCCCCTGGCAACATTTTCCTTGACGAGATTTTCACAGGCTACAAAAAAAAGTTGCCAAAAGACCACATGATAACTCGACTGAGACAATACGTGCTGGCTAAGAAATAGGACCAGGTGCACAGCCCTGACAAACACCTCCACAAATAAGGCACTGCTGCTGGTCCCAGGAGTTGAGAACAGGAGAGCTGAAGGCAAGGCCCTGGGAGCAAGCTTCCTGTCTAGTGTAGATGAACATGTAACCACCGCTGAATGACTGTCCGCGGGCTTCGCGCATGTGGCCTACACTTTGGAAACACTCTTGAAATTGTAAAGAATATTGCTCAACTGTTTCTCTATTTCTCTATAAGTAGCAGAGTTCAGGTATTGGGACCCACAAGTGGTGTTTTTGGTGTATTTTCCTTCTTTACATCTCTTAAAAATCGACTATGACTGTTTTATATGAGATAAACATTTCTCTCTATCTGACTGCATGACCCTTGCTCAAACTCACTGATGTCTAGAGGAATGCTCTGGTGCCATGCTGCCCTTTGTAACAATGTCTCTTTTTTTTGCTCTGCAGCCTTTGGCAAATGGACCACGCAATCCTGGCCAAGAAGAGTTAGGAGCTGCGCGGCGCTTCCGCCGTGACCTCCAGATGAGTCTGCCATATGAGGCGGAGATGATGGCCTACCCTCCGGCGGAGGCGCTGCGCACCAACGAGGCCTACTACCCTGAGGTGAGCGAGGCGATGTTGGCACGACTGGCAGGCATGCAGCAGGATGAGCGGCTGGCACAAGCCCTGGAGAGGCTAGGGGGCCCGGGAAGGGCAGAGGCAGGTGCAGAACGACTGGCGCCAGGCGGGCGAGAGCAGGAGGAACGGCTGGCCCTGCAGCAGTTGATGGAGGAAGGGAGGAGGAGAGACAAGGAGGCCTTCTACCTGGCCAACCTACTGCGGCTCTGGAATGACATGAATCAGGCAAGAGGCTACAATGACCAGATGGTGGGACAGGCCAGGGCAGCCAAGGCAGAGAGCAACTTCCCAGGCCCTTACCCCGATTATGATGAGACGGCCCTGGCATCTAACATGGTGAAGGCTCCGAGCTCCAGAAACCAACTGAACGCGCAGATGGCACAGGCGCTGCTCAACAGATACCGGCAAGAGGCAGGCTTTGAGGCAGCCCCTTCCCGCATGGATCTGGAGGAACCCAACGAGGAAGAGGGACAAATGGATGAGGATGTCTTAAGGTACAGGCCAATGTGGGGTATTCATGACTATAACAAACTCCCTAATGGTGTCTTAGAAAAATAAATGAGTGTATCTGTAAATGAGTGGGGAGAGAAGGAGATGAGAGACGGCTGATATTAAACACATTGTGGGTCATTACAGATTTCCCGGTGTATCCCGCCGGCCATTCCGGTGGGATACCGGGAAAGCTGCATTACCATCTCCACCACCCGATATCCTGGTATTACCAGGATATTAGGGGTGGCACAGTAATGGTAAATTCCCATGAGGACTCCATGGGATGGGAACCACTGAAGCACCAGCACCGTTGTTAATGGTAACCGCGCTTCAGTGATTTATCTGCCGGTAGAACTACAGACAGGTCAGGTCTGCCGGTGGTTCACTGCCCCTACCAGCAGACTTGGTATAGTGGTCTGAAAAATATGCTGGAGCCGGTATTACCAGCCGTTTTACCAGCATTTCTTCCAGACCAGCATGCTCATAATGAGACCCATTGAGTGAGTCTCTGCACCTCTATTGGAATTGGCGACTTTCTCGCATTTACAGGAAAAGTTTGTGTTGCCCAATTCCCTAAACAATTGAAAAAGGTAGAGTGTGCCTGAAATCTCCTGGCAGGGAATTCCAGGTCTGTGGGAAGTGGAGCGCAAAGGGTCTCCCTCTGTTACATTAAATATGCAATGATGGGACTAGGGAAAGATTTAGTTCAAAAGACTGCTGAGCCCATGGCTGTGTATGGAAAGATTTGTTTTCTCTAAAATGGCTGGGGATGCTCCCCCGAGCCTTTATGGAAGACAGGCAGGGGAGTTCAAATGAAATCCAATGACTCGCCAGGAGCCAGCAAAATATTCTCTGACTTACCTGTCGGGAAGAGCTATACATTGTGGTGTCATTCAGGTGGCCATCCTCTCCCCACCGACTCAACTCCACTGATGACTGAGGGAGGTCATCTAGGGCCATGGACTGAGTGAGCACAGTCTTGGGATATGGCTTGATTGACTCCATTGAGGCCCATGGTCAGAGTGAGGTCATAAAGGGCTATGACCTTGAGTGGACACATCTAGGGCCATGGACTTAGTTAGCTGGCTTTGTGTTAAGACTCCATCATGGACTTAGTTATCAGATGCTTGTGGCTCACACACCAACATGGGCTAAAATAAAGGACGTTGTAGGGTGGCACATCATAACCGGATTGCGTTATCAGGCATTTGTGAATGACTACCCTCTAAGGACAAATGCCAGATATTCATGAGTGACACTCCATCCCATAACTCCATCCCATCCAATAACTGAAAAGTGAGATGTTTATAGTTAACACTGAATCACGCACTGGTTTATAATACGCTCACAAATGATTCACCTGTCTGATTAATGCCTCTTCTGGAGGACACAGACTCGAATTAGACATACTACTCGTGGTTTAATTAAAGAATAGGCATATGTTCCCCTATTATACAGGGCTTCCATACCTAACAAAACTAACTAAGGTGCTTGTCAGTTGTCAGCGAATGTCTGTAAATGAAGAACCGTCCACTGTCCAATTCTAACCTATCTGACCCTGCCACTATACTTAACAACTTAAAAATAGGAGAATGTCCCCCTTCTCCTGAGGTTTCATGACATGTCTGTTGGCCACTCTTCAATAGATGATCCTTAGATGGTCTCCAGTAATCACATTTACCAGTTCATACAATGGTCTTGACTTTGGATTTAATCTCCTCGTTTTCCTTATAATGATGTATCCTTCTCTCTTTCCCTGGGTCTATTTTTGCCCTCTGTGATATTTCTTCTATTCCTGAACAGGTAATCGTTCATTTTCAGCTTTCTGGGGTATTCTCACAAGGTTTGATTCATTGTTAATTTCCTCTTGTAATGCCGACTCTCCTGTCTCTAAGACCGTCTTGATATGCTTTATAGGCAGTTGAATAGTTTCCAGTACATTCGTCCTGCTGGTTTCTTTTTACTACTCTTCTTTTATTTTCTCTCTCCTGACCGTGGCCAGTAGGAGCTTTATAATAATGACTCTCCGTTTCTCTTATTGCATCTTGGGTCTCTTTACTAGGACGAGTATGAGCATTCCAGTAATGATTCCCTTTCACTCTTATCATACGTTTACTCTCGGGACTGTGACGAGTAAGAGCAATCCAATAATGATTTAAATTCAATCTCATTTTATCTTTACTCTCATGACTGTGAGAAGTAGGCGCAGTCCAGTAAGCATTTACATTCAATCTTATTATATCTTTACTCTTGTGACTGTGATGAGTAAGAGCAGTCCAGTAATGATTCACATTCCCTTCCCCGGGTCTCCTGTATCCCCTTTACCTTCTGTGGTGAGGGTTAACATCAGAGGTTCAGAACTGGTTTCCTTTTCCCCCTTCCTGGCGTCTCGTGTCTCTCAGCCAGCTTCTCTTTCCCCGTTTCTTCAAGGTTGGCTGTCTGCTATCTTGGGTTACCACTTGTCTTGAGTTTGCTGTATGCAAATGGTCTCACCGTTGTTATTTGGACCTATGGTCCACCACAAACCTTCTGTGGTCATGCCACCACTCTGTGTGGGTCTCTCTCTATATCTCTCTCTATCTGCTCATAGCCAGCGTGTGTCTCCTTTTGAACCTTGCAGGCTGTATTTTCACTTCCCCAGACTCCTCCCCTCTCTGGGATGACTTATCTGGAGGGCTTCTTCTGCGTAAGAAGCCATTTCTTCTTCACTTTCTCTACTTGGTTCTCTTTGCCTCTATAGGGACTCTTCTTTTGCCAGTAGGATGGAATTTGAAAGGGACATTTTCTATTTCAGGTTGGCAGTAACACATTTTAACTAGTTCTTCAGAGGTTCTGTCATCATTAAGATATACTGGTTTTACTGTGACGGGTTCTCTAGGGAGTTCCCCTTGAGAATGGGAGACCTTGTCCCCAAAGGGGGAGTCTCTCCCGGTGAGGTACCACTTGCCTCTACCCCTAGGGATGGTAATACAGAGCAGGCTCCCCTCTGTAGCCTCACAGGGGGATACAATTTAGGGAGAAGGGACACATTCCTTTTGATTCGTCACACACTACAGAGGAATCTATAGGGACGATGTTTCACTCAAAGTGGCACAACAAACATTATTTTAAATAAATAATTAACACAATGTCACAATGGGAAATTGAAAATAACATTTGAAGTAATTTGAAAATTTAGCATCACATGTCTGAACCATGAAAGTATTTTTTTAAAAATGTATACTAATTCGCAATAATCTAATCAATATGCAAGGCACTTACACTTACTCTACAGGTGGCAGATGACTTGCACAAAACTAGTTACCAGGTGTCCTTTGGGCACACTAAGAGTTCAAGCTCAACCGGAGTGTGACAGAACAAGCGGTTCCCAGGCAATTGGCCTTCTGCCCTCACAATGCCCAGAAATGGTGAAAGGCAACTCAGTGGGTATTCCTCTAACATGGGAATCAAGGCTATATGAAACCACCGGCTAATGGCAGAACTTGACTGGCATGCCCCTTCCACCGTTTCCAAACTGCACCAGACCAAGTCATGCACTTTAACTCCCAATGAGACCCTGTTCGCTTCCACCATCACAACATGGATTCTCCTCCAAACTCTTTTCTCCTCTCGTCCATCTTTCCCTTTCTCTTCTTCTCTCCTCCCCTTGTTTTCCCCTTCCCCTCTTCCCCATCAGCACTTTAAAGCAGGTGGAAGGTGAAACCTACATACAAACATCCATACATACATACCTCCTTTGAAACACCTGCAAAAGCGCAATTTAGCCAGTCAGGCACAGAGCAGCCATACACATAGTAGGAGACTATAACTCCCAACTAGGTGCTCAAAGCTAATATTCCACCAGGTTTTTTCCCCTGTGGAATTTCAACAAAAAAAACTCACCATGCAGTCTAAAGGCTATACACTAGATATCATACTCACGCCTACCTCCCAAACATACAAACTACTACAGTCATCTGAACTGACCCCTGGCTACCACTTCTCTCCACCCAAACCCACAGTCCTGCCTCAACAACCAACCCAATTCTCAACACCCACGTCTGTTCACCAAACACATGTTCACCCTCTACGATGACCCAATCCTGTATCACATACAAAAACCCTCACCTTTCAAAGGACTCATCCTAGGTGGATTGACGCAGAACTAAAATCTTTAAAAGCCCACCTTGACTTGTGCCATAGAAGGTTAACCCTGCCAGCCCAACTCACAAAGAGAAAGTCCCACGTTTTCCAAACTACTACCTGCTCCTACACACCTCCACCCCCCTCACTCTCCGGCACAAACAAGCAAGCAAACGTCTGCTGTGGTACGTCTCGCACAGCAGTTTCCCACCCATCTACCACCATATGCTATTGCAACTCATTTAAAATTACTAATAACAACCACCAAATACTACAAGCAATACATTAATGCATAGCATTTTTGAGCCAAATGAAAATATAATATATGGAATTTAAGTATGAAAAAGAAATATGTTACTTTTCATAACAAAGGTTTCAACTTTGCTCAGCATATTTTGAAGCTGATATTTCATTAGACGGCCTGTAAACATACGGTGCATTCCCACATCTGAATAGCTCCCACAAGTTAAAATCACAAGCACATTTAAAATAGAATTTCTTACAAAAAATGTAAACATTTTAAAAATCAAATAATAAGACGTATAACAGTAAAATATAAAAATGGCATTTGAATGTTAACAGTGGCTCTTATAAGTGATGTTGAAAATGAGTCCTTTTGGCTCAAAGCTAAGACTCTGGTTTCTTCTCCACGCAACAGTTAAAAGAAAGTGATTTTGAAAATCGGTCTTTTAGGGGGGGCGCCATTTTGAGTACAAGTTGTATAGTATTATCTAGTAAATACTCCATGGGGTCCACAAATTAAAATCGTGGCCTGTATATCAGGGAAGCACTGCTGGTGCACAGACCACCTCCAAACTCTGAAATGAGGTAACTAAACAAGAAAGAACATCCCGTCAAGCCAGAAAGCAAGGGAACAGACTCCTAAAACAAAACTACAGCACAATCTTTCACTAGAAGCAAACCGTGCCCAAGTTGCCACACCCGATCCCATACAAAACCGAAAGAACTCTTCAACCTAGTGTCAGAGCTCAACATTCTAGAATGCAAACCTCTGCCCCAATGCTTCAACTGATGGGTAGATACTCAAGAAGATCAAGCCAACAAGAGTCAAAATGGATTGCTTCACTTCCAAACTTCAACCCCTGTCCAACACCTGCACTTCATACTGTAACTTTTTTTCTGTAATGGCCTGTTGCACACCTTCCATGCCGCCGCTGTGATTGGCTTCTCTGTGCTTCTTCTTCGCCAATCATGGGAGCCGGCAGGTGAATTCCTGCCCCCACACAAGGTCCACAGCTAAGGCCCCTGTCTGACCCTGTCTGGCACTGGAATCCAGCCACCACTGCTCACAGAATAAGCAAATTGCTTCCTTGCATTCAAGAGCATAAACAATGTGCCACCACCCTGCTGTGGCAAGCACTCAGATCACCAGTCTTGGGCCAAAACTCTCCCTGGCTGCCTACCGACTCTTACCCCCCTTAGCTCACAGCCTCACTGCTAACTGTGTTCCTCCTCCAACTTAAATGGTTACTTACTGTGCATCTGATTTTTAACCTGTTTATGCTGCCTACTTGTGCTTAACCCTTTTTCATGCTGCACTGGCGCTCTTTGGCAAAGTCAAATCTAGGTGTGCTTTTTAAACTGTTGCATCCTCCTTTTTGTGCTATTCTAGTGCTTTTTGGCAAAGTCAAATCTAGGTGTGTCTTTTAAATTGCCCGCTACCCCAGCTGCTAGGCCGCCTGGTGAGTTGTCGTGTGCCTGTGCAGTATCTACTCCTATCCCTGCACTGCATCTCTACCTTCCCCTGTGGCTCTTTCCATCCCTCCTATCTGCTCTAAATGCCATTATACCACCTATCCTCCCTCTCTCACTATGTCTGGAAGGAAAAAGTTAAAAAAAGATCTTCTTTCTTGTATTCCTGGATTACATATCGCAGACACCTATGTCAATACCACTTCCAGGCAGATTGTCACTGATATCCTCTTTTCTATCCCCTCTCCAGACCTATGGACTCTGCATCTGATTTCCACACTCTCCCCTTCCTCTTCCTCACCCAGTAATGGTGGTACCAGATGGGAAGGTCTCTTGGCTGGCTTTTCATCCTTGACGTGCATCATTAATGTCTATCACAATGGCACTATCATGGCTCGGGGTCCTCAACCCAATCTCATCCTCTTTGTCTGGCGCCTGCCATCTCTCATCAACTTCCTTCATGCTCCTGCTACCCCTCGTTCCTCTCTCTCAGCACCTCCTTCACCACCTCTGATGGGTGTACCACTCCATGTATCCCTCCTTGGAAAACCTTTCAGGGTAGTGACCGGCTTCACTTAGCCACACTTAATGCTCATTCTGCTATCAAACATTCTTCCAGCATTTGCCTCCTCCTTGAAGACCTTGATCTCGATGTCCTCGCTCTCACCGAGATGTGTTGGATGGCAGCTCAGTTACTGCCTTTGACTCCCTTCTCCCTGATGGCTACAAGATCATCTCAAAGCCTTGTCCCAACAGCGCTGGCGATGGATAAGCCTTGATCTTCCATGAGTGGGTCCCTTCTTCCCTCATACCCACCCAGCCCTACTCCTCCTTTGAAAGCCTGGTCTGCAAGCTTTGAATTTCCCTTACTTCCTCTTTGAACATTGCCACTATCTACAGGCCACCAGCCCTATCTACTCTTTTCTTTCAGAATGTGTCGATTTCTCCTCCTCTCTCCTGACTTCCTCCACTAATCACCTCCTTCGGGGTGACTTCAACATCCACCTGGATTCTTCGATCACAGCCTCCACTCTCTTCCATGACCTCTGCACCTCTCTCTGCCTCTCCATTCTCCCCTCCGGTTCTACGCACTCGGCTGGACACACTCTTGATGCCTTCATACACACTGACCTCTTGCTCTATACCTCACTATCCAACCCGCTCTCCTGGTCTGATCACACCATCCTTTCTTCCCACTTATGACCTCTCGGCCCTCTGACCGAACCTCCCCCAGCTCTGCCATTCTCATTTGAGGACATCCATCCGATGAAATGAGCGTCAGTTGCTGTATTCGCTTTCACCTTCACCACCCCCTCCAACTACTGACTGAACTATTGACTCTGCTCTCAACAATCTGCATCTCGCTATCACTAACACTCTTGATATTCTTGCCCCTGTCATGATCAGTGTTAAATGCCTGATCCTGTGCTGACTCTACTAATGGGACAACCTAGTGGTAGTAAGTGGCAGTCTTCCTTTTGTTTCTCAAGGTGTTTCCTGCAGATAATGCTCACTACTCTCGGTTCCCTCTTCTTCATCCCAGTATTAGTCGGAAATGGGGAGGAGAGTTGAATTGGGATTGAGGGTTACTTCTATTTACTAGAATACTATTAGGAAATCGACAGCAGATATAGGAGTATTCTCTAGCCTTGTTTTTATTTAATAAGATAGCTTTCCCCTGTGGCAGATTATTCCATCTCTCTGATGTTTTTATACAGCATGGGTCTTGGTAGTACCCCCTGTGGTCTAGATGGGAAACAGATGATTGCATATTAATATCACTCTCCTGTCTCCGTTGTACTTGATCTTTCTTCTCACCCGATCTCATGCACCTAACTCTTTTCCTCCTCTTACTTGGACCATGAATAATGGGGTTTGAAGGTGGAGCAATGAGACCTGGATCATGGATAAGAGAGTCAGCACACCCCACAAAGGCTTCTGGGACTTCTTCCTCCTCTCTTATTGCCCGTGGGTATAGCGCATCTCGCATGGGGTACCCCCAATGGATACAACATCGGATTTCCCTACCCAGGTGATCCTCCCTCGCTTGTCCACCAGTAGGGTTGGTATCCAAAAGCGATGGCCCTCCCCTGGCCACCTGAATAGAGGGATCTCTGGGTTTACAGAGGAGAATACACCTAGGTTTCTCACAGCAGCCAACGACGACTGGGCAGCCAACAACAACCCTGTCAAAGGTAGAGTTTCCTCACCTTCTATAGTGCTATTTTACTTATAGATGTACCTGATCTCTGACTTCCTCAGAGTTTTGAGAGGCAGTTTCCACATCAGCATGTAGGACACTCAGGCCATCAAGGGCATCTCTACCCACCACGCTAACTAAAATAGGGAACTGGATGAACACCTAAAAAATATGCCTCGATGTTGATAAAATATGATTGCCAAAACTAGGTTCCAGAATTCTATGAAGGAAATTCAATCTTCTAGATGTATACACCAAACCAGTCGGGTACAACCATTCTAGACAAAAGAATCTAGCATGTGTTACAGACAGCGCCTCATCCTTCATCCCAAGGTTTACGCTGCATTAAAGTTAAGCTTGGTCCTCTATGGTTCATCTGCAGGATCAAGGTCCTTCCAAACTAGCGTGCACTCAAACTCATCACAAGATCCTTCATTTCAAACAGCCTTGATTACTTGGAAATCTTGTACCCAAGCACCAACACTAATCTTCTATACAAACTATGAATGCAACACAATCCAGCAATCCACCTCTACCTCAGGCTGGGCAAAGACCATCATATCAGCCCAGGATTCCATCACCACTGCAAGGCTCCCTGGACAAGTGCCTGAGTTCTCAAGTGCACAATAATCATGTACAGTCCCTTGACCCCCTTGTCTCCCCCACACCAGACCCACAGCAAGACCAACCTTTCCTCCTTCATATAATACACTGCCATCAGAGGACTGAATCAGAGTGACCAATTTCACCTCCCAAAATCGCCTCAGCATAATGAAGAGGTCCAACAGAAGGAGAGAGAGGAACTGCTGTTATGCCTCCACACTTGCTTTTACTCTGCCCAACAAAGGGTCATACATGCTCTATGGTTCTCCCGTCACTCCATCTGATGGAGTTTAGTCAGCTACCATAGCTCTGGCTAGAGTCTACCCTGGGGTTTACTTCCTATTCATTCTCAGGCTCGAGACTCTGGTCGTCCAAGAAATCATTTTGTTAGCTAGGTCCTATCGCACATATGGCAATGGGCTGGCTTCCTCCAGCCCTGCAGTTAACCTCTAACCAGGTCTCTGCTCATCTGCAGAGCCTTAGGGCATCAACTCGCCTGCGCACCCAGAGCAAAGGCGAGACAGAACTAAGGGCTCTTTCTATTATCTTTTCCCTTGTTTTTATTCTTTGTTCCCTATTAGCCTGCTTGCCACAGGTTGCCAGAAAACATGCCTCATACAATGCACATAAAAAACATTCAAATTAAACTGAAACACAAAATTCCACTAAAACAACTAATTGCATACACCTGTATTCTTCTCAACTGACGTTCTGCTCCTGCTCACACACAGGATATTAATGAACTCATTAGCACACACTCCCCAGATATGCTCTTCCTTACAGAAACCTGGCTCCAGCTACACCACACATGTATAATCCCTGACATGCTTTCCCTGCACTCTCATTCACCACAGAGACAGCCCACATAAACAAGGTGGTGTTATTGCCATCATATATAAAGAATCACTCACACATAGTGACCCCACACACCCCCTACACATCCTTTGAAGCACGCTCTCTCACATACTCCCCTCCATCACACCCTCACTCTACATTTCTCCACCTCAGTTACCACTCCCCAACACACATCCCCAACTTCCTTACAGACTGGATTGACTTCACAACTAACAACCGCAGCTCCCAATGCATCAATATCTACCATGGCAGCTTCATCCCTGATAGTTCCCACCTAGACAGCAACACCATACTAAAGAGTATCCTCACTCCACTCACCCCCTATGACCTCACTCAACGTATCACCTACCCAGTAGCGGAGGTGGCTTTTGGTGCTCGGGAGGTAACAGGGCACCAGGGGGAGGCTGGGGCACACTGGGCATGCACTGGATGCCTGGAGGGATCCAGGGCAGCTGCCCTTCCCCCATCCCCTACCCTGGCTCCGCCACTGCACCTTCACCACACACACACAGCTGGCAACCACCTGGAACTTTTCATTTCAAACAAATAGCATTTCTCCATGGAAAATCGAATCTGGGTGTCGTGGACAGACCACTTTGCAATCCCCTTCACACTCACTCTACCACACAAGATCCCCCACATGCCATACATCCCCCCTGCCCACACAGCCAGACAAAACAAACACATTACAAAGACAACTTTAGCACCACTCAGACCAACCCCTCCTCTCCACACACATGCCTTCACTCTCCTCAACTACTACAACACCATCATCACACAGGCACTCGACAAAATTCCCCCCCCTAAAATCACAAAAACCCAGCCGCTACCCCCATGAATCATGGTTAAACAGCTCCCCCTCTCTATCAAGCAGAAAGGCCAGATACCTAGAAAGAGCCTAGCAAGAGAATGCATGCCCCACCATTAGAAAACCACGCAAACTCTGCTGCAACAAATACAAAACAGCCATACGCAATGCGAAAGCCACCCATTACCTCCAAGAATCCAATTTGCCACCAAGCGTACACAGAAACTATTCAAAATTATGAAATTCCCCTCCAAACCACAATCCACACCTTCCAAACCCCACCCACTCCAGTATGCAACTCCCTCATAGATTACTTCAACTCCAAAATACACATTAGGCAAGCCCTCACCTCTGCTCTTCCACTCCCATCCCCCACTCCAAAACATTCCAAACCATGGGACATCTTTTACTCCAATGACACAGATGCCCTTTTCCGCCTAAACAACCAAAACAAAAACTTCACACTTCCTGGATAATGCATGCCGATCTCCAGCTGCATCCAATTGCATTACCACCCTCACTCCCCACTCTATCAATGTCATCAACTCATGTCCCTCACATGGTACTATCCCCTCTACTCTCAAAACTGAACAAATCTCACCCTTCCTCAAAAGAAATCTCAAAACCTCACACTCCCCAAAAATGAGCACCCAATCACTATTCTGCCATACGTTTCCAGAATCATGGAACGCTTCTTCACTACTCAATTGCAACAATACATCACCACAAGCAACGTACTCAACCCCCTCCAATCTGGCTTTCGCCCTGGACACAGCACTGAAACTGCTACACTTCACAACCTCGATGTTCTCCACACCATCACTGACAATGGACAAACAGCACTACTCATACGCCTCAACCTCTCTGCAGCCTTCAACACCATGGACCACTCCGGTCTACTCAACGTCCTATCTCACAGGATAAAACTCTCAGGCACCATCATCGAATGGTTCACCTCCTTCCTTAGTGGCAAGACACACTTTGTCTCCATGCTCACATTTTGATCCGACCCCACCCGGGTCAAATACGGGGTCCAGACAAGCTCCTGCCTGTCTCCACTCATCTTCAACATATATGTTGTATCCCTTGGACAGACCCCTAGCAAACACAACATTCATTTCCACCAATACGCAGATGACTTGCAAATATAGTTCCACATCTCATCCCCCTCATAACTCCACATCCTCAAACGGAGTCGCTCCACCTTCACCACCTAGATGGCCACCCACTTCCTCAAGCTCAACCCTTCCAAAATGGAATACCTCCTCATCTACCCCTTCCCCCAGACACAAACCCAAACTCACCCTCTGGATCAAAGAACTCACCACAGATACCCCACACATCTCCCATCCACACTTGTTAAATCCCTTTGCTTCGCCATCAACCCCTATCTTTCCTTCACATACCACATAACTGCTTTCACCAAAACATGCAATCTACAACTACACCTTCTATGAAAGATCAGACACATCCTTCCTAGTGATGACTTCTACGTTGCAGCCCAAGCACTGGTTATGTCCATACTGGACTACAGCAATGCTCTCCTCACTGGACTCCCCAGCAGCACCTTTGCCCCAGTGCAAGTCATGCAAAACGTAGAAGCCAGACTCATCCCCCACCTACCAAATCATTCATATAACACTGCAGCTGTCGCTCAGCTCCACTGGGTCCCCATAACCCAAAGAATTGTCTTCAAAGGACTCTGCATTGTTTTCAAAGCTATTCACCACAAAGCCCCATCTTACCTTCATGACAAACTCAAACTCATCACCCACACAAACATCAGACAAGAAAGCAAGCATCTCGTATACATTACACTCTGCAAACCAACATGCACACAAAAGCACACATTCACCCACTGGGCACCCAGGGCATGGAACATCCAACCTCCTCACATCCACACTGCACCCTCCATCACCACTTTCAGAAACATACCCGTTTCCCCACTCATAAGCCTGCTTCTCCATCTCCCTTGCTACCACTTGTCTATCCTAATTTTTCTATCCTATCCTGAAAACATTTATTTATTTATTGTGATACAAAAACAAAAACAAAAACAAGGAACAAAACGGGAAGCACAATTGTTAGTTTTCTTGATTATATATATTGCTTTAGTGTCATCCGTCAAACATATATCCACCAATCGGGAAGCAGATTTTTGATCAGTTTTCTTTTTGGGAGTGTGCCTCTAGTATATAGTCTAGAAAGTTTATGACTGAACATACAAAAGCTGTTTTCTCACCATGTAGTAGAAAGGGTAATTTAGTAACTTATTTGTCACCTCCCACCTCTTGAACCTCTGAACCGTCTAAGGCCCTACGAGACCCTCTGTGTAAGGCCAGAGCTGAACACAAATTAAAATAAAATACATTCAAAATCCTGTTAGTAGAAAAAAAATAATAAACCATCATGGCTCTCACACCAGTTTGTGTCCCTCCAGCTCAATAGCTCAGCCTTTATGACGTTGTTCTTTTAGTGGCAGGTATTTGGTGTTCATTTCCTTCAGCTCATGGACGGAATCGCTACCACACCCTTTTGTCTCTTTTGAGGTATGGTATAGGGTGTCTGTAATTTAGAATTCCCTTCCCTGTCTTTCCTTGAATTACCAACCCTCCTCTGATGGATCGGATCATGAGGGCTTAGAAGAAATGTGCAGAGGGGACCTAGAATAGCGGTATCAGCTTTGATCTTTTTTATTGCTATGGTATTTTGAATTTACTATTGGAATGGTGTCATTTTATGTATATATATATATATTTTTGTAAGTGATGTGTTGAAGTTTGCGTTTTAAATCATATATAGATTTTTATGGTGAACTGTTTAATAAATATATTGTTGTTGATATATTTGTATATACTTTGATCTCAGGTTAGGTCCATTTTTTCAGGAGATCATAACCGCACATGTGTTTCCTATCCAATTAATTGTATTACCAACCTTCCTTTATGATAATAATACATTGTATACATTCCATTAAGTAGGAAGGTGAATGTATCCCGTCAGGTGGGATTACTGAGTTTAGTAAACACATAGGATTATTTCCTTGCATGTGTAAAGACCCCTGAGGTTCCAACATTCACATTGTTTAAGGCAAAACAGATATGTAAAGCTTCTCACTTCTGTTCATCTCATCGGGTGTCTTTCCCAATATGGTGTAGGGTACCATTGGTCATCCTCTGTCTTTTGGTCCCACCATTTGCTGTGGCTCCCTTCTCCACTTGTATCTAATCTGGCACAGACCTTTTAGCTGTATTGCCATCTCAACCAGAGCAAGGACTGTACCGGGGCCTTGAGTGGAGCCAACCACAGCATGTCATGTTCATATCCGATGCAATCACTGCTGCTCCCGGACATGTCTGATACCGTAGATTTCACTGAATCCAATTTCACCTACTCAGAAATCTTCAAATTTAGTTTACTTCGAATTGTTTAGGTAAGTAGGTACATTTTAAAACATATATGGTGGATGCAGTAAGGGGCTAGGATATGGTAGGGTTGTGTGGAGGGGCTGGGGGGTCTGCCCCGCATAATAAATAAAATGTGAAGAAAAACAATTTGGAAGATTTCTCCTTTAGGTGAAGTGGATTCCGTAAAATCACAGACATTCGGACATGTCACCGATCCAAGAGCATGAGTGGTGGTTTGACCAATAGCCCATATTAGTTCCAAATAGGCTGAAAGCATCACTTAAAATTCAAACATTACACAACAATGAACACTCAACATACTTCTCACAGTGGCATTAAGGTAACATAAATCATCCGGGCGCAAGGGCAAACACCATAGAGCTGCAAGATTGCTATCTGCAGACACTAGTTTTGAAAAAATAATCTTGATTTACAAATTCTCCTTTGCAATCCCAGAAATTACACAGATCATGAAACCCCTAATTAATATCACACTGCTGCTCCCTGATTTCAGCAGCCATACACAAATTGCTTAGGCCAGTGCCCCTTTTTGGGGATCGTGGGGGGAGAGTCTTCCTCAAGTTAGCCTTCACTCACCTTGCTATGGGCAGTAGTCTTCAATATGTAAGCAGATGCTAAAAACTGGCAGTCTAATGCAGCCTTTCAAATTAACATCACAGTGGGCAACACCCTTTATCTAATTAAAACAGAAACGCACATATAAGTCTGCATTTTAGATCTCATACTTTCTCAAAACCTCACCCACCCAGAACACACACACTCTGAAGTAATCTGTACTAAGGTTATCTGGCTACACATTCAACCCACCCAACCTGCACGCAATTGGGCAAAATATATACCCCCAAACAACACGACCTCAAAGAACATCATCCAGACTAGCCACCAAACCGTATCAATAGGTGTATTTAACACACAATTGTGCCTGAAACAAATCATAGAATCCTGTAACCCGCACAGACACCGTGCTGCTTTGCAGATTCCTTGCAAACTTCCAAGTCTCACCTCAGATACAGAAAGCCAACCTAGACCCAAGCTCTCCATAAAGCTTCAGAATAATTGGCCCCTTTCCCATCTTTGTCAACGTCATGGAGTGAGAAAAGTCGCCCTCAAACTACAGGATTTCCTCGCCCAACAGTAAAACCACAATTCCCTGAAATCTGACACAACCCACCTGACCTGCCATAAATTACCCTTTTAGCAGTGATGCAAAACCAAAGAGTGGTGGATGGAAAGCACTGAAAAATTCTTAACTTCCTCCCATTGTTCTGGGAAGATTCTCAATCCATCCATTTTTGTCTCCTGTGCCATTAGAGAAGGGGAAGCAAAATAGGCAAATCAGTGTTGATCCCACCCAAAAGGGTCAGCCCTTTCCAAACCACCCAGTCACATGCCATCTGCAGATGGCCACAAGTAACCACAGACACGTTTTGGTCTCATTGCTATAACGTGTGCATGTGGAACCTGGCGCTCAAAACACAACGACCATGAGTCTCACACCTGGACACACCTACACTTTACAGAATTGATGAGCAACATCTTTACCACAGTTGACAATAACATATGCAGCCTGCTGGACCTGGTCACTCTCCCAGACACTCTCAGCATCCTTGGCTACACACCCCTTTAACAGACTTTCTACATTGGTCAGAATCCTTCTCTAGAAAGAGATCGTCGTTGTTTCAAGAGAGAATATACATAGTCGGCAGCAAGGTCTGTGCAGCCCTTGCCAGAGTCCCCAGGGATCGGGCCTCTCCCTGTGGTACATAAACAATATATGCTCTAAACTCCTCAGAGCTCCTTTACCAGGCACCACGTCTAGCTACAGGCTCTCTGTAAGCCCATCTGGTGAATACGTAGACATGCTATACGCCCTAGCTTGACCAAAAAGTGGGCATCCATATCCGGAACACCAGCACTAAGCTGCGGAACGGCTTACAAAAAAATCCACCTTCAACATGCATTTTCCAAAATCAGAGGACTTGACATAAGCAAGCATTCTAAAATAACAAGGACAAGGTTCATATTAGACACGCATATCACAACATGACTGTAGACCAATGTGGCATCTTCTTTACCATCCTGCAATTCAAGTGCTGAATTAAGCAGCTTCATAACCATTCTGTCCTCAAAACCAACAGACATCATTTTGTTGTGGACACAGAATTATTCAAAGGACTTTTTGAAAATTGGAAACAAACCCTGTTATTTATTTATTTATTTATTCAGATTTGTAGAGCGCACGTCAGTCCGGGGGCATCGTGGTGCTTGTTACAGACATATCTTAGTTGCATATACACGAGTAATACATAATTTACAGGAGCAGGTATGACATTTGTACAAATTTACAGTGCAGTATATTTACATAGGTTAGCGAGTGTCACATATTATTGTGCAAGGAAGGAGGTCTTAAGTTTCCTACGAAAAATCGGAGTGAGTTCTCTGCTCTAATGTCTGCAGGTAGAGCGTTCCAGGACTTGGCAGCAATGTAGGGGAAGCTTAGGCCACCGGCTTTGGCTTTTTTGATGCGTGGGATATGGAGTAAGTTGGTGTATTGCGTCCTGGTGGGACGTGAGGAGGATGGTTTGGAGATGGTCTCTGATAGGTAAGACGTGGCGGAAAGAGAGAGGCATTTGTGTGTAAGGGTGAGGATTTTGAGTGTGATCCGCTCTTTGACCGGGAACCATTGGGCTGAGTGTCTGGCCTGGGAGATATGCTCTCTTCTTGGGATGCTAAGAGCGGCCCAGAGAGCATTGTTCTGTGTGACTTGTAATCTGTTAAGGTTTTTTGCCGATGTGCCTGCTAGGAGGGCATTGCAATAGTCCAGTTGGGCTCCAATGGTTGCTCTGGCTATTGAAAGGCAGTTAGGTTTTGAGAGGTATGGCTTGATGGCGTTTATAAGTTTGGTGGTATGCGCAGATGAGGAAGTGATTGTGCTGACTTGTCTGGTCATTGATAGTGAGGAGTCTAGGTATACTCCCAGTGTCTTGACAGCTGTGGATACGGGGATGATGGCGTTGTCAATGGAGAAGTTGGCGTACAGTTTGTCCAGTTTGTCTAGGGTGCTCTGTTGACCTAGTATCATGATCTCAGTCTTGTCTCCATTAAGGCAGAGGCCATTAACTGCCATCCAAGACTGGATGATGGAGTAGATCGTGTGGAGTGCCTTGGCGTCTTCGTGGTATGATCCTGAGAGAGGTAGAAGTACTTGTGTGTCGTCCGCGTAGTTCGCGTACGTGATACCATGTGAGTCGAGTTTGTCAAAGAGAGGCTCAGTGAACAAGTTGTAAAGTGTGGGTGCAGTGCAGGATCCTTGAGGGACCCCGCAATGGATTGAAGTGGGTGTGGCGTTAGCAGTGTCCGAGAAGACTTTCATGGCTCTTCCCTCGACGAAGGAGGTGATCCAGAGAGCTGATTGTTTAGAGAAATTGGCTGAGCGTGTGAGGTGTGAGGTGAGGGTCTTGTGATCAACCAGATCGAATGCGGCTGAGAGATCTAGGAGGAGCAATAGGGCTGGCTTGCCCTTATCCATGATTTGGGTGATCTGACTCTTTAGATCCACCAGTGCTGTTTCGGTGCCGTGTCCTTTCCGGAAGCCTGATTGCCTGGTCCCTAGGATGGAGTGGGTTTCCAGAAAGTGTTGGATTTGGCAGTGTGCGGCTTTGTCCAATAATTACAAGAGGAATGGCACTGTAGTTATCGGTCTGTAGTTGTTGGGTTGAAGGGGGTCGAGGGTAGTTTTTTTTAGGAGTGGGCAGACCCAGGCCTCTTTGAGGCTAGCTGGGATAATGCCTGATTTAAAGGACGCATTGATGAAGGCCGTAAAGAGCGGTGCAAGGCAGTCTGCGCAGTCTTTGATGAGCTTGGGCGTGCATATATCGCCTTTATATAAAGCCAGGACCCTAAAACAGGGAGGTGGAGAAATCATCCAAGCCTAATGGGCAGAGAAACTCAGTTGGCCAGCCTCTTGGTGGAAGCTCTGGGGCTTATCCTGCTGTAACCTAGTCTCAATGTCTGCCATTACACAAGTCTAATGTGCAAGTGTGCATGGAGCCCCCAGGGGATGGGTCACAGAGGAGATGAGGATGAGAAGCATAAGAGATGAAACTACAGAACAAAAAGCCAAGAAATAAGTATGGGGACACTGAAACCTCTGAAACTGCGAGTGAATGAGAAGTGAGACTTACTAGGAAGGGATTGTCAGACTGATGGATACAAAACCCAGAGACCCGTTGCTTAAACTTGAGACAGATGGTACCTTCCTGCCTGCCCCTCTTTTTCACCACTTAGCAAGCCCCGCCCAATTGGTGCCTTCCTGCTTGCCGCTCTTTTTCACCACTTAGCAAGCCCCGACCACCTGGTGCCTTCCTGCTTCCCGCTCTTTTTCACCACTTAGCAAGCCCTGCCCACCTGGTCCCTTCCTGCTTGCCGCTCTGTTTCCCTATTTAAGGAGCCCTCCAGCTTCTTTTCCTTTGCAGATGGGGAGCGGGTGCAAGTGGATCTAGGTCACCTGGCCTAAGCCCCGCCCACCTGGTGCCTTCCTGCCTGACGCTCTTTTTCACCACTTAGCAAGCCCCGCCCACCTGGTGCCTTCCTGCTTGCCGCTCTTTTCCACCACTTAGCAAGCCCTGCCCACCTGGTGCCTTCCTGCTTCCCGCTCTTTTTCACCACTTAGCAAGCCCCGCCCACCTGGTGCCTTCCTGCTTCCCACTCTTTTTCACCACTTAGCAAGCCACACCCACCTGGTGCCTTCCTGCTTGACGCTCTGTTTCCCTACTTAAGGAGCCCTCCAGCTTCTTTTCCTTTGTAGATGGGGAGCAGGTGCAAGTGGATCTAGGTCACCTGGCCTAAGCCCCACCCACCTGGTGCCTTCCTGCCGCCACTCTTTTGCACCACTTAGCAAGCCCCGCCCAATTGGTGCCTTCCTGCTTGCCGCTCTTTTTCACCACTTAGCAAGCCCCGCCCACCTGGGGCCTTCCTGCTTCCCGCTCTTTTTCACCACTTAGCAAGCCATGCCCACCTGGTGCCTTCCTGCTTGCCGCTCTGTTTCCCTACTTAAGGAGCCCTCCAGCTTCTTTTCCTCTGCAGATGGGGAGCAGGTGCAAGTGGATCTAGGTCACCTGGCCTAAGCCCCGCCCACCTGGTACCTTCCTGCCTGTTGCTCTTTTTCACCACTTAGCAAGCCCCGCCCACCTGGTGCCTTCCTTCACCATCACTATCTTGTGGCCAATGCTGGATTTGACTTTTATGGACTTCATTCATTCACAGTGTGTCACTCTTTCTCAACTCTCATGCTGGACATCCTTTGCATCTTGTTCTCATGGTGGCCCTGAATCATGCTGTTCCCATCTTCATCTTGTATCCTGGCTTGCAACATTATGTGTTACTACTGACTTCTGCAATTGTATTCACTCTCCACTCTTGCTTCTCCACTCTTTTTGACTGCTTACTCTCTTTTCTCTCCTCCCCTCCCCTCTCCCTTTTTCCTATCTCCTCCCCTTACTTTCTTCAATGCACTTACTCTATCAGAATTGTCCCTGGACTTAGTATGATAGCAACCTCATATGTCGCTCCCCCATCCCCTTACTGTTCCCCCTCCCTCCAGCACTATCTGAAATGTCATCAGGCCTAGTATGATAGTCGCTTGTTTTGTTCCTCCCCTCCCTTTCTGCACCCCTCTCCCTCACCTTTTGTTTTTCTCCGGCTCTACCAGAAATGTCGTCAGGCCTAGTATGGTAGTTGCCTGTGTGTTTCCATCTCCTTCCCACTCTCCCCCTCCCTTCCTTATCTATGTCTTAGCTCTTGCACTATCCGAAATGTCGTCAGGCCGAGTACGATAGTTAATTTTACATCCTTACTGTTCATGGCCTGTAAGGATGTGCTTGTATTTTCCCTTGTTCCCTCCCTTGCCTTGAAGCGCTTTGAAACACATTGTGTATAGGCGCTATATAAATAAACGATCATATCATATCATACCTCCAATGTCATCTTGAGCACATTAACCCATCTCTCCCTTGATGTCTCCTCCAACCTCCTACTGAAAGCACTACTCCACTGCTCCTCCCTTAGCTCTCCTTCCAGCCAACTCACTCCTGATGTTTCCTCTTACAATCTGCTTACTGCTCTCGACATCCATTCTCCATTTCCTCTCTCTTTCTGGCCACCTCTATCAAGCCTTCATCCTCGTGTTCAGTCTTCATCACCTTCTGCTTTCCCTCTTCAGTTCTCTCCAAAGGCATTCTCCACTTCCAAAACACCCACACAAGTGTCAAAAGGCCACCCCTGTGAACTACCCTTGCTCAATTGCATTCAGTTGCTCCCCTCTTTCGGTCTTGGAATTGGATTGGTTAGGCTGTGAAGAGCTGTAACTTCACTGCCGCTTCTATTGCTCATCCGTTTTTTCAGGGCCATGATATGAACCTTAATTAAGGCTGGTCTCCATTTTGGAATTTTGGTTTTATTAATGCTTCCTCTGTGCATGGTTGTCTGTTTAAGGTGTTAGAATGCAGGGAGCACTACCTTTGCAAAGGACAATGTGTTTCCCAGGATCTAGCAGTTCTGTCATAGTTTTACAATTTACTTGCATACAAATGGTAATCACTTCTTCCCCACAGTCACAGTGTTATCTTTCCAGTGGTTATGAATTGCATGTAGAAACACCTCGATGGAGATGGTGGGCCTGCGGATACTGTATGTGGTGACTTTTGGGAATGGTTGCACATCAAGGAAGCTTGAGGTTTGGCTGTTCCAAACACACTTGAGGCTTCCCTTAAAGTGGCAGGGGCATGTTCCCTCTCAACGTGATGAGCCGCGGCCAAGAGGCATGGTGAGATAAACCAGAGGATCCTCCATGGGCCTCCACCCGACCGAGAATCAAGCTGTGGGTGGCAGAAACCAGCTCCTGTTCTCACCCCACCCTCTTCTCCAAGGTACGGACAAAGGACAATGCAACAGTAGGTAGAGCAAAAAGAAGGAAGTTCTAAGATCCTAAACAGTGTCAGGATTTGCCAATAAAATACAGCATATCCCCTACTCTAGAATGACTAATGGGCCTGAGACTAAAGGTATAGGCCTTGTTCTAGAAAGCAAGGTACCAGAGTCCACTCAGGACAAGGTCCAACAAAGGTACTCATAGTTTCAAGGAGGTAAAGTGTCACTACACAGTACGTTAGTCATGGTGATGTCTGGTCTTCTGAGACTGTGGTTGTAGCTACTCATGTGTGCCTTAGTTGCATCTCCCCATGGAATAGTGAGATGGCCTCTGGTGGTCTTGAACCCTGTGTGTGCTCAGGGTTCTGGAATTGGTAGGTGTTAGTTTCCCCTCCTACCCTAGGGAGCCTCCTGAACTTAGGTCCCTCGTTCAAAAACGAGGGGAGCCCCGAGCCACGTGATGTGGGCGTGAATAAAGGTCGGCCGGAAGATCGTCATTCCGGGACCGAGAACCAAGCAAGTGAGTCCTGTGGTTTGTGAGCGATGAATGTGAGAGGCCCGAGTGGGTCTGCGAATGTGCCCTGACCGCCCTTCAATCACTGTAGTTCAGGTTCTATTAACACAACACCCTCCACCTCCCCGTATGGGGAAATCCTCCTCCTTAGCTCCAGTAGACAGGAGTTTTCTTATGGTTTAATGTGTCTTCTGACCATGCCCAATATTTTATGATCCTGCACCAGTGCCATGGGTGCTTCACAGATGAGTGCTCTCCTGCCAAGTTCATGAGCAACTGTCTATCACGAGCCAACACAGGACTGCCACTATGCACATAAAGGCGCAGTCCTCAGACAGACTAAAGGGTGGATGTTTGTTGTGTCACTTCTCAGGGGGGCCTAGCTATGACTTCTTTGCTGGCTATCAGTATGAAACACGTGCTGTAGGTCAGTTATGCGAGCCTTGGAAGAATTGGTGGAGCTCAAGTGAATCACCCACTTACCTCCAGCAGGGGCTGCTTCATGGAACGTGTGGCACCCCATTGCCCCCAGAATTAACCAGTCTCCCTTGTCATTTGTGGCCATAGTGACTCCATCACACATGCTTTAGGAAATGCCATTACAATAAACAACTGCCTCTGTCCCCAACACCAACGTGCAAGCTTAGGAATTTAAAGCTTGATACCTTGATAATGAGGTTGTCAATAACAGTCACCATCACCCGTGACTAGCCATGCACATGGCTCATTGATTCTTGTTAACAGGAACATCAACAAGCCTTGGCCAAGCTCTTTGCTGCTCTAGATTGAAGTGTTTCAGAGATGTGTGTATTGCCTAGTACTGTTGATATTGGTCTTCGCTTTCATAACCCAAAATGGCCAATTTCCTCAAGCAGGTTTTAGAATCCTTGGCCTGATGCACAGAATCTTCTGGCCGGAAGGCCTGCAAGTTATCAATCCTGCACGTCAGGACTCAAGTGTGGCAGACATCTTAGGTTTAACAAATATTTTGCTTCTAAGGCATCAGTGCAACACGTAGAATGTGGAGGCAGATTGGTATGTGCTGGAACACACTTCCTTTAAGCTCCCTTTTTACTTAGAAAAACTCTGAGCCTCTGTTTTCCTTCATCAGTTCGTAGAGTCCTGCTGTTGCCCAATGGGTTCGGACCTCCACTGCTTTTCTGTCCTTGGATGTGTCCTATCTGTCTGTCAAACTTCCATCACTATTTTGGCAACTCTTACGCAGCTGTGCAAAGTGTTTAGGATAATACAAGAAGAACATGTGTGACCCAACATTGACCTCAGACCAGCAAAGAGCAGAATTGAAAAGGAGTCTGGGCTTCAAAGCTGCACTTGTGAAAGCAAACAAGTAACAGTACTCCAGGGCAGGTCAGGAAACCTGATAGAGACCATGAACTATGCAAGAAGAACTTGGGAGCAAGTAAGTAGGACCATGTCTACTGCTCACTGTGCACACAGGCAACTGCTTGGCAATAACCAGTGAGGCTCCCTTGACTGGGCCATAACACGAGTCTTCAAGGACTTGCTAAAATGTATGTGTTATAATAGCCAACAGACCTGGTGAAATATGTAGGGACTGTGTCGTGTGTGGGAGTGGCACAGGGTGGAATTTTCCACCCAGCAACAACCATATTCAACATCCGGCAGTACTGAACCACTAGGTCGGGCAGTGCTGCACTATCAGGTGGTAATAGCAGCTTGACACCTCTTCCCTTTACCGACAGCTCGATGAAGCTGAACAGAGGTCTCTACCAGTGACAAAGGCCCACTAGCGGAGGCCTCTGCTAACTTCCACAAAGCAATACAATTTCCATGGCAGCATGCAGCATGAAAATGCCCCCATCCTCTTTCAATCGCTTATGATGCAAAACGTTTTAGATATTGCAGTGACAGGAGAAATACCAACCAGTTTAGGATCTGCCTCAAGTAGGTCTTATCTTGGACGTGTTTCCGGGTGGGCTTTGCAGGACTCTACGACAACGGCTGAGATGTGTAAGGAATCTGGAGGCCACAGCCCACTCCCAAGAAAGGGCCAAAGAGCAAAACTCGAGTATGACAAATAGAAATTAAACCACTGAGGTGAAAACGGACCACTTGACCAGGCGGCAGACCTGTATAGCCTGGACAAGGGGGATTCTTTTTTATAATGCCTAATAGGCCCGAAATGACCACAGGGTGGATACAAATTAACTACACATTGGGGTGACCTAGCATCAGTCATGGTGGATGTTTTTGTATTATACTGGGGTCCAAGACCTTGAAGCCGATGGAAGGCCAGCATATGGTGTGATGAACTGAGAAAACCTGGTCCCACTTCAGTTCAAATAAAATATGAACGGAAGTTGCTGCAAGAGGGCAAGGGCATTCCCAGGGAACCCCGTCCTGAATATGCATTGTGTAGGCCCGGACTTCGACTGGGAAATAGGAGCAGGCGGGAAATCAGACGAAACCATGAAATACATTTGCCTTGGTAACATCCTTTTAAGGGGAACTCAAGGATGTCCGCAAAACTGAAATGGTTTAATAAAGAGGGGGTGCATGATCAAAGTACAGCATAATCGGAAAGAATCCATCCTGACTGTTACCGAGGGAGTGCGAATGCGGCTGAAGAGCTCCATTTTGCTTTTTTGTCTTTTGTGCTACTGGAGATGCCATGCAGTCATCCAGTCATGGATAGAATGCAGCCTCGCGTCCTTTCTAAGAAACTGGCCTCGGAGCCCAGATAAGTGGAGATACACTCGAGTCTCATCAGAGAATTGAGAGCTCATCTTAAACTATGTGATGATAATGCAAATAATTTAACAGAAAAGGGAAATAGGGTGGAGCCTTGTGAAGACCTGCAAAAGACCAAGATCAAGGGAAGTATCGTAACGATGGATAGCCCGAAGGCCACAGGACTGTGCTGCCAGATACCCCAATCACAGTCTAAAAGGCCAGAGTGAGGACCTTCTAATTGACCGCCTTGAAGTGAGGACCTTCTAATTGACCACCTTGAAGTGAGGACCTTTTAATTGACCGCCTTGAAGTTCATTGACAGATCTGGCAGACAGAGGGAAGATAATTACATCGATGTTGCTTTAGTCTTGTAACAATGCGGTCTCTCTCCTCTCATTATAGAGGAAATCCAACTAAGGTTGTTCCAAAACGGATTGGATTCAATAATGGGTTGCAATTAATGGTTGTATGTTTCTCTGTTTACCTGGACCAAGAGGGGATGCCAGCTAGCCGACAGCAATAGTAGCTGTCAGCCAGATCTGCAGAGAATGAAGCGATGAATGTATCTTGTGCCTCAGGGAAGATGAAAACTGGAAATTCATGAGGGAGGACTTCAGTATTCTGGTGATGAATGGAGCCAAGATCTTGACACATTAATGCCCTTAGGAATGTTGCCGGCTGTAGAATCAGCTGGACTACGTTTGGCTAGAATCACAGACAGTGCTGAAGTGTGTGTCTAAGAAATTGATAGGTTAACAGATTGGGGACAAAGAATTGCAGGCAGTTATTAAGGAGCGTGTATCTTATCCGAGACAGACCTAATTGTCTTGATCCGGTCTGTTAGGGAAGGAGGTAGAGAGATCTTTGCAGTGAGACTGTGAAGTATTAGATTTGCCAATACACGCTCCGACAATGCTGGCTTATTTATGTGGATGTGGCCCATTATACACTCGTATTTAATGGCACTGTGCTGGATATGCCAACTGGATTTCTAGTATGCCTGTGGCTTGGATTCTAAATGAGACATTACTGGTATTATATTGGTTCTGAATGAGACAATATGTGGTTTGGGTAGCCTGTGGTAAGCCCTGGCTCAGGATGCAGCACAGTGTTCTTTGAGTTCCTATGGAATTACTCTGGATGTGGCCAATTCTGGTCTGTTGATTCCCTGGTATTGCTCTGCTAGTGGAACACTACGGGTTTACACATTCCACTAGCCAACTCCATAACAGTAGATTCCACTCCAGTGCTGATGCACTAGTAAAGAAGAAATACTCCTCTCTGTGTAATGAGGCACTCGCCCTGGCTCAATAACACCAAAGCATGATCCACCCTCTTACTGCTCAGCCAGCCAACATGCACTCTGCCCGTGGATCAATAAGGTGACTGTCAGTGAGAGCCGGGATCGCACAGGAATGGCTGGCTAGGCTGCCCCGTATGAGCCTGGGTTAGCTGAACCACGGAACAACAAAGTTAGAAAGTGGAAGTTGCAGAGGAGTCTCCTGCTGAGGAAACCCTTATTGGGTTGTTGGGTTAAGTATTTGCATGATATTAATTCTAAGGAAATGTCATCAGACAAATCTTTGACACTAGGGAGGCCCACGCACCCTCAATCCCCCTCAGATATCAAACATGAGCCACAGTGCTGGGGTTTACCTGTGATTTCATAAGAGCTGCTTTGGAGATCGATCCGTAGGATCCGTAGGATGCAGCACAGAGAACATGTCAGAGTAAGCTTTATTGTACAGAGTGTTTGCAAAGGACATCCCAAATGGATCTATGGGATTATTGCGAAAATAAAATTTAGAATCTCAATACACAGATTTGTTTTCTTTTTTACCCCTTTTTACCCCATATATATGCCAAGGGAGACCACCGCACCTGCCAATACCCCTCCACCTTTTGTATTAACAATCCCACACCCCGTCACAGAAATATATAGGGCACAATTCGGTATTTTGGGATTCAAAATATTTTAATTCTCAATTTCGGTATGGTCCCATCCCACATCATGCTGCCATTGCCATTCCCTGGAACCTCCAGAAGCCATGAGTCCTGGCATTCCATATTCTACCCATGAAGAATGCCAAAACACCATGACACTGGCAGCAGAGCGCAGTACAAGAACCTTTAACATCATATAGCATTCTAGTACTAATAGCACACTGTACCATCCTCTCAAACAGGATGATGTGCATGGTTCTTCCAGAAATTGTAACAGAAAATATACAATAAGAGAAACAAAGCAATGATGTTAAGTGAGGGAAAGGGGACATGTGAATAACATGTAACTTAGCATGTAATTTAGCAGCTAAAAGCAAAAAACTATACTTTGCAAAGAGAAGTAGGTGTCAATTAATAGAATACAAAACTGTTAAGTCTAGTAGGTACCTCCCTAACGTAAGCCCTCTTCATGATTGGGCATGCAACCCGTCAATCTTCACACTTCACAAATGTATGATGCTCACCACCACATCTCTGTTCTCTCAGCCATTCACCACCACAGAAATGCTCATCCCCCGGCTGTGCACTCAACAATTCCACCCCTTGCGTGGCCTCTCAACTCCTGCTCCACTTGCTTCAAACCTCCATTACAGCAGCCTTACTACCAACTTCCTTTGTCCTGATAGGCCTGACGCACTCTGGTTGACTCTTGGCTACACTACAGGGTTTCTGGATTCTTGACATCTACCTCCTTTAAATATTTCCCGGTATCATTGGCCACTTTGTAACAGGCCCGGTGAACTCTCTTTCTGCTATGGCATCCAGATCACAAGTCACCACCCCTCTCATTGACAGTCAAAGTGGTTGAAAGTCAGATGTGTGTTTCTGACACACATCCTAAAGAATGGTGGCACTGCTGTGGCCACCATTTGTCTCATTATGCTACAATCATCTGATGAATGCAACCCATGGGCATAAGCCAGATACACATTCTCCTTAATAATTCTATTTGCTGGCTCCACCAACCCGCTGGACATACAACTATATAGCACCATCCTGAAATTCCTGATACCCTGATACCCTTACTTGCCGAATAAGCCTGCATATCATGCAATGTCAACTATTGTCTGATACAATATGCTTAGGATAACCATCCCTGATAAAGACTGTAACAGGAACTGAATCACTTGTGATGTGGGGATTTCGCTCAAAAACCTCATCTCAAACCACTTGGACATGCAATCCACCAGCACCATCCCAAACCTCCAACCACTTCTCAGCCATGCCCGGATTCTATCCAATCATTTCCAAATTTCTCCAACATTTCCTGAGGTATCCCTTCCAGTTACAGCACTTGTGTCAATTTTTTGTGCGACTTGTCAATTTCAATGCATGTGAAACATTTCTTTACACAGTCCTCCAACCTGCTATCCAATCATGGTCAACAACATTTTGCACTCAACCTTCTTTGGGTTAAGCTGTGGCAAAGATGCCCTCCATTCGCTACCTCCAGTCTCTACCGCAAGCCCTAACGGGGGAAACAAATGGTCCATCCGCTTTAGCTCAGCCTCACACGTGCTCAACTCATGTATAACCTTAACAAATCAAGGATCCTCGTACTTCTCTGGACCACCTTTGTCTGGCTCTCAGTAGAGGACCGAATCTGCTTTAAAGTCAACATGATTGTACACAAATGTCTTTATGGACAAGCCCCGGGGTACTTAAAAGATTCCATCAAGGTGCCATATCGCGTGAGAACCACTAGATCTATTGAGGCGATACACTTCACCTTTCCAAGGAGCAATCGGGCCAAAGGAAATGGCAGATCATTTCTGGTACAGGTAGCTTTGGCCTGGAATAAACTCCCCAAGGAACTGTGTGCTGAAAGCAACTTAATTACCTTTAGGAAGTGGCTGATAACAGTTCTGTTCAAGTACAGTTTTGCTCACCTCCACCCTTGAACTGTCCCTGCTTTTTGATAGTTGGTTCCTCTTCCTCTTTTCCTGCTCACTGATGCCTGCGGGCTCCAGCGCATTATAAGTACATAACAAATAAATAAATAAAGTCTTGTGTAAAATCCCTTTTGGGCAGAGAAAAGAGGCTCCAAATCCTTCGGAAAAGTATTATTTTGTATTCCTAACCACCTTTCCGCCAATGTAACAGGCCCCAGGATTTTTAAAATGCACTACTTGACTTTACATACCAATATCATTCTTAGGAGGTAACCACCAAAGCCCAGGTGAAGTGATCTTTAAAGCCTCCCATTTAATGACCAGTATTACTCAATCATCGCAACATTTAAAAACATGTATCATATTTCGTAAACTTTCCAGAGAACAAGCACAAAATAAAAAAGCAGCTTTAGCATATTCAAACAAGTTATATATAAAATCATGATCATCACAACGAATTATATAAAATATAGCTCGCATGTAGGTCCATGTTTATGCAAAACAGAGAAACAATGACAAATTAACAAAAAATGAGCCAAATCTTCAACAACTCCTACTTTGCAGGCACACTTTGTGCATCCTCCTGCACACCTTAATTTATTGATGGGTGGGTACATTTAAACGTACCACTAGCATCAGCCTCCTGCATTCTCGGGATCTTATTTCACAGATGTCTGCATGCCACCTTATACGTGCACGTAAGTCTGTATATAAAAATAAAGAGGACAGTTTATGTATATTTTGGACATCTGCCTCTCCTCCCCATCGACAAGCTCTTGCTTTAAGAGCTATTTTGAGTTGACTTCATGTGCTAAATTTAGTTATATCCCACCCCTATCCAAATGGACAGTGCCTTACAACCCCCCATATTCTTCTTTACCAGGGGAGGCTGCCATCACACTTGCACTGAAATTCATTTTATGATTATCAAAAAATCCCAGATGTGCTTTTAAAAAATAAGTAAACAATCTTAACTTCCCCGACACCTTCAAACTGAATACCCCCATTTCAGCTCATAAGGCCCTACCAGGTGTCTGTGTAGGGAGACCTGCTACTTGGCACATTAATTTATTTTGTAACCCCTCCAGAACATGCCAGTTTGAACCACCCTAGATTGTGCTGCCAAAAAATTAATGGAACAGACCTTTGCATTATATACCTGCACTTGTCCAATCAGAATGCCCCAAACTTGAAATTACATTTTTAAAAGCCCCTTAATCCTTAATGATGCCATTTCAGCTTACTTCTAAAAATGACTGACCCAAGCATCGCTCTTTGAGAAGAGTAGGCTCAAATAAATATGAGACTTCCCCCTTATCTCTACATTCATTTAAAAAATAGCTATAAGGTTTCACCCTTTCCCCAAACACCATCATTTTTGTTTTTATCATATTTAATTTCAAACTATAGTTCCCAAAACAGTCATTTGTGTTTAGAAGGCCCTCTTGGAGACCTGCCGGGGTTAAGTCCAAAATAGCAGTGTCTTCGGCATAAAGAAGCATGTTATACAATGTACCCTTCATAGAGGGTGGATTCACTTATTTTAGAGAAGTACTAGAATCAGCGTCTGAAAGGAATGCAATGGGAAAATTGACATCCATGCTTTTAACCTTTGTTGGTGGGCAAAACAATGTTTCATTCTCCGATCTTATATATCGGATAGATGCCGAGATGTCTGCGTATCACAGTTGGATAAGATTTAATAAACATTAGGGACCCCAAATTACGCCACACTATCTCATCAATCAAATCAAATGTTTTCTCCAAATCAGAAAAAAGCCCAAAATATTCTCCTTCCTTAACCTTACCATTTTTCTCCATGATGGTGCTCAGAGTGAAGCAGTGGTCCACTGCACTAAGCCCTCCCCTGAACGCCATTTCTGAGGGCTTCAAGATATTGCTACTTTGAGTCCACTCCTCCAGTCTGAGCAACAAACATTTGGAGATTATCTTACTGGCAATGTCCAGTGCGGAAATTGGCCTATAACTGTGGGGAGCTGGTGGTCCAAAGACTACTTGTCCAAGGAGATGGCATAAGGCTTGTCTTGACAGCCACATTAAACATAAAACAATTTGGTGTCCCTTGTAAAAGCTCCCATTGTTTCTCAATACTTTTTTCATTTTTCATTTTTCGCCAATTTCTTATATGCCTCTTTGAAACTATAAATCTGACAAGCCATTTACACACCACTCATTACATCTTGGTACATTTTCTTTTCAAGATTCTACATTCTGCATCGAACCATGGGGTATCTTTTTCTATAACCTGGGTCTCATGGACTTGGGGATGCTGTTTGCCAATAGCTCTGCCCCGGATAAGTTCAACCAAAGACTCAAACTGGCCCTTTCCTTTGTGGCCTCTGAACTGTTTAACAGGTTTAAGAGAAAATCCTAATTTCTTGTGACTTAGTCATTCTTTCCAATGCCTCCTTGTCAAGCTTAGGCATCGCCAACCAGCCCCCCTCTGGCTTCTTCATGGTGTCTACCCATGCCATTGGAAAATTAACTCAAGAGGATTGTGTTCATTCTTTGTTCGAACAGAAATGCAACATTTCATAACATTCCTGAAGAAAAAACAATCCACAATACAGTAATCAATGACTGTGTAACAGTATTGCTGATCTTGTATGCTTGGGAGTGCACCATTTTCCACTAAAGATCCCAGAAAATCCCTGGGCAGAACCCCAAAGTACACCTGCAAATCAGTGCTCCATTTGAGAACAATTTTACTGTCAAAACATATGCACTACATTTCTTTTAAATATCGTGCGTGAGAACCTGAAACCCCTGGTAATATTTATTTAGTCCTACCATATTTTTGAGCATCTTGACTGGTCCTATGTGTCTAAAAATGTACTATTGATCACTCAATTTCCTCAACATTTCCTGTAAGCAACCAATTAACGTTGAATGAAGTTAAGGGCTTTGCAAATTTCCTTTGCTAGAATTGCATGTGTTCTAGTAATTATTAAGTACTGACAATTTAAATGTTCTATAAGCAGTCATACGTTTATTACATTTCTAATTTGTATTGCAATCATTTGTCCGCCAACTGAGCGCTGATATGTTCAGTCGAAAAGTTGATGTTGCTCACCATTTCATTTGATATTCAAATTTTGCTCATTGCGCACAAAAGGTTGGGGACCTCTGGGCTACTATTAGGTAAAAACAGCCAAACAAGAAGGGTGGAATGGCCTGGGCAAGGTGAGGGAAATGGCGTGTTGGGAGACCCTGCAGTAGAATTGAATAGCACAAAGTAGGTTTTAAAACGAGAATGCCATTTAAAATCATTAAATCATGTGCCTTTTATTTCCCCATACAGATACCTGGTTGGTCGCATCCTGGCTGGCATGAGTGAGGCGGGGGTCCCCCAGCGCCTGTCGAGACGAGACCTTGCCCCGTCCAACCTGCGGCCTGAGTATCGATCCGCCTCTAAGCGTGTGCGGCGCTCTCTGGACGAGGACCACCCCGACCAAGGCAATCTCCTGCGGGTCAAGAGGCTGGGAGATGAAGACGACGCCCTGCTGGCTGATGCCGCCGCGCTGCAAGATGCCACCTACAAGCTCCAGGCGGGCCTGCAGCGCGTGAAGAGGACGGACGAGATCGGCGACGAGCCAACCAAGCCTGCTCGCAGCAAACGTTACGCTGGCTATAGCGACCCCGAGTACTCGGAGCAGCTCCTAAAGTACCTGCCAGAGTAACAGGCCCACGGGAACGAAGCAGAGCCTGCTCTAAATTATTATTTCATGGGAGGGTGGGAAATACAATATATATAACGTAAATATATATATATATATATATATATATATATACACACATGAATGGAAGAAGGAAAGCTCTTGTTATTGAATGTATTGCACTTCATGTGATGTTATCAGCTGCCTGCCTCAGTTAAGGTACAGAACAGGGAAGAGGGGGCTTACTTTGAGTTCTTATGTCCATTTTGTAATGCTTTGAGTCTTTATAGTGGCAGCGTGGTGAAAATGTGACACAATGAATAATGTGTGGGCTATAATACACGCTCTAGGTTCTGCGTTTACATCCGTTCCATAACAAACGCAAGCAATCCATCGCCCTGAGGTAGCCACACATTTTTCATTTTCATACAAGCCTGACGGTCAATTGTGCTAATGTGTGTCCTCCCTGGGAAAATGTTATGTTTTTTTCTCTGTTTCCATTTCACAGCTTTGCTTTGCTTTTTAGGACAAGGTGGGTGTATAGAGTTGTTGTGGGCTTCATCTGCCATTTGTAAGGTGCAAGGACACTAATCTAAGCGTGGGGGTGGGGGGTGGAGGGGCCCAAGCCCTTTGGAGTATCATGATCAGCTTCTCCTTGGGATCTTTCATGGAATCTGACTCCCCTGTAGTGCAATTGGGATCTTATCTAAAAGTCAGGAGCCACCTAGAAGCTGATAGGAATCCATTAGGGTCACTCACTTGTCAGGCCCAGCATAACACGCTTGTGGCTCCCATGTTTACTCTCCTTTTGGGCGTGATGGCCTGTTGGGAAGTCTCCCGACTTCTTGACAGGCTAAGCTCCTTCTAATTCCGAGAGAAAATTGGCTGGAAATTGTGCACTACTAATGCTACGTTATGTTTTTTGTTTTGTTATGTTATGTTAAAGAGCCTTTATACGGCACCCATCGCCACTATAGTGGTTTTACCACATGGAGGCTTGTCTGATACTGGCGTAATATGCCCTCATCATGGCTAAACCAGACTGTGGTCTGTAGTGGAAATGAAATGGGGGGGAGAGGAAGAGAGCAAGGAAGCTTTGGGTGTCTGCATTTAAGAAGTTGGGGTCACCTTTTTTTTAAAGCCTCCAGGTAAACGAGAGGAAAAGGTGTAGGAATGCTGCCTAGAAGCCAAGCACTGAAAAAACATGAAGGTGCAAAGTGACCTGCGGGGTGCCCAGCTTACACAATGCAAGCAAACGCTGAAAGGAAGCGACAACAGTTTCAATCTTTATTTCTATTCTATTTCATGTCTTTTGTTAAGAATAAACCTGTACTCTCAGTGTGTACGTCATAAGCAAAGCCTCTGTCTCTCATTATTCTTTCCGTTGGGCAAGCTCTACTGACTGACAGACCCAGGCCTTTCCATGGGGAACCTCCATACACCCGCTGCCTGGCTGGGAGCTTCTGCAGGGTGAACAGCACACTAAACAACAGGGGGCATACGAGCAAGCCCTGCCTTCTGAGGGGCCGCAAGTATTCCATACTTGTCTTATTTGAGTTAGTTTGCTATATTGGTCCTTATTGAGGACACTTCTGGACTCGGGTAACTCTGCTTCAATAAGTACACACCTACTTTGCTTAAAGATTGGCTACTGCCAGTGTCCTCGAATTCTCCTATTGAGTTAAAGGGGAGAATCCAGCAGAATTCAAAGCCGCTGGTAGCTATCCACCTCTGTGTAGTGTTTGGCCATACAACTGCCTGGGTCTCCAAGGAAGCCAGTGACACTTTAGCCGAGTAAACTAAGGCTATGCAGCCAACATGTTTTTTACAATAGAATCAGGAGACTCAATGGAAATGCACACTAACCCCCTCATTTAAAGTGGGATGCAAATTCCACGGAAAGGAACATGTACCCTAGCATTTGCGTGTTCGCTGCCCTCTATCAGATTCTTTTGTAGCAGGGGTGCAAATAAGTCACAGAAATCTTGGATTTGTTTAGAGCCCTAACACAAAAGAAGCATCAATGATGGTCTCCATGTACGTGCGCAGTGCCCGTCATTACAATGAATCCCTATGGACTCCACCTGCTTTTTACCGGTGTAATATCCACGGTGAATTCATAGGTATTCAAGCCTTTTCACCCAGGCTGAGATGTTGGCAAATTTCCTGAAGGGGGTGAGGGGTAACAGGCAGACCAGATTTTAGGATGCATGTCGACGCCTCCTAAGAAATGCCATTACACCCGAGACGCAATTGACAGGTGGAGTAAGTGCCTCTGTCTGTTACTTACATTCTGTGTCATTTAGCACCTCATACACAACGAGGCCACCAAACATGTTGTGCCATATCCGTTTCTGCCAACTAAAAGCCTGCACTAAAATGCTAACTAACCTTTTTCAACATCCCAAAAATAATGCTTATGTGCTCTGTCCATGAAACCCATCATCTACACACGGTCAGGCAACCTACAATCACCTATTGCCCAGCTACTCCACACAGTCCACATTTTCCCGATATGCTGGTGGTTAATGCTTTCAAGAACGTATTAAACTCAAATAGCGGCCGGGTGTTCGGGCAGAACTTTGGTCACTCCAACACAGTTCCCAGTTACCCTGAAGGATCTCCTACAAGGCCGCCATGTTTAACTATTTATTATTAGGGGTATTTATTGAGCACAGACCTAGTTCCGGGAAACAACGGAGAGCTTGGAAGCCATAGGGTGGGCTTTGGAGTGGGCGAGTACACAGTGAGGGAAGCAGAGATACAGCAGAGCTGGGAGCTAACAACGATTGTTGGGAGGGTGAGAATTTGGCAAAACGGGTTCTACAAGTAGCCAGGGGAGGAAGCCGGGGGGAGCAGATCACAGAGTCTCAGGTTAGGTGGGGAGTGAAGGGTGAGGATTCTGTGTTGTGATATAGTGCTGGCCAGGCCCAGAGACACAGCCAGGTCTTTCTTACCGAACAGTGCCACCTTTTTCCTCCCCAAGATAAATGGGTGTCTTTTACAGGAACTGCCTTGTACGGATCTATATGATCACTACGACCCCCAGAATTCCGATGGCCGAAAAGGCCGACTTTTTTTTTTGTAAACCCCTTTACACCACAAACATATGCAGGGAGAGACCCCCCTGCATATGCCCATACTACTATTATATCCCATACCTCCCACATATATATATGGTGCAAGGGGGGGGGGGGGGTTGGAAAAAAAAGTCTGACATTCGGGAGGACATTTGGGAGTCGGAATTCTGAGGGCGACATTTTGGATCGTTACCGCCTTGTAGAGCACCCCATCTATGGAACATTGATGCTGCACTCAACATACATGACAGTGAGTGCTTTCCACTAAAGGAAACATTTTCCTGATGTCCTAAAAGAGGGCTTATGGTAAACTATGAGTGGCCTCGGCTTAGGCTCCTAGAGGGGCAAGGTGATGGTTCAGAATTTGGTGCAGTCTTCTCTGTGCTCCTCTACATTTGAGTCCATAAGTGGAAAACCTTTAGGAAACCTGTGCGGAGCCCAAGGAATACTTTGCCTAGCCAACAGAATACTTTACCAATAGCATGAATTATTTACTGATCTCAAGGAATTATTCACCACACTGGAGAAATACTTCATCAGCTGAAAGAATACTTTGTCAATCACCAAGAATACTTTAGAACAAAAGAAGCACTCTACTGAACCCAACGGCTACTTTGCAAATTCGCAGAAATACTTTGCTAAACTCGAGGAATACTTTTGCTGTGCCAAAGAAATTATTTTCTGAACCAAAGGATATTTTATCTATGGTAAGACAATGGGCCTCATTCCAAGTCCGACGGTAACTGTGCCGGAAAAACCGGCAGGTTGCCGCCGGACCTGGAATGAATTACCGGCTCTGGACTTGCCGGAATTATTGGGGCATTACTGCCCCAGTGACCTGGTAATTCCGGAGCCGGCATTCTGTAATTCCCCATTCCCGTGGAGTCCTATAGGGGACTCCACGGGAATGGGGAAGTGGAAACACCGGCACCATGCTGTAATGGTGCTGGTGTTTACGCGTCCGTCTGCAGGCGGGTGGCGTTACACCTGCCAGGTCAGACCTGGCAGGCGTTACGCCACCCGCCTGCAGAACTCGTAGTCTGCCGGTCTGGAAACAACGGTGGCAGCGGGTTTACCGCCACCGTTGTTTCCAGACCGGCAAACTCTGAATGAGTCCCAATGTGTATTGACATCACTTTATTGAACTGATATAACAAAAAGACTAAACATCAAGCACAGTTGCACACACTTTACACATGCTCTTTCCGTGCCTCAACCACAATTGCACACATATCCTGTGAAGACCTACCACACTGTAAAGGGTATTGGGTAATATTATCCCCATACATATGGTCACCATACATATGGTAGCCGGGAAAAGGCTGTGGCGACATTATATATGGTGACCATATACATGGGGTCAAGGGGAGCGGTGGTTTTGGGGGGTGTCCCCCGCATTTTCAATGTTATAATGTCCCTGCAAACCACAGCAATTTTTTGGCAACATTTTTGTCAGACAACATTTTTTCAGGGACATTATCACATGGAACCCTGTAAAGCAGGGTTGGATTGGGAACCAAAAGAGGCCCTGGAAATGAGTTTCAATGTGGCGCCATATTACACATTTTCAGCAAGCCCAAACCATTTCCTATAAGAAAATTAGTAAATAAAATAGGCTAGACAAAAGAAAACCGTATGCTGCCACACAGTAGCCCTTAGATGCACTCCTCGGGGGACAATAAGTCCCAGGTATAGTAGGGTAGTCTATATTCCTGGTGGCCTCACAAGAGGGTGCACCCAGGAGTGTAGACTTCAACGTAAAATAAATAAAATAGAATAATCAAAAGTTTCAATGCATAAATCGACTCATATCGAGTGTACCATCTTGTAAATCCTACAGGTTAAGCCAATCGATTACAATCACCTCAAGCTCTAAATGGGTTGATAAGAAGTTAAACCTTTATCTCATCAAAAGTAAATAAAAAGTAAATACAAAGCACGTTCAAATACATCATATTCATATCATAAGCAACATAGGTGGGACCGTTCTATCGGTACTAATCAATTCACCTTGAAAGGAACAGAATTGAACAGAAATTTCAGTGAAAGAATTCAACAAGGAATATATAGTACAGAAATGGATCGACTTGTGTTAACAACATTCACACAAAGTGGGTCAGAACACCCTGTTGGTTTGTACAAATAATCCAAAATAGCTCCATAAGATTTGTTGTTTTGCCAACGCGTTTTGGGTTCCTAATAATCCATCATCAGGGCTGGGGCAGCTATTCGTTTCAACTACTCATAATACTTATTATGTGGATACCTAGGGAGTTATAAAAAAAGATTGTTACCAAGAGGTCAATACAAGGACGTATCTATTCAACTGCGGCTACCAAGGGTCTAAGTTACTAACCTTCAGGCTCATACACTGAACTTCTAGTTCAAATATAAAACATCAGGTCAACAACATTAGGATTATATAAACCTGCAACGTAGGAAATTGCAGGGTTGGTGTATGGAAAACGCCTGATACCAGGCCAGGAGAATGGCACCGGCAAAAGAGCTCATAAAGAAGTATCAATGCGCACAGCAACTGACTGAGCGTTGCCGTAAGCGTAATCTAGGATGCACTGTATTGAGGTAAATATAATGTCCCATGTCAGGGGGAAAGCCGTAAGGAGTTTACAAACTTAAGGTTCTCTGTGTGTTAAGTCAGCTATACCAAATAGATGCTTACTGCGATAAAGAATAGGCAGAGAGACAGCCGTCCGACGCGAACGCACGTGCTGTGTCTGTTTTGTTATATTCGTGACTATGGCAACCACGCGCATGCGCACTGGTGCCCGGTCGAGATCCGACCATCTTGGTGTGGGAACCTGATTCCTACCTCACCATGGAGACCCACTGAACTAGTATTACACGCCTCATGTTTCTCATTCATACCTTTTATTGGGACGATTTTGATGATAGTGAAGTCCTCTCTCCCCTGCTCTTTAGGGAATCCAGTGTTTACGAAAACCGCCCGTCACATTTCTCTACCCTGCTGAAGTGGAATTCTTCACTCCAGCATGGCGAGTACCGCTCCACAGCAAAATGTCCAATGGATAACTGATGTGATTATGACTAAGGTTATAAAGAGCTTGAATGTACATGATATTTATTCTCATTTAACAGGTCTGACCCTGCCTACAAGTTCAGTGTGTGAGCCTGAAGGTTAGTAACTTAGACCCTTGGTAGCCGCAGTTGAATAGCTACGTCCTTGTATTGGCCCCTTGGTAACAATCTTTTTTATAACTCCCTAGGTAGACACATAATAAGTATTATGAGTCGTTGGAACAAATAGCTTCCCGAGCCCTGATGATGGATCATTAGGAATCCGAAACGCGTTGGCAACACAACAAATCTTATGGAGCTATTTTGGATTATGTGTACAAACCAACAGGGTGTTCTGACCGACTTTGTGTGAATGTTGTTAACACAAGTCGATACATTTCTGCAATATATATTCCTTGTTGAATTCTTTCACTGAAATTTCTGTTCAATTCTGTTCCTTTCAAGTTGAATTGATTGATAAGTACCGATACAACGGTCCCATCTACAGGGGCGTTGCTAGGGGGGGGCTAAGGGGGCTATAGCCCCTGATCTTTTGGTTGTAGCCCCGGATAGAATCTCAGGAGCTACAGCCAAAAGACTAGCTAGCCCCCAGTCCCAACAGTTCCGACATCAGCTTAGCCTCGGGTCTTTTCCAGACCTAGCAACTCCCCTGCCCATCTATGTTGCTTATGATATGAATATGATGTATTTGAACGTGCTTTTTATTTACTTTTTATCTACTTTTGATGAGATAAAGTTTTGACTTCTTATCAACCCGTTTAGAGCTTGAAGTGATTCTTATTGATTGGCTTAACTTGTAGGATTTACAAGATGGTACACTCGATATGAGTCGACGTATGCATTGAAACTTTTGATTATTGTATTTTATTTACTCTACGTTGAAGTCTACACTCCTGGGTAAACCCTCTTGTGAGGCCACCAGGAATATAGACTACCCTACTATACCTGGGACTTGTTGTCCCCTGAGGAGTGCATCTAAGGGCTACCGTGTGCAGGGGAGTTGCTAGGTCTGGAAAAGACCCGGGGCTATGCTGATGTCGGAACTGTTGGGACTGGGGGCTAGTTAGCCTTTTGGCTGTAGCTCCTGAGATTCTATCCGGAGCTACAACCAAAAGAGCAGGGGCAATAGCCCCCTTGGCCCCCCCCCAGCAACACCTCTGACCGTGTGGCAACATGCGGTTTCGTTCTTTCTAGCGTTGTACTGTCCCGAGTGGCCTCGTGACATCCGCCCTTTTGCACCTGAAATGCAGTTCTGAACTAGAATAAACACCATCGATACTTACTTCTACATTGTTTTGTAAAAACATTAATAGGCAGTGCTTCCCACCCCTTTTCTAAATAAAATAGGCTACCACACAAAAGAGGCCCAGGGTCTAGAGGCCTACTAGGAAATCTCCAGAGTTTCCTATAGGCCAGTCCTCCCCTGACTGCAAGCAAAACCTCTATCATTGTATACATATTTTAGGAGCGCTATCTGAATGGATTCAGGATGAAAGTTAGGTATGCCAAACAGTGTCACTTTCATGATGTGCTCTCTGCCTAAAACGTGGTGTTGGTGTTTTCAAACAAGTTTGGGCCTGGTGGCCCAGGATCACTGGCATCCATGTATTAGATGCACATGTAAACATCCGCTTTCCACAAACGAATGACAAACCAGCAGCTGTTTGGCGAAATGGCCACCTTTCAGAAATAAAACTGCATGCGGCAGGATACATGTGCGCATGAGCCAGCGAATAGCAGGATTCACACACTTTCCTTTAAACCCCATTGGCATTAGGAAGTGAACTAATATTAAACATTGGTCAATTCGCACATCTGAGCTTATCAGCACAAATGCTATTAGGGAACATATATTAATAATCCACATTAAAGGTGGGCCCGGAATTATGCTTAGACAGAATGTGTTTTCGTTTCTGAGTGAAGCCTAATGTGAACAATCTGTTTGGCATTTTTCAATAGTCTTTTCTGTCTGGTGGCTTAGCACCACCACCTCACAATTTCGATAGCCATTGGCCGTTACTAATTAACAAAACATTTGCCATAGTATGGAAAAAATATATGTTGTTGCCAATCTCAATTATAACATTTAAAAGTACTAAAACATGGCTGTCTGTGATTGGGGCTGAGGTAGTGTGTGGTTTGGGAACCTCTCCCTAATACTTGGATTTGGTCTGCAACCACTTGCGCAGAACTGACACGAGCTATTGGGCCCAACGTCGGAAGGCCCTTTCTACTAGCAAGTAGGATGAAGGGAGGCAACAAGAGATACAAATGATCTAGGGGCATAAGGCCTAAGCACCCCATACATTTTCATGAGCAGCAGCTGAAACAGCTCCGGAAGTGCCCATAGGATCTACACAAGACGAAATACCACTATTAGTGACCTACAGAATTCAGACACAAAGATATAGGGAAGAAATCCAATAGAAAGCAGCCTAACATGGGAAAATATTATGAGTAAAGGGACATTTAGAGCAGCAAACCAATAAGTGGCATGCTAATATTGTCCATTCACACCAAAGAGGCTGGGCTAGGGTGTCCTGCAAGATACTGCAGAGGATGAAGAAAGACATTCCAGACACAGGAACACAACAGACATTGAAGAGGACTTCAAGGCAGGAGAAAAATCTGGAAGTAGAGCTGAAACAAGAGCAGTTAGGCCAATAGAACAGCTAAAAAGCATCACCAAGAACCAAGTTCCACCAACTGTGCAAACTACTGATGGAGCAAACAGCACCCAATTGCTGATTGAAGGCCCATTAGAAGAAGTCACGAAGACTCTTAAAACCTAACTAGTTCGAGGATTGGATAGTCTTTATGAATGGAGATAGCAGCTAGTGAGAAAAAAAGGAGACTCAAGAAGATCTACACAATCTTGCAACTCAGAGGGAAACAATTGAGGAAATAAAAACCTATGAGCGTATGGGAACAGGACAAACAAGCCTGATGAATCCTACAACAAGAGAGCAGTGAAGGTACAAGTGCTACTAGGTTTGTGCTAATGCATGCACAAATGGAAAATACAGAGTAAACCAAAAAAACAATGGAGCCAAATATGATGGGCAATAGAAGAAAAGCATCGTCAGCTCATAAACTGCCTTCTTAACCCTGTAGGGAAATGGCAGAGTCAAATGCACAATGCACGGTGCAATGGTTCAAGACTCCAACAAATATGACTAGATAAATACAGATGTTTAACAGAAGCATAGAGCAAGTGAAGAACTGGGTAGCTACCAACATAGCACACATTGTGCTCCTCAACTGGACACCAACAACTGAAGAAAGCAAATAACATCAAGGATGTAGATGCAGAGAATTGATCACGATGATTGAATCTGAAGCTGTAGTTCTTGAAGTTATATAAGGTCATGTTTCCAAGATATATGTCAGCACCTTCCTCCAGACGAGGGTTCCATATCTTACAGGATTGGATTTTGGCTACGATATCTGAAGACCCCCATCGGATTCAATGTTTTCCCTGAATCACAAAACTTCACACTCTAATGATATACTTTACTAAATTTAACCTCAAAGAAAAATGGCTCCAAATGGCTAATTCCTCCCACCCCCTAAACCAGCACAGGTAGATGGATTGATCATATTTTTTTCAACCTGACATCGATACAGACTTAGCCAACAGGAAATGGGCTTTAAGAAAATGAATACCATCACATCAAGTAGTAAGGATCACAATATTTCTTGACGACCCCGCACAGCTAGAGTTAGCAATCAGCAACAGTCCATGCTTGTGCTCCAGCCCAGACGCAGCCAACGCCTTTCTGATCCAACTGAAACTACAGGAACAGTTGGGGTGCACAAGTGAAGGGCCAAACGATTTTGATTGAAAACAATATACTACAGAAATAAGGGGCAATGAACTCTGACCCACACATTACGCTAACCGCTGCATGGAACACGGAGAGAACACAGTAATACGGATAGGGATGAGTAAGGGGATTGGCGAGACTATGGATGGAAAAGTAGGAGCAGTGGCAACTGCAGATGCAGAGAAAGGGTAGAGTTTCTTAAGGGGAGCTGGGGTGGGACAATTGAGGAGGGGAAGAAGAGGTGAGAGACACGCCCTATACTGCAATGTCAACAGGCCAGAAAACCCTAAGAAGAGGGCACAGATGTATGAGATAAATGGAGAGTGGAATAGTGACATTGCGCTGCTTCGTAGGTTAAACATAGTCAATGTTTGAAAGAAGGACCTGCAAAGGAATAAGAGGCCAATGCTTTCAACAAGGGCAATGAGGGCATAGCCATGTTAACATCAAAATCCAGCAAATAAAAGATACTAAGAAGTATAAAGAACAACACTGGGAGACAGATTATAAAGGAACTCAACGAGGAGCCAGGAAAATCTTTTTGGTGCAAAATTTGGCATTATCCCCCATTCATATATTATTAGGGCGACTTCAACACAACCTTGGAACCATCCATGGATAACTCCAGGAGCAAAAAGACCAGATGAACATAAAAAACAGACTATATCATATCTTTACATAAAGACTTGGGGCTCATAGGATATAAAAATACATCCCTCCCCATGCATAATATCTAATAATTCGGTAGCAATGCCTAACAGCCTTAGACTGGTCAAAAAAGGCAAACAAAGAGAACTTTAGGCAAATTCCTGCTGCAAATAGAACACGTCCAGCCACTTCTAAAAAGCCACTTTTAAAGAAAATATGCCATCTCCTCTTTTGATTGGAATGGGGGCCATGAAAACTCCAACAAAAACTGGGATAACTTTAAGGCTAGGATGAGAGGGACAATTAATCACCCTAGCCAAAGAAATTGAAATCATGTAATAATTTGAGGACCTACTTAAACAAGTATAATAATATCAAGGACGTCTTGAAGAGCTGACGGAGGGTCAGGAACTGCAAATAAAGAAGATGTTAAAGAAAGCTGAAACATGGATTCCATCCAATTAGAGACTTGCATAACAAGGAAGACAGAGAGAGCACCAAACAAATTGTAAATCACTTGCCACCGGATTGTATCAAAAAAGACAAAAAATAGAAGTAACGGCATTTTTCCATGATCACAGGGAAGGAAGTCATAACCCACACAGATAAGGGTTTGAAATTCCAACAGTTACGTCCACAATTACATCAGAGAAAATTACGTGGCTATAGTAAAGACAGCAAACATTTTCGGAGTGCTTTAGATTTATTGAGACTCAACGAAGGAATCTATCAAGCACTTGAATTAACCTTCACTGAAGAGGAGGTGCAGAATGCAACTCATAATTTGAAGAATGGACCCAGACCCAGATGGAACACCAAATGTAAACAAAAAAAGAATGGGGCGATTCTACACTAAGCTTACAAACACTACCTGGCCCAAATTATCTGTGCCTGAAAAACGTAAATTCGCTTCTTTCATCATATCTGCAAAGCAAGGCAATAACACCAGGCTGCGGGCATAATGGGCCTCATTACGAGTGCTCCGGTCCAGAATCCGTTGTTTCCATGACGGCAGTTACACTGTTACCGTGTCCGCAAGCATGCAGAAATAGGGTGTGATTAAGGTTTGTCGGTCGCGCGCAGCAGACCATCGTGGAAACGGTGTCACCGCCGGCACAGAAACTCCTACAGACATGGATGCACCGTGACCCACAGCAGTGGTATATCCGTATCTGCCGCCACAGAAAAGGAAATACCGGTTCTGGAAACACAGTGATTGTGAAAACCAGAAGGAGAGCAGCGGCCATTAATTAAATCACAATCCACTGCCATCCTCTGAGACCACAGGGCCTACTACCTCTGGGGACTGCTACAATCGACCAGTATGATGGCATCGCGCATCCCAGCCACCCGACAGTGGAAGCCACACTTCAGTGAGCTCGAGTTGACTGTTCTTGTGGAGCACATTGTGGAACATGCCCCTATGCACTTCAGCGCTGACCAAAGGTGCAGCAGACAGCAGCACCGTAAGGAGATCTGGGCAGAAGCAGCACGAAAGTGCACTGCTGTTGTAGTGACTGTGCACACGGTAAAGGATTGCCACAAGTGGTGGGACGATCTCCAGCTGCGAGTGTGCAACCTAATTGCAGCACACTGCTAGCATAGCACTGGCACAGGTGGAGGGCCTGATCACCCCTGAAGCTCTAGTCATGGGAGGAGAGGTGTAGCAGTGTCCTGCACCTCAGAGGAATCCAGGGCGTAGGTGATGCAGAGGCTGGAGTTAGCCCAACTGGCGATGCTGGCAAGTACACAGAATTGAAAGCCATGGGTGCGAATGTCCCCCCACCCCAGCCAGGCCCGAGTGACCTGACGCATCCACCAATGACCCACTCACCCCCCCAGCCAGGCCCTGAGTGACCTGACGCATCCACCAATGACCCACTCACCCCCTCCCCCCAGCCAGCCACACACACACCTGAGTGCATCACCCGTCAAATGTGTGTACATGCAAGTGGACAGGGATTGTGGAGTGCGTTGCATGTGATGGACCCATTCACATCACACAACTAACAGCATGTCCAGCATGCCCTGCATTCCCCCACAGGCACATCGACCGACAGCGACACTGCGCAACTGGCCACACTACATCCCCCAGCACATGGCCGATGTAACCGTCCGTCGCAGAACAGTCATCGGCTACACCGACATTGGCCACAGATACCCCCATCCCTGCTGAAACCCCAGGTCTGCCTGTTGCCACAGATGCAACTGTTGCTTCCATGTCGGCCACAACATCAGTGCCTGCCCTGTTGCCACTGTGGAGGAGGATTCACGTAGCGGCAACAGTGCACCGGTTCCACAATCCTACGATGCACCACAGGACCTGGACCACTCCCCTACCTGACCTAGAATTCAGCCCTTCATTACTCCACAGCCCCATGAGCTCACCCACACCCTTGATCGCCGAACTCAGCGCCCGCCTCCAGCGCATAGAGCAACACCAGGCCAGCCTCACACAGCTGGTCGAGAACCAACTGGAGGAGGCTAAACTGCAGCACGAGGAGGCAAGGTTGCAGCGCAAGAAGGCAAGGATGCAGAGGGAGAGCACTGCCACCTCTGTGTGCAAGCTGTCAAGGGCAATAGGCCGATTTGCTACAACTAACATGACCCTGCCACGGCGTGTGAGGGAAGGGAACAATATAATGTCCTCCATTGTGGAGTCAATGTCGGTGGCCCAACAGGCATTCCTGGGCAATGTGCCAGCTGTAACACCACCCATTGCTTCCACGAGCAGCACCCCCTCGAGTTCTGTGGCAAGTAGCCCGCGGAGGCGTTCAAGCCGGCTGGCCGGACCCTGCAGGAAGGACACATACTCCTACAAGCATGGTCAGAAAGAGTGCAATGAACAATGGATTGTCGTCCTCACAGTTGGGATGGGGTTGCCGTATGGGGGTGAGTACGTTGGGGAGGTGGGGGAGGTCCTTAGTGGGGTTAGTTGGTCGAGGCCTGGTTGTGGGGTGGGTACGTTGGGAATGTGGGTGGGCACCAGTGTTCTACTTTTCCATCCAATTCCCCTCACCCCTGTATTGTTGAGAATAAAAGGTTGTGCAAAATCAAGTGACGAGTGGACATCCATGATTTCATGTGCATTCAATCCATTTAATGTCGTGCAAAATAAATGATTAACATGATATGCATGTACAGTCTCTCAAAAGAAATTGTGAATCAGTGCTGCCCGTGCTTGTTGCCCATCCTGGCCACCCCTGGCAGGTAGTGCACCCATCCCATCACCACCGTCGTCATCATCATCGTCATCACCATCGTCACCATCATCCTCTGTGTCCGGGGACAGTGGAATGTTCCTGCGTATGCACAGATTGTGCAACATGGCACATGCAAGCACTATTCTCCCCGTCTTGACTGAGCTGTTCAGCAATGATCCACCAGATGGGCTCAAGCAGCGGAACCGTGCCTTGAGTAATCCAAAGGTACGCTCTATCATGCCACATGTGCGTATGTGTGCCCTGTTGTAGGCCTCCTCATGCCTGTTCCTTGGCCTTCGTACGGGCGTCATCAGCCATGGTGTGAGTGCATATCCTGTGTCACTACATGGGAGTGGAAGCAAGGGCACATGTCAGTGTTCATGGGTTCATAGTCAGATTCAGATACTATTCAATCATGTACCGTTTGTGGATCTGTCATATGGGGCATCGTGTGATCGAAATTGGAGCACTATATCACTCTGGGGCCATTGATGCTCACATTGGTGCATTGGTATTGGGCAACGGCTTGTTGCGCGCAAGTCAATGCCCATGAGTCCATGTGTGGTTGGTGACAATGGCATTGTGCTGTGAAGGCCACACATGCACCAGTCAGACAATGGTCACTGTGATTTTGTGGTCAATGCACACTGACGGGTAAGCCCACATCGTGTGCTTTGTGGGTGCACAGGAGCATGGGCGGACAAGGGACCCACATCCTCATGTCGGCCTTGCTTGTAGTGCAACAACATGTCTAGGGTGTGCATGGCTGTTAGCGGGGGAGGTACTTGCACATTGTGGCATTTTGGAATGTGAAGCGATGCACTGTGTGGGATGTGGTGACTGTCCATGCCCTTGCCCTGGGGTCATGCATTGGCAGTCGTACTTACCCAAAAACCATGTGCTTTGTCCTGCATAACGTTCCATGTAGCGTGGCTATGTCAAATTCCGCAGGACAATCAAGTCATGTGTTGACCCCAGGAAACGTGCACAGCAATGGGTAATCACTTGCCCTGCGTCACATGCCACCTGGACACTCAGTGAGTGGTATTGTTTCCTATTGTGGTACACTGCCTCCATTGCATGTAGAACTGTCAGCTCTATGTGGGTGCAGTCTAATGCACCTATGCAATTTGGCCTGCCGGCGATGGCATGGCAGGCCAAATTGGTGGCAATGACCTGGGCAGGATTACGGGGGAGGGAAATGTACTCTGACGCATGGGTCAGCAGCGCATCCAGTACCTGGTCAAGTATTCTGGAAAAAAAAACAGCCCGTGCAGCTCACCGACAGTGTGCTGGTATGTTCCAGTTCCAAGGAAATGAAGTAACAAGACTACCTTCAGCAGGGGGGATTGCAGTCCGGATGCCGAGGCGGCTGCTGATGTCCTCCCCAATCAAGGTGACAATGGACATGATTGATGAACGGTCAAGCCGGTACAATGTGTGTATCTGCCCTGGGGTCAGGTTCCAGGGTGAGGCCCTGACGCAGGGTATTGCAGGCTTCCTGTGGGGCCATGCTGGGTGCACATTTTTGTTTGCTATGGGTATAGGGTTCGCTATTTTCCGCCTGCGCCTCCTCCTTCTCCTCCTCTCCACCACTGCTGCCACAATGTGAACTGTTGCCTGTAGATTCAGTAGCCCAAATGCTGCTACAGTGGCTGGCTGCATGGTTGTGTTTGGAGGTGGCCTGGGTGTGGGCCTTTTGTAGGCTCCCAGTTGCCTGCAGGGTGCAGCTGGGCTAATTTTGTGAACCTGTGGCCTGATTCAGCTCACCTGCCACTGTTTAGCGCCAACTCAGCGGTGCCGGCGGTACCGCCACAGTGTTCATGGTGTTTCTGCCATTTTCTGGGTGGTTTTTCCATGTCCATGCCACTCGTAATGTGCACAGTGTTAAGCATTGCCGGTAACTGGGGGTGCGTCTGTGTGTCATTGCGTTATTTCCGCCGATTCAAATTCAGGGTGCGTTGTCACCACAGGGGTGGCTTCGAGGTGGTGGTATTTCTGGGATTGAAGGTCAGAATTAGCCGGTCCGGAAAACGGTGCCGGTATGGTTTTACCGGCAATGTTAAATCCGGACTGGCGCACTCGTAATGTGGCCCAATGTGTGCCTCTTTCACAGTTTAATAAGGACCAGACAATTATGATGGAAACGCTGGCAACATAGTTCGCATTACCAGTGCTGCGCATTATAAAGATGAAATAACAGGGTATTTGTCAGGAAACTAATCGGTCATTTTCGGTAACAGACACAGCCAGAGGGGAGAATTTACCATCCATGGTCTTGAGCCTAGACGCAGAGACAGTGTTTCAAAGCGTGGAGAAGTTGTTTCCCTCATGGGGAAGGTGGATTTAGGAACAACATTGATCTAATTAATTGAAACCTCCTGTGTGAGGCCCATGTAAAACAACTAATGTAACCAACAGTACCCCCAAGAGCAAACGCATTGCTAGAGGCAGAACGTAGGTCAGCCCTCTCTCTCCTACCATATTTGCTATTTTTAGATAAGCACTGACGCAAGGAATGAACCGGGGTCTGTCGTGAAGGAGCTCTCACAGATGTTAGCATTATATGCATTGATCTGCTCTTGGTGAGCCACAACTATGACACAGAAAAGCTCTTGATGAGAGATGTAATGTGCTCCTTTTCTAACATATCTGGCTACAAATTAACTGTATTCACAATGTCATGGAATAAACCCCTGAAAGAAAATGTTACCCCTATATCTGGGTATCTTGGAAGAAACATAATGAAAAAACCCAAAAGAGTTCATGAAGATGAATTATGAAACAATACAGAAAAAGGTAACAGAACAATTTAAACAGTGGGGCAGGTCTCAGCACACTATTGTGGAAAATGTGCATGCAATTAAAATTAGTTTACCAACATTTCAATCCCTAACACAAGCCTCTGCCCACATTATATTAGCCAATATGAGCCAAATATTAGCAAAATGTGTCCCTGACAAAACGGAAATCTGCAGTAAATACATTTTTCTGGGATTCCAGAACATCATGGATTTCCTGCATGAAGTATTGTGATCCAAGGTTGAAAGGGGACTGGGTGATATCCAACTTCCGAATATATGTGATCAGCCTATATTAAAGACTGTTTGCTTGTTTATTTACCCATTTCTGTAGCAATCAGACTCCACTCATCTCTAGGTGAGCATGATACCATTAGAAACATGAAAAATAACTTCCTGGAAATCTCTGGTGCATGTAGAACAAATGAAAGAGAAAACTGTAAATGATCCATTTGTCCAACAAATGAAAATATATTAGTGGTCTCATTTATTTAGTACTTGAGCACAATGGTAAAGTATTAGATCTACTGAGGGTGAAAGGATCCACGTCCTCAGACATGAGACGAATAGTGGAACAACGTTGGACAAAATGTGGAACCAGCGAATAAAAGTGATCAGGGAAAATGGGGTGTGTATGGGGGTAATTCTGGCAATTTAGATATTAGGAAATTGAAAGCATGTGAAAATTACCAACAAAAACAGGACTGTTAGAACAACAGATGGGTAATGGTACCACAAAAATACATGAAATATCGAGACGTACAAGGGAGAACCAGGTTCAAGAAAAGGAAGGGTTGACGTGGAAGAAGGTAACCTCTAATGTGATGCAAGCAGTTCCATCTTGCTTGCTCTAGGCTTATGTCTAAAACTTTAGGGGAAAAAAAGTATACAAAAAATAGCAAAATCATCTCCTTTGTCAGTACACTTAGTTATTTCATTCACCTCTTCACAGGTGACCTATATTAATTTATTCCAAAACTCGTGGGAAAGCCTGTGTACACAGATTAATGTCCGTAAAGCAAGACATTTTCAGAGTGTAACTATATTATGTGGTGTATTTTAATGTAATTTATGTTAATGGAAAAAAATTGTAAAGGATCTTGCTCCATTTTTGTGTGGAAGAGTAGTAATCTCAAACACAATATCACAGAATCTGTTGAAAGTTCAGCATAGTACATAAGGCCAATTGTATCTGCTCCTCATTGTCTTGGATCCCACTTATGTGTTTTGGACTCAAATATATAATGTTGGGGGATGTCAGAGTAATATAATTCACGTGCAGCATGATTCGAAGTACACATGAGATCATAATATAAAGTAAATTGAAGTCAAATAAAGTTCAAAACGCAAATGAAGAATATTACTGATATAATAATACATACCAAGTAATATTTCAATTTAGAGAAATAGTGCTTAGCCAAATGAATATCTGTTTATATTTTTTTTAATGCATATATTTTCTTAGTGTATGCAACTTTAAGTATGTTGTTAAAATGGTATCCCTGTCTTGGCCTTTTTCTGCAGCTAATTGCATGTTATCATTGTTGAAATACACATTTTGTTCGCCTGGAAGATGAACTTGAAGTCTTATTGTTGTATGCACAAGGCAACAGCTCCCTCTGGCGGTGATGATATGAAATACACATTTGTTATGCCTGGAAGATGAACTTGAAGTCCTATAGTTGTATGCTTAAGGCAACAGCTCCCTCTAGCAGTGATAACAGGGAAAGCGGGCCGGACAGCCTCGGACAAACAAATAGTTGGCCTCTTATTATATAGTATATGATTCTTGAAAAATGGACAAATTGCCCTTTCGAGTTGCAATTCGTGCACACCTAGTCCACCACCGGATAGCTCTTTGACAATAGCCAAGTGCAAAAAAGTCAACACTTCTAGCATTACATCACCACTCAACTTTCCGGTTAGTCCTCAATGCAACTCTCCTTTCTGCCATTGTTACCCTTTTGAAAACTTTGAATTGCTCCTTTATTTTCATCTATTCTGAATTCAACAAACTCAACATAGAGTTTTCAATGCGCTTCCCCAGTGACACAACCACCTCATCTCATGAAAGGTAATTTATTCCATTGTGTGAATTTCAGAACCAGAAATCCCACGGTTGCTTGGAACAAAGCAAACCTGAGAACATTTTAAGGTAACACACACAAAAAACCTTATGCTAAGTGTACAAAATATTTTTCACAATGTCAATTTTTCTTGGATACTAACCAAAGTTGCACTTTAATGCCCAAAACACTTCGAAAATTTGCGTGGGTCACACTAACACCAGATCTGGTATTCAAATTGCGTTTGGATCATCCCATTCACATATTAACATCCAGCACCCAAAGTGAATATGATTACATATCCAAAGAAAATTCAGCACCACATTATAGAGTCCCAGAATTGCATTACCAGTCATCAATTATTCGAATGAATTTGAGGCAACCACTTCCAGAAAAGAGAAAAACCATCAGTGAAGACAGATGTAGAGCCAGGAAAGGTGTGGAGGAATTGTATGGTGGAGTCTAGATTGGGAGGAGGTGCACACCCTCTGCATAAATAGAAAGAAAACACACATAAATTGTTTAACTGCTTGTAATATCTCACATTGTGTCATTGACATGGAAAATTGCCACTTGAAAATTATTTTTATAATCCATTTTATGTTTTTTGGGTTGTCCCCCAAATTAAATTAAAAGTGGGCATAACCAGTCTAGTGTACTACTGTTTTCCCCTCTCCCTTTCTGTTTCTCATGCCCTGTAGGAAATATGAGTGCTGTGATAAAGGTTGGAGGCTGGAGGGTGGCTGTGGAGTGACTCTGGTAGCCAGAAACCACCACTTGCTCCATGAAGAGACTTCAGGTGTGGGCTATGGAGGATTCCACCAGGTTCTCCACTAGCTCCCCAGGCTTGGATGTTTAACCAGTCCTGCCAGTAGGAAGGTTCTTTTGTCGCCTGGGAAGTATACATGACCTGAATAAAAACCGCAGAGCTGGAGGAAAAGGTAAATGTCTCACTCAGTTAGTAAAGTCTGGGAGACCTGAACTTCTTGGGCATTGCTAGCAAGAACATCCGCTCAACCGGTGCTGAGCTGTTTGCATGATCCTGTGGGCCTCATTGTGGGAACAAGAATAGTAACCTACACAGGAAGCTACGAATCACATCGAGAGTTGCAGGAACACCATACATGTACAAATTGATTTCAAGATGGCACCTCATTTTTTAAATCTTGGAGCACGATACTGTGGGCCAAAGCCCTCACAAAAAGGTGGTGAAACGGTGGTTGAATTACCCCACAGTCATTCAGCAAGCCTCATGCCAAGGTGCCCAGATACGAAACTAGTTCCTGTGTCAGGAGTCTAGTTACCTACGGAAGCAGAGTATAACATGGGAGGCCACAAGCCTAGTGGTATGGAAGTTAGGAGCCGGTTAGCAGAGTTGCAGAGCAGTGCATGGTGATGCAGCGAGGAGGATGAGAGGGTAGAGAGAGAAGAGTGGAGGAGGTGGATAGGCTAGAGAGAAGAGGGAAAGTGTGGGAAAGAGAAGGAAAAGAGCAGAGGAAGTGTAGAGTAGAGAGAACAGACCAGTGGAGGTAGAAAGCAAACAGATGAGTGGGGGATGTGGGAAAGAGAGAGAAGGTATTGGAAAAGGTAGAACGAAAACAGCAGAGTAGGTTGCAAGGAGAGAGAAGGGAGCATGGGGAGAGATAAAAGAGAAAAGAGTAGAGGAAATGGGAAAGAAAGTGGGCAAAAACAAGCAACTCCGGGGTGCAGCAGGGTTAAAAGCATCTCCTGATGCCTGACCACTATTATGAAACCCCAGTGCGCCAGGGGTAGGTGTCCCAGGCAATATACTAGTTCTGGAGGGGGTGTGGCCAACCACCATGTAAGAAGGACGCACATCAGGCGAGCTCTGCAAGATGTGACCATGATATGCTGGCAAAATACACTTTAACGATGCCCCAAACATCTGTTTAATCGCCGCATCTATTGCTGAAGACTTTGAGCAACTCTACCTTCAGTTTCGTGACCCAAAGAGACCTGATTGAGAAGCGGTACTGTGAAACGCAGAGCTGGGGAGCCAGATGGAAAATGGCGCCTGCCACGGGAATGGACGGAGTGGCTCTGTGCGCATCTACCTGATCCACCGAGCCAAGCTGATCTGGATTAGCCGGAAGACAGGCGGAGCATCCTGAGCGAGGTTGGGCGCTGGCAGAGAGGGGCTGATTGCTGTGACAAAAGAGCTGAAGCTGAACGGCTCCAGCAGTCCTAATACCCCGTGTGAAGACAGTGCCTTGAGCGGAATGAAAGGACAGAACGAGCGGAAGACGTGCGGGGCCACAATGCTGAACACAGAGCTTGGACAGCGTGAGCGAGCCCGAGGGCGGCTGCGCCACAGCGGGCTGCGAGAGGTTACCCCCTTGAGGGAGGCTGCAGTGTCAACAGAGCCGAAGGATCTGAACAGTAGAATGCCGCAAAGCAGAGCAGGACACGGACTCCGTACAAGCAGACGGAAGAGCCTGGCAGAATAGTGAATACGAGGTGAGGAGCCAGCGGGAGGGGGAGATCCAATTTGACTACTATACCTCTGCGCCCAGAGGGCAGATCGAACTCCCCCCCGCAGACCCTCACTTCACGCAGAGGAGGTGGAAACATTGGTGCCTGGGCCGCATGGGGCACGCTGTCAGGCTACATAGTGCACACAGAGGCTGGGGTGTACAGGCACAGTGGGCCTGGAGAGGTGACGAGCAGGCAGATAGCGCGCGTGCTGGTGCTGGGACTGTCATGTCCACTCCACGGCATTGAGCAGCCAAGGAGCCTCGCCAGAACTGGGACCCCTCCTAAGTCATAATAGGGGTCACCCCCAGCACCAGCAGAACGCGCTGCAAAAGCCCGGGCGAGTGTGAAAGACAGCGCCTTGGCTGGGTGGTGAGCCTGGGCGCTGGAGAGGACCACCCACCCAAAAGAGACCATACAATATGGGGCGGATCAGAGACAACACCAGAGACCCACGGTGCAACATAACTCGATCAGGAAAGGAAATATATTATAGCACCCAGCACCCCAGAGCTCTGCTGGTTGGCGCCTTTACCACGCTAACATCCATAAGAAGCACAAAGAAATGCAGAGGACATAAAGCCCCACCTGGAAACTGGTTGAACCCCGGGCCATTGGTGTGATGTCCACAAAGGGGGCGAAGGCCAAACAGAAACAGACCACCATGGAGACCTTCGCGGCCGGAGGGCCAGCAAGACCCGAAATTACCACCAAAAGCACGGTGGCAGCGCTGCCCGAAACTCCTGCTACCACAGCTGAACCAGGCAACACACAGATACTGGAGGCCATCAAGACACTCCAACGATGATGGAAAACAACATCGACGCAGTGGCCATATACTTGGGCTTATTGCGGAAGGATGTCCGCACCATCGCCAGCAGGACTGAAGTGCTCGAAACCCAGGTCCGAGAAAACACAGAGGCCAAAACACAGCTTCTGAAAGATGTCAACGAACTGGCACAAAGAATGAAACACCTAGAAAATAGGGCTGAAGAAGCTGAAGGGCGAGCACGCCGAAACAACGTTAGAATTCTGGGCTTGCCAGAGGGGATTGAGGGGACCGATCCCACTAACTGTGTAAAGAACCTTTTGATACAAGAAATCGGAGCGCAGAACCTCTCACAAGGCTTTACCATTGAAAGAGCGCACCAATCCCTCGCTAAACGACCGCCCACGGGGGCACCGCCCAGGCCATTGATAGCTGAAGTGCTCAGTTACAGGGACAGAGAAACAATCCTGGCCTTTTTGAGATCGGGAGGCCAGATTCAAAGGGACTCAGCGAAGATAGCCATATATCCCAACTATACTTTCCAGGTCCAAATGAAGAGGGCACAATTTATCTACACGAAAACAAGGCTGAAAAAAGCAGGCCTACGTTATATGCTCTTATACTCAGCGAGATTGAAAGTGCTGCACAACAAAAGAGCGCTGCTTTTCGAGACGCCGGCTGAAGCCAGGGAATGGATGGTCATAGGCAGACTAGTCACCGATCTAAGCACACATGAATAACAGAAGCCAAGCACAGCAAGAATGATTACTCACAGGAACCGCACTGAGGATGATCTGCTTCTAAAAAGAGAGCAGATGAAGTGGATCTCTTCTGCCCCCAGAAGTTGTTTGGGTATAGTTAACCCACCCGTAGGGCGCCAGAAGGCCAATACATGGTCAAATGGAGCAGAAACGGGATAGTCATAACGGGGGAAACCCCGCTGGACATTTTATTTTGTTATATGGGAGTTTAAAGTTGGTGGGGGGTGGGCAAATGGGAGTTGACACAACAGTTACCGAATGGAATTGCAACAAGACAAGACCATCCAGAGCATCAACGGCTGCCGAAACCAGAATGAGTGCCACCGGACGCGCCCCCCACAAAAACAATGGGGTTTTCAAACATCATGGCTGACAAGATCAGAATCATGACATGTAATGTCAGAGGAATGAACAGTTTTGTCAAGCAACGCAGGATCCACGCTCACATAAAACAGAACAAGGTGGGAATAGCCCTGCTACAAGAGACCCACCTAGATGCACGTAAACTGGATGCATTAGCCAAAACTTGGAGAGGGATGCCGATAGGCTCCAGATATTCCACCTATGCCAGGGGGGTCCTGATCTGGATTGACCCGACCATCCCCCTCAAACTTATAAACACGAAAACAGACGACGAAGGCAGGATGGCCTTGGTGCATGGCACCATAGAAGGAAAAGAGGCTTGCTTGATTAGCACTTACACCCCCAATCACAACGCCACAGTCTTCTTTGACTCACTGTATAAACACCTCAGCCCTTTCAGGGATAGCACCCTGATATGGGGGAGAGACCATAACTGCACCATAGATCCCCGTAAGGATAGATCGGATAACAAACACACCCGCCCATCCCCACCTGCAAAAATACTAACTGCACTAATACAACAATTTAAGCTCAAAAACCTATAGAGGGAGCAGCACCCAGATAACAGGGAATACTCATTCTACCCTCCCCTGCATGCCGTCTATACTAGAATAGACTATATGTTCGTAAGTGAAGAGCAACAGGCCAAGTTTGGCGACACACAATACATAGCTAGAGTTTTATCAGATAACGCCCCACTCATAGCCACCTGGACGGTGTATGTACCCAGACCCCCCACACCTGCATCGAGGCTCAGAAGTGAGGCATTGCTAGACACTGCTTTTCGTTAGCAGATCAGGAAAAGCACACTGGACTTCTGGCAGATAGATGAAAGAAGCGTGCGACACATTGGCACGTTATGGGAAGCATGCAAGGTGGTCTTGAGGGGAGAAATGATTGCTGCTATTGGGGGAGCCCCGCGATCCATCGAAGCCTCCTTAGTACATACTGAAAGGGAACTGAGGGAATTAGAAGCAGAGGCTAATTCAAACCCTGAACACTTGAAAAAAGAGGCTGAGCTTAGACAAGCCTGTTTAACATATTGGGAAAAATTAGGCAAAAATCAGCTACACGAAACACATCTAAAGGAGCCATGCCCTTGGCGACAAACCCGGGAAGTTATTGGCTGTACAAGCGAGAAGCCCCTAGGGCGCCTATTTGCCGATACGTAGCCCGGAAGGCAGGGTAGTGCACACACAAATAGAAATAAATGTGGTGTTCTCCGAGTTCTACCAGAACCTTTATGCCAGCACCCCGCACCCCACGGACACCGAAATTGAAGACGTCCTAGACATCATTAAGCTGCCCAAATTAGACGCACAGATGGCAGAAGCTCTAGATGAACCCATTTCTCCTGAGGAGGTACTTGTAACCATTAGATCCCTACCAATCGGAAAAACCTCAGGAACCGATGGGCTACCAGGAGAGTTTTAATAAGGCATACGAAGATATCCTGGTGCCACTCCTGGCCCGAGTGATCAACACTTCATGCGAAGTAGGCACCCTCCCAGAAACCATGAGGGAAGCTGTAATTATCCCACTACTAAAGCTGGAGGGGACGGTGAGGAGTGCGGTTCATACAGGCCCTTATCTATGTTGAATTCGGACAATAAGATTCTGACGGCACTGCTGGCGAGGAGACTGCGCAGAGCGATTCCTCTACTGATCCATGAAGATCAGACAGGCTATGTGCCAGGGGGGACCATTACGGAAAACCTGCGTAGGCTACATCATGTCATACACAGCACTAATAACAGACCTGAGAAATGCGCAGTGACGTCTCTAGACGCCACCAAAGCTTTCGGCTCAGTCAGGTGGTGGAATTGGCTATACACCACTATGATAAAAATGGGGATCGGACCAGCCTTCTTAAAGTGGACCAAACTCATTTACACTGGCCCTACGGATAGAGTACGTATGAATAAAACATACTCTGACAGATGGTACCTCCACAGGGGCACACGACAAGGATGCCCACTTTCCCCCATGTTATATATCATAGCCACTGAACCTGTAGCCGCTTACTTACGACAAGAATATGGGGATGGGGGCATAGTGATAGATGGGGTATCTCATTTAGTGTCCATGTATGCAGATGATACATTACTATACCTGAATAACCCTGAACACATACTGCCATACATATTGGAGACACTAGATGGGTTCTACAGATACACAGGAATCCAAATCAACAAGGAAAAGTCATGCCTCTTCCCCCTAGCTGCCCTGTGCGGAGACAGAGCCGAGAGCCTTCCTCCTATGGCCTTCCAGTGGAAAACCGCCTCCTTCAAATACTTGGGCATCACCATTCACCGTAACCCCAAAATCGAACACTCCCTGAACACGGAGAAAGCTACAGAGGGCCTGGAGAAATTGATGGACTTCTGGAGTAGTCTCCTGCTATCAATGGCAGGAAGAGCTGGAATCCTTAAAATGGTGGCACTGCCCCGACTTCTACACTGCTTCAGCAATGTCCCAATCAACATCCCCCGAGATTCTTCAAAGACCTAAACAAACTCTGCAGAAGATTCCTCTGGCAGGGAGGGAGGCACAGAGTAGCACTACAAGTACTGCAAAGACCCTACGAAAAGGGAGGCCTGCAAATTCCCAAATCCGAACTGTACAACTTGGCGGGTCAGCTGAAACAAGTAGTGCAATGGATGGCGGATGAGACCACGATGGATACCCGACTCTTACAACCGGCTGTTCCCCAAATGTACCTCAGGGATCTACTCTGGACTCCAGCAGGCACAACACAAAACTGTCCATACCTGGTGAATCTGGGAATCCAAATTTGGAAACGGGTCTGTAAGATGGTGAAGATAAATGACCCAATCTCCCCACAGATTCCTATAGCAGCAATCATGGTGGGTGGGCCTTGGGGACGGAAAGAGTTAAGAAATAGATGGGAGCTCAGTGGAGTAGCCACGTTGGGTGACCTGGTAAACAACCAGGGGATCTTAACCTTTGCTGAACTGCATGAAACCACGGGACTACCCACAGGACAGTTTCTGCTTCACGGAGCAGTAGTGCAAAGGCTCATGGACAGATGACTAGACGTCAAGAACCTAGAAACAGAACACGAGACCATAGAGAACATTCTGAATGTAGCGGAGGGAGGACACGAAACCTCGAGGCTCTATGAAATACTACTAGATAGCACAACCAAGGAAGAGCTCAAATAAAAAGGGAAATGGGAACACGAACTGGGCTTAGAATTTGAAGATAAAGTATGGGGAACCATAACCCACTATCACAAAAAGGTCTCCAGGAACGCCGGACTACAGCTCATACAGTTCTATATCACCAACAGAGCGTACCTCATACCGGAAGTGATTTCCAGGTTTCGGGGGCCGGTGTCAAAGAATGACCCAAATGCAATGAGCCTAGTGCAGGAATGACTCACATGTTTTGGGGATGTCGGGGAATACAATCTTTCTGGATGCAGATAACTGCAAAGGTGGCGGAAGCGAATATCGACTTAGATGTGCAAACACCAATGGCATGCATCTTGGGCGGATATAAAAAAAGTAGGAAGAACAAGCCTCTAAACAAGCTAAACAAATTCATGTATATATTGGCAAAGAGACGCATAGCTATGGGATGGAAAAACATCCGAATCCCAAGTATAGGATTGTGGTGAGAAGACCTTCATAAGTGGGTAACAGCAGAAACCTGGGCGTGGGAGAACACACTTTGAGAACAGAAGGTGGACACCAGCGAAGACTTACATCAATGGGTGGCGCTCACGGTGCCATTATTCAACCGAAGCGAAGAAGAGGCTACCACGGACGACACAGGTAGCTCGTAATTAGAGACTGGAAACGGTAGAACTGAAAGACAATTGTGGTCTTGGCAGGGAGGGAGGGGAAGGTGGGGGGCACATGTAGAAATGATAGAAAAAGGTACCCATGATGTTAACAGTTTGGTTGTTGTTGTTTTTTTAAAAAAAATTAATAAACATATTTTTTTAAAAATTACTAGTTCTGGAGACCCACCATGAGCTCCTGATCCTTCCATCAACAGTAAAGAAATGCCAGGTGCAAGCCAAGAAAGAAGCAGGCGACACTATACAGTCCAGAGACTGTGAGCGATTGTTTACCGCAATTACCAGAGGGAAGGACTAAGGACGACAGTCCTAAAGAGGCTCAGAGAGAGCTCGGACAGTGATGATCCCTAACCCTTGTTTGATGTGAACAAAATAAACCCCACCAACCTTTACTTGGTCTACGGCCTTTCGGTTGATTTCAAGCCCATGACCGTGTGGACATATAATCTGTGATAGCATGTGCAGCATCACAAACAGTGCACAGCAGTGGCACAGATTTGGCTGCTTTATTAACCATAACTGGCTAATCTGTGGAAGGGGGGGCGCTTTGCTCTGCGACCATAATCTCAATTTAAGCAAAGTTTGTTTTACTGTGTTGCTAAACATTTGTTGGCTTCAAGTAATCATAACATCCCCTTAAGCAATGTTTTTTCACAGGATGTATTTGGTTCTTTAATGATATACACTGACATGAACTATTACGCACTGAGCATGATGTGAAAATTAAGCAACCCCAAACCACTCACCAGGGCCACTGAGCATGACCTGCCGTCATGTCTAGTTTGCACTTTGTCCAGGACATGACCTTTTGCCGTGCCCTGGGCACTCTAGGCCACTCACTGGGCCCCAATAAATCTGGGGCATGGCAACTCCAAGCCAACTGAAGTGGCCAATGCACGTGGCAATAGCCCCAGGGAACCCCAGTGGCCATGGTGGGTCCGTTGGCTACCACTAGCCCCACAGTAAGGTTATCCACCTGAAATTGCCACTGAGCATGATCACATGCCATAGCCAATGACCTTGCCAGAAACGGTGGACCAGGTGCTTGCCAGATTTCTATAAAACAAGCAAAAGTATGCATCTCCCTCTTTGGCAGGAATGTCTTTTTCTCTTTACTCTTCTTGTGATGTTGACCTATTTCACACTAAATAAATGACTATCAATGTCTTTCTTCTCTTTCCTCTTCTTGTGATGTTGACCTATTTCCCAATAAATAAATGACTATCAATGTCTTTCTTCTCTTTACTCTTCTTGTGATGTTGACCTATTTCACACTAAATAAATGACTATCAATGTCTTTCTTCTCTTTACTCTTCTTGTGATCTTGACCTATTTCACACTAAATAAATGACTATCAATGGCTTTCTTCTCTTTCCTCTTCTTGTGATGTTGACCTATTTCACACTAAATAAATGACTATCAATGTCGTTCTTCTCTTTACTCTTCTTGTGATGTTGACCTATTTCACGCTAAATAAATGACTATCAATGTCTTTCTTCTCTTTCCTCTTCTTGTGATGTTGACCTATTTCACACTAAATAAATGACTATCAATGTCTTTCTTCTCTTTACTCTTCTTGTGATGTTGACCTATTTCACACTAAATAAATGGCTAACAATGTCTTTCTTCTCTTTACTCTTCTTGTGATGTTGACCTATTTCACACTAAATAAATGACTATCAATGTCTTTCTTCTCTTTACTCTTCTTGTGATGTTGACCTATTTCACACTAAATACATGACTATCAATGTCTTTCTTCTCTTTCCTCTTCTTGTGATGTTGACCTATTTCACACTAAATAAATGACTATCAAACGCCAATCACTTCTCTTTCGCCACATTCACATCACTTATGTTCTCTCATTAACAATCTGTTGCATCCTCATGCTCTTCATCCCAATCTGAGTTATTCACTTATGGCTTCTGGCTTTGCCCCCTACTTCACTTCTCAAATTGATAACTTACACACCTCTTTATCTCCAGCATCCTCTTCTTCCTCTTTTGCTCCTACCTTTTCCAGCTGTACTTCCCTTTCTGTGGCTTTTCCTAGCCTCTTGCTCCAAAGAGCTAATCCAAGAACAGCCTCTCTGCAGTCGCTCTACTGTTCTTGCCTCCTCAGTATATTCTCATTCTCTTCCTTGACTGATGTCTCCCTATAATTTTTGTTTTCATCTGGTCTCTTTCCTCTTCATTTTAAGCATGCTACTATTCTTCCAATTCTTAGAAAATCTCTCTTTATCCTTCTCTCGAGCTATCGTCCTATCTCTCTTCTTCCTTTTCATTCTGATCTCCTTACAAATGTTGTCCATTCTCAACATCTCTGCACCTTGACTGTAACGCTCTTGTCCCTTCACTCCAATCTGGCTTCTGCCCTGCTAACTCTACTGAAAATGCTCTCTTAAATTTGAATAATTTTGTCACTTCCTCTCATCACTGTAAGCACTCATGCCTATTTCTCTTGGACTTATCTATATCTTTGTATATGGTGGATCACTCCATTCTCTGTTCTTCTCTTGGTATCTCTAGTTCTGCTCTTTCTTGGCGTTCTTCCTTTCTTTACAATTGCTCTTACTCCGTATTTGGCTGGTTCTCTCTACACTATCTCACTTTAATTAATTAATTAATTAATTAATTAATTAATTAATCTTTTATAACTGGCTTAATACTGGAGAAGTCTCCAAGCACAGGACCAGGATTATAATCTGTGCTGCTCTGCATTGTCTTGCTTCCAAGACAAACGTGTTGACCTTGAGCTATCCTTCCAGGCCCTGTCGTTCTTTAATTATTCTATCTTTCAGCTTAAACTGTCATTTATATGCCAAGGACTCTCAAATATCTGTCTTTTTCCCTTTCTTCACTGATTATCTAAGTATTTCGATCTTTGACTGTCTTTTGGCTATTAAGTTATGGATGCTTGCACACTCTCGACACCCCAGCTCAGCCAAGACTGAAATTCTTTTCTTGCTTTCCCAGAAGAGAAGTTCTTCACAGCTGTCACCCTTCTTCCATTCATGTTTTAGACTGTCTCTCTGTTTTCCCCTTTCTGCTCACAATCTTGCCATAATTTCTAATTCCTCACTTACTTGTTCTGCTCATGTCTCTTCTTTTGCCTGCTTCAGTCATTTTCAACTTCACAACACCAGTAAGATTCTGTCTTTTCCCACATTCGCGGTCACTAAGACACTTTTCCTATGGATATTTTGTATTGATTTGACTATTGATCTGCACTTCAAGCCAATGCCCTCTCACCATTAAACTCTATCTTTAATTCTGCTAATCATCTTTTATTCCTGCACCCGCTCCATTTGCTTGCCTTTCCCACCCTAGCTTCTCTTTGATGGTTTTCTTTCCCTGCTTGCCTTCAGTTTTGTTACCGCTCTATTATTTAAAAATGTTACCATCATTTGGCTTCCGCTTATCTTTCTTCTCCCTTCTCCTTCTACTCACCCTCTCACCCCTTCAGTACTCATCTCTCTTATTAGCCTTCTTGTGCCCAGGCCTGTTTCCTTTCTTTCCCCCTTCTTGATCCTAAACTCTACAATTCCCTTCCCTATCCACTCTACTCTGCCTTCACTATTGCTCTTCGATCCTTTCGATCTTCCATCAAACCTCATATACTTACTTCATATAACTGTTAAGAATGTAATAATCTAATGTCCTACTTCCATTGTTGTTATTGTGTTTGAGAGGAACAGTCCTCTGTTTATTGCAGTTATGAGTGGGCTGCGACCCACGTGATTGGGAAGGCGGGATTACTGCCATTTCGGCAGTTCGAGTTAGATTAAAGACCAGTCAAGACGTTCCTGTCTCAGCTCCTGATTTATTGGCCTGCTTTATATTGCTTTAGTCTGTTTCTCCTGTTGCCGCGCTGTACCCCGCGACATCAACAGCCTGACCTACAACAATGGCGACGAGTTTTCTGCTGAACGGCACCGGAGCCTGGAGAGTCCAATAGCCACTCCGACGCTGAAACCATCTCATCACGCTTGATTCAGTTCCGGAGCTGTTTTGCAACCCACGCAACGCAAGAATCTCATACAAGTAAGGTACATCGCCCGCTTAACGGAACCCGTGCGAGCGGCCCGAGACAGCCAGCAAACGTGCTGCACGTGGGAGTCGGCATATCAATACGCGTGCGCCCATAACGCGGTGCAGGGACATTTCCAAGCAAATCCAGTTGCAACACGTTTGGAAATAAAAGGTACACTGCATTATTTCTCACGGCTCAGCCACGTGCGTGCGCTTCACAAACAAGGCCTTACCGCTACCTGGTAGCAATCAATCATGTCGGAGGACAATCCAGACAGTGGAATCCTGAGCCCTTCCTCCAGCTCCACACCTCGCCAAGCCACTCACAAAGAAGATAGTGGTTCAGAATCATTACAATTACAAGCTCTGCCACCATTCGACATGGCGGACACTAGTAGTCTCGCCCCCAGATGGGCCAGATGGCTCAAAGAACTGCACATTTACATCGATGCATCAGGGGTAAGGGAGGAGCGCCGTCTGAGAGGCATCCTACTCCATTCATTAGGCCCAGTGGTACGTGACATCGTTTTCGAAATGCCTGAATCCAACAAGGACACATTCCAAGGTATCATTGACGCACTGAATGCTTACTTTGCACCACTGCGAAATGTCGACTATGAACGGCACATTTTTCACACGTCAACACAAGAAAGCGGTGAAACCATGGACAATTTCGTAATGCGCCTAGAGCAAAATATTGCGATTTCGACAAATATTCAATGGATGAAGCACTAAAATCTCAAACCATTGCCGGCTGCGCGTCACATGAATTCAGGAAATAGCTACTTCAGAAAAGCAGAACACTTGAAGAAATACTACAACTCGCACAAGCTGACTCCGCTCTCATGCAGCAGACGGAATCTCTAGGTAACATCAAAATTACACAGTCTGCCTCCACTGCTTCAGTATGCACCATCAAGACATCAAGGGACCCTCACCCGGCGGAACAAAAAAAGTGCTACAGGTGCGGTTTTAAATTTCCACATGTCGGTCCATGTCCTGCCATCGGACACAACTGCGACAAGTGCGGAGGTGAAAATCACTTCCAGTCAGTGTGTAGAAACATCAACTTCTTCCAGCCAGGGGACACGAACAGGGACACACGGAGGCAGCAAGATCAAAACTCGGCAAGAGAAAGCTCAAGATCCCGCAAGAGACATTCACCCACAGCCTCCAGACATAAATCTCAATATTCATCACGCGACGCCCCGCGAGAGGAGAGAAGGCGGGAAGAAAGAAGAGAATATTCAAGACATACCAATATCAGACATGATTCACAACGACGACACTCCAGACAAAAGATCAGATATCTAGAAGATTTGCCTCACAGAAGACGGGAGTCTCAGTCGTCCTCATCCAGCGGAGACAGGAAAAGGGGATATGTACACGCTATTGGGAACAGCATAGCTGCGGAATACAGCCCCACTCTGCTACTACAAGTAAATGGACAAAACAGAGAATTTCTGATTGACACGGGAGCGACAGTCAATGTCATAAATGATGAAACATACAAATTACTCACCCACAAGAAGGCACTGAAAGAAGTAGACACATTAATTTATCCGTACGGCTCTAACAAGCCACTCAATTGCCAAGGCATGTTTACTGCCCACTGTCAATACAAAGACAAGAGTCAAAGGATCAAAATTTATGTCATAAAAGGGGATGTACCAGGCGGCAGCATCCTAAGCTTCAAATCGGCAATTCAATTGGGTCTCATTCAAATAATGTATCAAATAATGTCAGCATACACGACTAGCCCAAAGGACATGATGACAAAAATGTTCCCGTCCCTGTTCACAGGCCTAGGAAAATTGAAGGACAAACAAGTCAAGTTGCATATCAATCCGCAGATCCCTCCGATAGCACAACATTACAGGGGTATACCCCTCAACATACAAAGGCATGTAGAAAATGAAATTCAGTCACTCTTACACCAGGATATCATAGAACCAGCATCGGGACCAACTCCGTGGGTGTCCCCCATTGTGCCTGTGCTGAAGAAGGACAACAAGGACAGCATTCGCATATGCGTCGACATGAGGGCCCCAAACATGGCCATAGAGCGAGAACGACACCTTGCCCCAAGAATGACTGATATGATGCACCTACTGCATGGCTCCAAAGTATATTCTAAGTTAGATTTAAATAAGGGATACCATCAGCTGGAGTTACACCCTGACTCAAGCTATATCACCACTTTCTCAACCCACCTGGGTTTGTTCAGATATAAAAGACTCAGCTTTGGGGTATCTTCAGCTGCAGAAATCTTTCAGAACGAAATACACCAGGTGATAAAGCACATTCCCAATTGTCTAAACTATTCGGACGACATATTAATTTTCGGCACCACGCAAGACAGTCATGATGACACACTAAGGAGAGTCTGCATGGCGCTAGAGAACGCCCATCTCACACTCAATCCAGACAAATGTGAGATTAGCAAATCCACTCTCAAATTCTTCGGACATATCTTCTCAAAAGATGGACTAAAACCAGATCCGGGAAAAGGTCCAAGCACTGGTAGAGACCCCTACACCCACGTCAGTATCAGCAGTACGCTCATTGCTGGGAATGGTGAGCTACTGTACTCGATATATCCAGGACTTTGGCTCCGTAAGCACGCCACTACGACTGCTCACTGGGAAGAATCAAGAATTCCAATGGTCTGACACCTGCGAAGAAGCATTTCAAGAAATTAAAAAACGGATTGCAACAGCCTCATGCATGGCTTACTACAACCCCGATCTGGACACGGAACTCACAGTAGACGCCAGCCCGGTTGGGTTAGGAGCCATCCTAGCGCAATCCAAATGCGGAGCATCACCTGACTCCCCGAGGAGAATAGTAGCCTATGCAAGCCGAAGCCTCTCCACCACAGAATGCGCGTACTCCCAACCTGAAAAGGAAAGCCTGGCAGTAGTATGGGCATGTGAACATTACCACTTATTCCTATATGGACAACCGTTTACCATAATCACGGATCACCAGGCCCTCACCACCATCTATGGCAGACCAACAGCCAAAATGCCACCACGCATCGCCAGATGGGGTCTGAGACCACAAGAGTACTCATTCAAAATAATACACCACCCGGGCAAGGACAACAATCCCGCAAACTTTCTGTCGTGATATCCACTTCCGGCTCAAGATGAGCGGCAATCACACAAAGCAAACCAATATCTACGCTATCTGATTGACAGTGCACTACCCAAGTCCGTCACCACAGCACAGCTGCTGGAGGCAACACAGAAAGACCATCTGCTCCAGACGGTACAGTCATGTCTAAAATCCAACCAGTGGCAGAACAGACAAAGAGGGGCATCACTCCTGCCCACGGAGGAGGAACAACACTTTCACACATTCAAACTCGTCCGTGACACCCTGTCCACATCACCGGAAGGCCTACTGCTAAAAGAAAACAGAATAGTCATTCCTGCATCCCTGCAGAACCAGATATTAGACATTGCACACGCTGGACACAGGGGGATAGTATCAACCAAAAGACAATTAAGAACAAAAGTGTGGTTCCCATCCATAGACGAGCGGGTGGAACAACTACTAAAGAAATATCTACCGTGCCAGGCGGTGGCACCTCGAACATTTCCGGAACCAGTTCAAGCATCTGTGATGCCTCTGCAGGTGTGGGACGAAGTAGCAGTGGACATGTTTGGGCCTCTGGCCAACGGCAAATATGTGCTAGTGTTCATAGATGAAATGTCGCGATTCCCAGAGGTTCACCTGATCCACTCGACTAGTGCACAAGCCGTCATACCAGCACTGGACAAAACATTTGCGGACTATGGCATTCCCTCCAGAGTCAAATCAGACAATGGACCTCCTTTCACTGGAAACGACTTTGCAATGTTTGCAGAACACCTAGGATTTCAGCACCACAAAGTCACACCACTTTGGCCACAAGCAAATGGAATGGTGGAACGTTTTATGGGAAATCTCAAACGCACGCTTCAGATTTGTTCCATCACAAATGGATCGCACATTGCTGCGGGAATACCGGAATACGCCTCACAGCTCGACAGGGGAATGCCCAGCAATGCTAATGTTCGGACGTGTCATCAAAACAAGGCTCCCTCACTACACACGAGCCAAGGCCGAAGACTTGCATGCAAAGAACGCCAGAAGCAAAGGCTGAGAGAGCAAAGACAAAATGAAGAAATATGCAGATACAAGGAGACAGGCCAGACCGAGCCAAATCGGAGTTGGGGATCAAGTCTTAGTAAGACAAAAACAAGTCACGAAGGATATGCCTGCCTTCAAGCCGGACCCCCTGATAGTAACCCACATCCAGGGCTCGATGATAACGGCAGCCAACTCACAGGGCACGGTCACCAGGAACTCATCTTTCTTCAGGACATTTAATAACACGGACAACCCCATCAACACTTCAACGACACTGCCAAATGACTCTTCAGAGATAGACTCTGAGTATCATGAAGAGGACAGAGATGCTGACGACAGCGGCAGTAATAGTGACGGCACCCCAGTGAACCAGGCCCCACCTCTACGCAGCCCATCCAAACGGGTAATTCGCACCCCCGTGAGATGGATTGAGGAATTCAATTGAACACTAGTAAATTGTTTGTTAAGGAAGGGGGAGAGTTAATGTCCTACTTCCATTGTTGTTATTGTGTTTGAGAGGAACAGTCCTCTGTTTATTGCAGTTATGAGTGGGCTGCGACCCACGTGATTGGGAAAGCGGGATTACAGCCATTTCGGCAGTTCGAGTTAGATTAAAGACCAGTCAAGACGTTCCTGTCTCAGCTCCTGATTTATTGGCCTGCTTTATATTGCTTTAGTCTGTTTCTCCTGTTGCCGCGCTGTACCCCGCGACATTAACAGCCTGACCTACAACAAATACCTTGTTGTGTTTGCCTCCAGTTTCCTTACATACATGTATTGTCCTCACTATTTATGTACAGTTGTTAGGTGTAAGCGCTGCATACATTGAACAAATTAAGCTTGGATTTGTGGACCCAATGCTAGATTTGCGCGAATGTTTAGCTGAATCTGTTTAGTGGATATTCCTTCAGGAGAAAGCAAACCTTGCCCTTTAAGAAATCACATGGTAATGCAGGTTTTACTGTGCCCCCTATAGCGTTGCCTGGCCTGGTCAGAACTTACGAGTTTTCAAGAGCTAAATACATTCCATACTTTCAGGTTATGAACCAAATTACATTTGAATGCAGTAACTCTATATGCGGCTACGTATGTAGTAGTTATATTAAAAACAGGGTATGTGGGTGGTGCACTCAGGGACCGAACGTGGATATCCCTGACTACAGAGTCGCTATCACTAAGTGTGTAATGTATGATATCTATAAATATATATATATATATATATATATATATATATATATATATATATATATATATATATATATATCATTGGGAGAAGCTAGTCACCCTATGATTATGGTGAAATCTATCATCCGTAGGAAATGTGAACATTCTATGTCTAATAACTTTTGCGTCACACGAAATCCGTTGCACAGTTCAAAAGATACAAAGAGTAAAAAAAGGGTGTGTTTTTCACTTTTCCATTCTTTTTCCCATAGGGAAAATGTCGAATTGTTGCTCAAACGCACAGCCAAGCACTTGAAGAAAATCCTTTCTTGGTTTGGAGTAAATCCGTCCAGTATTTGTTTTTAATTTGATGTAGAGTAACCCTGTACCAACAAAATTCGCTACCTCTTGCATGAAGCATTGATGGCGATAACGTTTTTCATTTCAGAAAATCCATCATTACGTGATTAGAGATTCAAGATCTGGAATCAATTTTGGAAACATCCCTAAAATTATATAAGGGGTGTAAGTAGGGCAGCTTTGAGACCATGCAGCATGTGGGCAGGGTAGGAAAGGATGATTTGTGAAGGTTTGGGGCTTGGGGATAGTGTTATTTTTTTGTTCTTTGAGTGTTCACAATTTGTTTTGAGAGGCAAAACAAACTTTACAAATGTATAATATTGAGATGTACTAAGCACACTAAATCCTAGTTAGGTGAAAGTAGGTAATTTAGGGAACACGCTGTGAATATTTATTATAAAAATGCAAGGTGTCTTTCCTAAATTGAACTAACATTTTTGAGGTGGTAGGATTGGGGTTATGTTGTGGATTGATAGGTTTATTTCATGTTTCTATTCTGTTTTAGGGGTTCATATGGAAAATATATGTATTTGTATTTGTATTTGTATTTATTTATTTATAATGCGCACCAAACCCAGGGTTAGCCAGGCGCAAAGGCAGCAAGAGGGTTGCAAAACTTAGTTACATACAGTAGGGTGAGGTCCAGCTGCGGTTACAGTGCGGACGTATCACGCCAAATAGGAAGGGTAGAACATATACACTATAGGCAATACTATATACATATTTACATTCAATGAGGTAAGGAGCCACATGGTAGTGGCGCATCTGGGCATCGGAAGGTCATAATGAGTCGAGAGATTTGAGCCAGTGGATAGTCCTGGCTCTGAACTGGTGGTAGGGTAGGTCCTCCTTGCAGGTGGGAGGAAGGGAGTTCCAGAATTGCGCTGCTTTTACTGGAAAGCTATTGCCTCCAGACACTGTACGTTTGAACCTGGGCACCAGAAGAAGGTTGGAATTGGCTGTTCTCGAGGGGCGAGAGAGGGTGGGTCTAGTAAATCTGGCGATGAGGTATTGAGGGGCTGCTTGGTGGAGGCATTTATGAATCAGAGATACCGATTTAAGGAATATCGTGTCCTTGGTGGATAGCCAGTTGACAGATCTTCTGGAATCTGAGATATGGGCTTTCTTCGGGATACTGAGGGCCGCTCTAAGGGCATTATTTTGGAGGATTTGGATTTTATTTGAGATATATTTGTTACAACCTACATATAGAACGTTGCAGTAGTCCAACTTGGACAGGATCAGCGCCCTGGCCAAGGTGGTACAGTTGGAGGGGGAGAGAAAGGGTTTGGCTGCCCTAATGAGTTTGCAAGTGTAGGAGGTGGCGGAGGCCATTGCATTCACATGTTTGTTGAAGGTAAGGGTGGAATCTAGATAGAAGCCGAGGGTTTTAACCTCCTTAGCTACCTTGATCTTGTTATCGTCAATTATGAACGATGAGTATTTGTGGCCCAGCTTGTTGAGGTAGTGTGTAGAGCCTAGAATAAGGAGTTCCGTCTTGTCATCATTCAGGCATAGACCGTGTGAGGCCATCCATGCCTGGATGATGAGGTACACTTTATTAACGAAGGCCAAATCCTTGTCGTAATCCCCCGACAGCGGGATGAGGATCTGGGTATCATCGGCGTAATTAGTGTAGGTGATACCCAGATAGTCTAGATCATCGAAAAGGGGCTTCGTGAAGATGTTATAAAGTGTAGGGGAGACGCAAGATCCCTGAGGCACGCTGCAAGTGATAGGTGGAGGGTGGGCTGCTGCTGACAATGAGAAGACTCTCATTGTGCGGTTATTGAGGAAGAATTGGATCCAATTGGTTGCTACTTGAGAGAAGTGGGCAGCTTTTCGCCACCGCGCGATGGAAGCTGCTCCATGCTTACATTCTGCTCTGTTTTGATTGGAGAAGCCTCAGTGGGAGAGGGGGGTGCCAGTAGAAATTCCAGTACTGAAGAGTCTTACATTATAATTCCTTTGCCAGCACTGTCAGTGCGATTTCTATCAAAGAGCCTGATATGCAGTGAATTCCCTCTCGGCCCTTGAAAAATGTAGACTAGGAATTTGGTACTGTTCCAAGGTGTCGTCCGGGTTGTATTCATTAATATCTGTAGCCCTCTGCAGCAGTAAAGACCTCTCACACTGTGGGGGTGGGGACCCCTCCCAAACTGAGGCAGGCAGCGTACCACAGGATTTTCCAGAGCCAGTCCTGTCCCAGGGACAGCGTTTGGGGATCTCTGTCCCTTCCACCCGTTCCTGGCTAAGTGAACTATGTACCACCTTTTCCTGCCCCATACCTGTTGTGCATAATGCTGACCAGTTTATTCCTTCTTGTCCCATACGACTACATTACCAGAAGGCATGGTGGTAGAGGAAAGAGAAAGGAACCCATAAAGGAGAGAGCCGACGAGGAAATGCAAGGCTACGTAGAGATCCTCACATCAGCCAGACACTAAGTTTCACGGACACAAACTGTGAAATTGATTTCACCTTCAGCAGCACAGCAGAGTGGTCTGCATATCAAACCGGCAATCCAGAAGCTCCCTGTAGTCCCGATACAAACTCTGGAACAGCTTTAGCAAGCCGCCATTATCAAACACAAGCGGACATGTGAACTCTGGAATTGACTAAACTAGGAGCGGGCTGCCATTACCAAAGATTGGTGGACCCTTGTAAGAAAAGGGGGTGGGGTTTAAAGCCTGTTACATGTGCTCCTATACCTGTAATCCAGCCACTGGAGAGAACGAAGCCAGTGGATGGCCAGGTGGAACCAACATCAGGAGACAACCAACGGGAGCGGGAAGAGAAGATGGACATGGGCATGGAAATCAGGGAAGTGTGGGCTCCAGTGAGGTCAAAGGAGGATGAAGGAGGACCAAAAGACCAAACAAAGCAAGGGTGGTACAGATCACTTAACGCTTGTGAAAGCTGAGATTGCATGCAAGGTGAGTGAGACCAACAGAGGGAGAGTAGGGAGTGAATGAGGCTGAATGGGAATGTGATTGGGAAAGTGAACGGACGGTGACTGTGGCTGAAGGTGTGGGTGGAGTGAAGTGTAGAAGTAGTAGTGGTGGTGTAGAAGGGAGAATGGTGTGCTGGAGAGGGGAGAGTAGTAGATAGTGGAGAGTGTTGGGGGCTCTCTGGAGTCCTTGTAGAGATAGCATGATCATGTATGCCCTTTACTTGGTTGCTTGGGCTGCATCTCCCCCCTCTGTCCACATCTTATAATGCCCTTTTATTTTCCTTCTGCGGGCCCAGTTGGAGTTGGGCCCACAACCGATGGGGGCGCCTCAACTGCACGGCTTGCGGATGGGGAATGGCAGCTGACCTCTTCATTTCTTTTGGCTCCCCCATGGAGATTTGCAGGCCTCCCCACCGCTGGGCCCGGGGATCACTTCAGACAGGTGGTGGTGCCGACCTCGAGCTCACACACACACTTTCATTGCTTCATCTGCGGCCCTGTTGGGGTTGGGCGCGCCTAGCCTTTCCCGGTAGGGGAGGGGCAGCGCCTCTTCAGTTTTTTTTCTCTTTTTTTTTTTCTCTCCGTCTCGGAGCAACAGGGTCATTTCCGCCACCCGCCCAGCCCGAATAATGTAAAGGGCCTTCGGCGAGGTGGCAGCATGCAGGGTCACACTGCACCCATGCCGCTCCGTCATCCACGGCCGCCACAGCCCATCAATCCTTCATGGGGCGGCCGCCACATCTTCCTTCTTGCGGCGTCCCTCGCCGCTCTTCATTTCGGCAATGTATACCGCTCCTCCTCACTGCGGCCGATGCCGCAAGCACTCTCGCTCCCCACAGGGGAGGGGGGGGGACAGCTTCCTCCCTTCTGGTGTTGGTGGGGGCAGGCAACTCTCCACATGCGGCCGACACTGCACACCTCACGGCGGTCGCCGACGCAGCTACCTCTCACACCTCTCCGATGCCGGGGAGAGGCCGCCACCATGGTGGGGTGGGACGTAGCCACCCACGGGGCCAATGCCGCAGGCTTCTTCAGTCTCCCTCAGGGGACGGGCAGGCAGATCGCCCACCACTCATCTTTGTGGGCCCAGTTGGAGATTGGCCCGCCACAGCATTACTTCTTTGGGCCACACGGGGCCCGCCATCCTCGTCGCAATTGTTGGGGGCTTTCCCCGGATCACCGGGCAGCCCCAGGCACACGACGTGAGCACCCGACGGGGAAAGTTGAGGTGGCGATCACGCCACAGACAATGGAGTGGGGGTCACCCCACTCGCCCCCAGATCACTGGAGGCACCCACGTGGCCAGGGGCACCCAGCACACGACGGCCCCGGCTCTGGGGGCACCCAGGCCGGGGTCGCCACCACAGCCATGGTCACATGGCCTCCGCACTCCTTGGGACGGCGATGCCCAGCAGGATCACCGTCCTTGTGCTGGGCCCCGTCCTCGGGCCTACAGCACGCGGTATGGCACCAGCATGGCGCAGCATAGAAACACACCGTAATCAGTTTGGTCTTGACTGCCGAGCCGGAGGCAGCTCGGACCTTTTATTGACTTGGTCACATGGGGAACCATGTGACCACAACACCCACTCCGGGAGAGGCCATGTCCCCCTGCAGGGGTGACACGCAACAGAGAGTAATAGAGATTGGAGAGGGGAGAGTAGTAGAGCATAGAGGACAGAGTTGTAGAGAGCATAAGAATAGTATCATCGGAAAGAAAGAGGTAGAGGGAGTGAGGGAAAGAAAGAGGAGGAGATCAGAGTAGAGTAGAAGGAAGGGAGAGGAAGGCTAGAACACCAAGGTGAGGAGTACAACAGCATGCAAGGAAGGCTGAGTGAGACCTGCTGAGTGGAAGGCACCACTTCTTAATAACATTTGGAACTGTGGGGAACCAGTTTAGGATCTACCTATGAAGTCCCAGAAAGAGATAGTGATAAGGCATTTGCCTTTAGGCCATCAAAGCCAACCAGTCAGTTATTGGACAGTAGGCAATACCGACTTCTAGTGACCACCTTGGTGTTTAATGACGCCTGGGCTAGGGAGGGAACCATCCAGCAGAGACGAGAGAGTGAGGGACAGCCCACAGTGAGCACCTTCTCAACCATTGCAATAAACCCCCCTGAGGTGTCTTTGCGAGATGTTGTGTTTTTGAGCCCATCTGTTACTGCATCAAAGCTATTTGAGGGGTATCACTACATAATATCCCCAACAAAAATATTGCTGTAGATATGGCCGTTTGGTTCGCCATAGGCAATATTTTTGTTGGGGATATTATGTGGGAGTGGGGGTTGCGGGGGTGTCACCCGCACATTAAAAAATGATGCGGGTGTTGCGGGGGTGTCCCCCGCAGGGTCCATGTGTGAATTACACCGCAAAAATATGGTGATATTTTCGCATCGCAGCGGTGATTAACACATGGAACCATTTGAGGTACGCTGTTTAGTCAACTGACAAATTCACAAAGATGAGGTTATCAACCTCAACATCACGAATCTGTCCACCCCCCCATTTCTCTTTCGGGAGGATAAGTAAGGGGGGACAATCCGCTGTGTTTTCCCCTTAACACTCCTAAATTGTATTTTCGCAAACATACCTCACAAAATGCAATTCATTAAGGCAAATTGGTGCAGCTTTCTTATTTGTCCTATATTCGGGGCCTGCCTGTCATGATGATCCCAATAGTGGCTGGTGCTCACATGGAAGTAGCGCACTTTTCCTATCCTGCATTTCCTATGGTGCAGCAACTCTGAAAGCTCGGCACCGCCAGCGGGATTCTGGAGCTGCCTAAGGGAGCACGGGTGACAGGCAGGTGCTGTGCAAAGAAGACTATGCTGGTGTTTGCTCTTCACAGAGCCACATAAAGCTCAGAGGGGTTTATAGCTGGACACTTTGCAAAGCACTCTGCTGTAGATTAAAACATTCCAGGGGCACTGTGAGCCACATTACAAGTTCGGCAATACGGGAAAGTCGTGGTAATTCCATTACCGCAATTTTACTGCACCACTGAAGCCTGACTATGGAGGAGACGTGCACGATTTAACCTCCTGCATATTGCGGGAGGTAAATCATCCACTTTACCCTAAACAAGTATTGGATTTACTGCAGCAGAATAACTCAAGGTAAATCCCCCATGAAGTGCTATGGACTCCAAAAATGGGCATTAGCGCTGCCATTATCTGAGAGACATCTGCAGGACTGTGTGAGGGTAATGATAAACGAGTCGGTGCTAATTCCAACAGAATTACCTCCAAACTCATAATGAGCGCCAAAGTTTGTCTCTTTACTGAAGTGCATTTTATATTCTCCAATAATGGGGAGTGTTCTGGCTCTCAGTGTGGAGGCCTTGTAGATTATCAAACGGGGGAGATTTGGGATTTTTACATCAAGGACACTTGGGTTGCTACAATGAAGAATATTTTTGATTACATTATTAAGCCAGAATTGGGAAACGGACACACGGTAATATTTTTAAGCAATTATTTATTGGTAAATTTAAAGAAAACCCTTATCTGTTCCCTATCACTAAGGTGGGATAGTGGTTTCTCTGTTTGACCCTCGTAGGCTAAAGGCACTTCTCGTCCCTGCTGCTCCTCGATTTGCCCCTTGCAGGTTTTGGTCATCTCCGTCCCTTCCCCGCTTTCCCGGTTAGACTCTTGTGGACTCTGGACGTTTCTTGCCCTTGTGGGTTTACGGCTAGCTCCTTGCAGGCTCTGGGCATTTCGGGCCCTTGTGGTATCTCCATTAGCCCCCTGCAAGCTGTGGACTTCTCTTGCCCTTGTGGTTTCGCCGTTAGATCCTCCCAGGCTTTGGCTTTTCTTGGTTTCACCACGTGGTAAGCCACGGACTTGGTGCCTCCCGATGCCGGTTTCTTATGCCCTCAGTGGTGTTCCCTGCCTCAGCGGTCCCGCTCTGCTTGGAGACTCTGCCTTCATCAAAGCTCCGGGCTCCAATGCTCATTTTGGCAAGCATTTTACGTGGGACTCCTCCCTTGCGTGGCTCTGCCCAACTGTTTTCCAGCTGCTCTCCTCTGCTTCTGGTCTGCAGCTGATTTCAAGTTCCTACTGGAGTTGAAAGGATCAATCCGATTGGTCCTGGCTATCGGCAAAAGGCTGCACCATGTATAGCTCAGAAACTCAGCCTCTCACTTTAAAGGAACACAGTACATACTGGTCCTGATCAGTTCTTATATACCCAGTGTAAATGTTGGATTGTGAGGAAAAGGAAGGAGGATGTTGTTGTTCTTAGGGCACTCCCTGTCCCCAAAACGGGGTCACCACCAGTGGAATCATGCTTGTCCTGTCCCCTAGGGAAGGTATTGCATAGCGGGCTCACATCCCTATTCCCAAAGTGGGTGGCTCCCCTTTGGGAAGAAGGGGCAAACTCCCTGGACTTGTCACATAACCCATTTGGGATCTGCAGTGAGGGAAGCTTTGTATATACAATGATCATACGTTATGTTGTTCCATGAGGGATATTTTGAATACTTCAGGAGGATCCATTTTGTTTTTTTAGAAAGAGATGTATTTGTATATTGTGGGTTATTCCATGAGAATCATTTTGATTTTCCTGAATGAGGATTATGTTTGCATCTTGCATGGGGGGCAATTTGGAAATTTTTAAGCATATATTTAGGGTTGTCACGAATTTAGTAGTAATGGTAAAATCCAGGCAGAATTACGGTCTGCTGGAATTAGAGTTTGCAGCGCTGACCTCCAGTAGTAATCCATACCTTGGAGGAGTTTCTCCCTTAAAGTATGCTTAAACTGAGGTGTGGGCACACTTTTTAAAATACACCAGAAAGCCTCTTTGAGATTTTTAACTGTGATGAAGGAAAGAGCCCCAGTGCATCTTCAGTACAGCCAAATCACCATATAGGGGACACCTACACGGGCTAAGGAAATGAGCAACCCTGATCCCACCAACCACCACCTTTCCATGCAATGCAGAAAATGATGCTTTTGCGAATTAAAGAAATGAAGAGTAGTGGATTGAACTACTAGTGTGCAGTATCCATTTAAAATAATAAAAAAATACTCCATGCAACAGTGGTATGGCTGGAATACCATTGGTGGTATTCCAGCACTACCACTACCATCAGTGATACACTCTAAATTGGGAACATTTGAATGATTAACAGCAGCAGCAGAGGTATTTATCGCCATTGGTATTTCTACAAAACAATCTGCCCAACTCATAATGAATCACCCCATGACTCCTTCCAGATAGAAGTAGTATTGGCTCCACGATAAAACTCCATTCATCAGAGTGCTGCATTCAGCAGGAAGCGAGAGAACCGCTAAACCAAACATCAGAAAGCCCACACAGCCACCAGGGACGCTGTGCACTGATCAGCAGCACCAGCATACACAGAGCGGCACCGGCTGCACCGGAGCATCCTGATGCACGCTATCATGAACTTGCAGCAGAGTGGCTTTCAAATATGAACAAAGACTATCTAATACTCACCATGGACTTCACCACACCACGGCCCCTAAAATGAACCGGAACACTCTCCAGTGTGGACCGCCATTGTTACAGCACGGCGGCCCCACATGGAAGAAAGGGGCAGGGTTTAACACGATTTCTAAGAATTTTGATCCATGTAACACCTCCTGGGTGGGGAAGTCGGAGCTAGAGTGGCTAGGGGAAAAAATCCAATGGGAGAAGTAGCAGTAGGATAAGAAGAAGATATGAAACAAGACGGAGTGAGTTGTTCAGGTGAGGTCAGAGGAGGAGGAGGTGACAGACTAAGAGACCAGAAGGAGGACATATGGTGGACTGTACTATGGAGGTGTTTTGGAGAAAAGGTGAGGTATTGGTTGGTGAGAGCAAGTGGTACTATGTTGTGAGTGTGCTTGTCAGGTGGGTCATTGAGAATATTAGAGGAAGGGTAGAAAGCGAGTGGAACACAATTTAGGGAGTGCAAGAAGAGTGAGGGAGCAGAAGATGGGGGTTGGAGTAGTAGTGGTGTGGATAGAGGAGAGTAGTGTGGCTAGAGGAGAGAAGAACAAGTTACTTCTTACCTTGTAACGTTCTTACGATGGGATGTTCCTCCGACGTATTCCTTATCTTTGATAGATCATCTCCCAGCTTGCTGGCGTCGGAATTTTTTTTTCAGTAGAGGGCGCTGCACGTCGACGTCCCTCGAGCCGATGTCCCTCGACGGCCTCCGTATCGGCGCCGACGTCACCACGTGTATAAATAGACTTGCGCAGCGTCCGTTGCTCAGTTCCGTTTTGACGTTAACAGTTGCTTTGCATGAATTGGTTATTGACCTTGAAGGAGCATAAACTGCAACCACATGGGAAGTATTACTACGGGGATGGATAGGAGGGGCGATAAGGAATACGTCGGAGGAACATCCTATCGAAAGAACGTTAGAAGGTAAGAAGTAACTTGTTCTTCGAAGGGATTGTGTCTTCCGACGTATTCCTTATCTTTGATAGACTCCCATAGCAGTGGTGTGCAATTGGAGGTGGGAGTAAAATGCCATGTTTCCTTTAGGAATAAACCGAATGTAATACGGCTTTGCCAAACCTAGTCTCTTGACTAGAGGAGGAATCCAGATTGTAAAATCTTGTGAAGGTATGTGCGGACGACCATGTAGCAGCCGCACATATATCTCAAACCGGAACTCCTCTTTGGAGGGCTGAGGAGGCTGCGATAACCCTGGTTAAATGAGCCCTAAGATTTTGAGGAGGCTCTTTCCCTGCAAGTTTGTAACATTCCAGGATGGCCAAAATAAACCATCTGGAAATAGTTTGTTTTGTTATCGGTAGTCCCAACTTGCGCCCTGAGTAACCCACGAACAGTTGGTCTGCTTGCCTAATCCTAGCAAGTCTGCTGATGTAAAAGCTTAAAGCCTGCCTTGGGTCCAGCCTATGTAGCCTTTCTTCCTCTTTCCCCGGATGGGGAGGCGGATAGAATGAAGGCAAAGTAATTTTCTGAGTGGTGTGGAATTCAGAAACCACCTTTGGGAGGAAATTAGGCTTCACCCGTATGACAACTTTGTCTTTCTGAAAAATTGTATGAGGGGATTTACAAGATAGAGCTTGTAATTCACTCACCATTCTAGCAGATGTTAAAGCCACTAATAAGATAGTTTTAAGGGTGAGAAATCTTAGCGAACAAGAGTGGAGTGGTTCGAAAGGAGTACCCATCAGCAAATTTAAGACTAAATTTAAGTCCCATAAAGGAACCTGGAAAGGTTTTGGAGGGTAGACATTAGTTAATCCCTTTAGAAATTGTATTACTAAGGCTAATTTGAAATACGAAGGTTCCTCTGCAGTGCGCTTGAAGATTGATAGCGCTGCGAGATAGCCCTTGATAGTGCCAACTTGAAAGCCTGAATTTGCCAAGTAGAGTAGAAAGGATAACACCGTTGGTGTACCACATGAAAAGGGGTTGATATTCTCTTCTCTACACCAGCTGCAAAACTTGTTCCAACGGCAGCGGTATAAAGACTTTGTTGCTGGCCTTCTGGCCGAAAGCAACACTTCCATGACGTCATCAGGGAGGACCCAATCCTTGTACCTCAACCTTTCAGAAGCCAGGCATGAAGGTTGAGGGTTCTGATGTCTGGATGGAGAACCTGACCTCCCTTCTGTGAGAGAAGATTCTCCTTGAGTGGAAGACGAATTGGAGGGCAGATGGACATGTCCAGAAGGTCCGCGTACCACGTTCTCCTGGCCCAGTCTGGGGCAATTAGGATCATGGTTCTCCGGAATCTTCTCAACCTCCTGATCATTTGAGGAATGACAGGGACTGGTGGAAACGCGTACAGGAGTGGAAACTCCCAGTCCACTACGAACACGTCCCCTAGAGCTCCTCTCGAGGGAAATTCCCTTGAACAAAACAGATCGCACTTTCTGTTGGTACTGGTGGCAGACAGATCCACTTGAGGAGTTCCCCAAAGGGCGAAGATCTCCTGAAGGACTTCCTGAGCTAGTTCCCACTTGTGGGAGACTGTGCCCTGCTTGCTCAGAGCGTCCGCCATCAAGTTCTTCTCTCCGGCTAGATGGACTGCCGATAGAGAGATTCCTTCTTGAATTGCCCAAAAACAGAGCTGCATTGCCTCTCTGCACAGTGGTAGTGATCCTATGCCTCCTCTTTTGTTGAGGTAGTGCATGGCCACTGTGTTTTCCGTCATTATCAGGACATTTTTCCCCTGTACAGATGGCAGAAAAGCTTTCAGCGCTAGTCTGATTGCTCTCAGCTCTAACAGCTTGATATGTAGTCTGGACTCCGATGGAGACCAACGACCGCTGGTGGTCAAGTCGTTGGTATGGGCTCCCCACCCCGTGAGTGAGGCATCTGTGACTACTGTTATCTCCGGCCATGGTTGCCAAAACAGTTCCCCCTTCAAGATGTTTTTCTGGCAGGCCCACCACTGAAGGTCTCGAGCCACCTTGTCCGGAATCTGAAGGAGGTCTGTCATTCTCCCTGAGAATTGTGACCACTGAGTCCTCAGTGCCCACTGAAGAGATCTCATTCTCAGGTGAGCCTCTGGCACAAGGAAGATGCAGGATGCCATGAGGCCTAGCAACCTCAAAAAGTCGAAGGCTGGGAGACTTTGGGCATTTTGAAACTTGGTGACCATCTGCAGAATATCTTGAGCCCTCACCTCTGGTGGCGAGGCTTTTCCCAGGGAAGTGTCCAGGACCGCTCCAATGAACTGGAGTCTCTGTGATGGTATCATCTGTGACTTCTTTAAATTGAGGGAGAAGCCCAGTTTGTGAAGGAAGTGGCAGACATAATCTAGCTGGATCTGAGCTTGTTCCGAAGATACAGCTCTGATCAGCCAATCGTCCATTAGGGGTAGACGTGGATCCCTTCCCTCCTTAGACTTGCAGCCACTACCGACATTAGCTTGGTGAAGACCCTCGGGCGGAGGTCAGCCCAAATGGCAGAACTCAAAATTGATAATGAGAGCCGCCAATTGCGAACCTCAGGTATTTCCTGTGTTTGAGATGGATTGGCACATGGAAATAAGCATCCTGGAGGTCCAGAGATACCAACCAGTCCTGGAGCTGGAGGGCTGAAGGATCTGAGAGAGAGTTACCATCTTGAACTTGTCCTTCCTGAGGAACTTATTCAATTCTCGTAAGTCCAAGATAGGTCTCAGTCCTCCGTCTTTCTTCGGTATGAGAAAGTAGGGGGAATACCAGCCCTTGTTCCTCTCCGCTACGGGTACCGGTTCTATGGCACCTTTCTCTAGCAGGTCTACAATTTCCTGCAAGAGGAGCGGATCTGGAACTCTCAGAGAGCTGTTCCCTGGTGGATGACTCTGAGGGATGCGTAGAAAAGGCAGGCAGTAACCTTGGGCAACTGTCTCCAATGCCCAAGCATCTGACGTAATAGCCTGCCAATCCGTCAGATGTTGAGTTAACCTGCCCCCTACTGGTGTTTTGTGAAGAGAGTCCTCAGAGCGGTTTGGAGGCGGCTGATGCAGATGCCGAGGGTAAAGAGGCACCTGCTGCGGCTTTTGTGTTTTTACCCCATCCACCTCGGGTGAATTTCTTCTGACCCCTTTGAACCGGCTGTCCTCTGCCCTTTCCGAATGCAGAATAGAAGCGAAAGGACTTACCTCTCCAAGAGGTTCCTGAGGGGTGATATGGTGTCTGACGGATTGCAGCTCCTAAGGATTTTGCTGCTGCCTTTGATGTTTGTAGTTTTTCTAAACTGTCATCCGCCTTCTTACCAAACAAAGAAGAGCCGTCAAAGTGCATATTCAAGAGTCTGCTTTGCACATCTGGAGCAAAACCAGACTTTCGCAACCAAGCAAATCTCCTGGTTGTTATACTTGCCGCCATGGCCCTGCTGATACTGTCAGCAGAATCGATGCCAGTCTGAAGGGATTCGCACATTGCGTCCTTACCATCCTTAATGATGTTGAGAAACGCTTCCCTTTCTTCTCCCTCCGGGAGGCAGTCAGCCGCTGATGAAGCACACTCCCAAAGTGTGTGGCTGACCCTTGCGAGCGTACAAGTAGCATTGATGGATTTCAACGCCATGCTACATGCGGAAAATACTTTTTTGGCCATAGAGTCATATCTCTTATCATCCCTGTCCTGTGGAACAGTAGGGTAAGCCGATTTACTACCTGCCTGAACAACCAGACTCTCCGGAGTTGGGTGTTTGGATAAATATTCAGGGTCAGCAGAAGACACCCGATATTTAGCTGATAGTTTTTTGTTAACTGCTGGGATTACCTCAGGTGTTTCCCAGTTTGCCAATATTCTCCTTTGTAATGCCGCATGAAATGGCACCACAGGATCCTCCTGTGGACCTTTGACCAAGATGTCTGTGAGGTCGTCTTGCTGAAAAGCAGGTGAGGGTGTGGACCATCCCATAAACTCTATTATTCTTGCCATCAAGGTTCTGTAAGGGTTTTCAGCATGTTCCCCTGGGTCTGGTGTGGCAAATTCCACTTCTGGGGAAGTGTCCAAACCACTTGCTTCCTGTAGGGTTTCATGGAGGTCTTTCAACCTACCTTCCTCAGAGGTAAATTCCTCTGGTGCAGGAGTTGCAGATCCCTGCAACTCAAAAGGTGTTTCCTGATCTGAATCCTCCCCTTCTTCATAAATAGAAGATAAGACCCTGGAGTGGTCAGGTCTTGAAAATGGTATAAATCCCATTTCCAGAGCAGAAGGAGCCAAATTTGTCATGATTGGTTGAGAAAACGTCGACGTCGTCGACGCAGACGTTAAAGGCTTCGAAGCCATCGAAAAAGGCATCGAGAAAGGTGGTAGAGGCCTCGATGAACTCTAGAGTATCAGGATTCTACTCAAGGTTGTCGACGACATTCTCGTGCTCGAGGCTCTGGGTATGGCCACTGGCTGTGAGGTGGCCGTGGGTTTATCCTTTCTCGGCATCGATGTCGGCGTCAAAGACGGCGTCGACTCTACTGACCTGTGCGTCGAAGAACCCTTCGATAACGGCGTCAACGACGCCGATCTAGGTGTCGAAGGGATCTTCGACGACGGCGTCGAAGACGCAACTTTGCCTTTACTCGAAGGTTCGTGACGCTCTCGAGTGGCTTCTTTCGCCGGGTACTGCGACTCGCGGCTTTTTGATTTTTCTGGTCTTTCACCCAGGGTATCACCCTCAGCAGTCTTCGAGGGGGTCGAGGCCGCTTTCTCGAAGACGCTTAGCATCTTTTTCCTGAATTCCTCCCGCTCAGCCTGAGAGCTATGTTTTGTGGGGCAGGAGACCCTTTTTGGGGAAAAGGAAGACGAAGACGAGGAAGGGGATCTTCGATGTCTCTTTTTTGAATGCTTAGATCTCGAAGAGTGATGGGAACTGCTTCGAGACCTAGAACGAGAATGTCTTTTATGATGGCGAGGAGACGAATGTCTTGACTCCGCCGAGGAAACTTTTGAAGAAGTTTTAACTGCCTTACCTCTCTCGAGCTTCCCCTTACGCTCCTTCAAGGCTTTCGCCGTCATGGACATGCAGTCCTCACACTCCGAACAATGGTGCTCGATTCCCAGGCACCACAAACAGATCCTGTGAGGATCCGTCAACGACATTTTATTTCCACAGTCTCGACATTTTTTGAAGCCAGACCGTGGAGTCGTCGGTTCGGGTGAGGAAGCCATTGAGTACGAGTCGGTATTCACGAGCAATATATCGATATATTTGACTGAAAAACTGAGCAACGATATTCCGAGACCCCGCGAAGTGTGGAAAAATGGAACTGAGCAACGGACGCTGTGTGAGTGTATTTATACGCGTGGTGACGTCGGCGCCGATACGGAGGCTGTCGAGGGACATCGGCTCGAGGGACGTCGACGTGCAGCGCCCTCTACTGAAACATTTTTTCCGAGGCCAGCAAGCTGGGAGATGATCTATCAAAGATAAGGAATACGTCGGAGGACACAATCCCTTCGAAATAGTAGTGTGAGAGGGAGAGTAGTAGTTGTGTGGCAAAGGGGAGACGAGTTGTGGGTTTGAGGAGGGAGAGAGAGTAGCAGGGAGTAAGATCAAAATGGAGGTAAGAAGTAGAGAGAGTAACATTGTACGGTTAGAAGATGAAGAGCAAGAGAGACAGTGGGTGGAGTAGAAGAGAGGAGAGAGGAGGAGGTGGAAACAGAGAGTGACAGAGAGAGACAGGCAGAGGAACATCAGTGCGTAAAAGGAAGACTGCAGAGTGGGGCTTGAGAGTTTGAAAGGCACAACCCAATACCACTTTAGAACTAACCTTGATGGTAAATTAGGTCCAGCCTTAGAAGGACGAGAGGGAGATTAGACAGATAAGGCAATTGCCTTTAGATGCTCACTACCACCAAGTAAGACAATAGACAAAAGGGGTCAATAAGCTCTAGAAATTTACCTGGGGAGCATGGACACCTCAGTTACGGAGGAAACTGCTTCTGATAGACCTGAGAGCAAGCAACAGCCTTTAGAGCAGTGATGAACATTTTAATAATAAGCCTTCAACCATTTTTAGGAGTTGCTGTGTTCTTGAGGCCAATCTGTGACAATGGGAAGCATTAAATAAGTCCATCGCATATGACAGGTATAAGCAATCTGGTGTCATCATTTGAGGCTTCTTCAATAAATCAAGGATCCTGTGATTCTTGTTACATATTTAGGCCTCACCATAACAGATGCAGCTTTGGTATTGTGACAAAATGACTACTTCTCTGCAGGAGAACAGGGATGTGTAGTGTCTAAATCATTTACTCAGCCCACCCTACTACTAAACCAGCAGTGATCCCAATCATAAAGATGAAGCAAGCACAGACTGACAGGTATACCTCCTTTGCCTTTTTTGGTAAAGTGAGCAAATGGCAAGCTATTTTCTTCAGGAGGGGTGTGTGCAATGCATATAACAATAATGTGCTCTCCAAAAAAAATGCACAATGAAGTTTCTACAAAAATAAGACTGTAATAAATAAAACAAGCAAGATAGTCGACCAGTTAAAAACACAAAAACCCCTTCTCTGTCACAGAAACACAGAGAATGCAGACTTTGGTGTGAAAGAGCACTCTGCGTTGATAAGCAGGGGTGTTCAGACAAATGTCAATGTTCAAGGATATGTTCTCAAAAAGCCAGACAAGGGGGCTTAAAAGTCACTATGGCCTTTTAAAGTGGACTAGGGGGACACGGCCTCTTTACAATAGCTTTAGTTCTTATCTTGGGTGCTCCACAGCATCAAGCCATGCTTCTAGCGAGCCTGCGATCGAGCTGATATTGAGACGTTCAAGTCGTGTGGTCCCACTGGCAAGTCAGCGTCGAGTCAGTTGCTTCTGCAGGGTTTGGGACATTAGGCAAGGTCCTAAAGGCTTCCAAGATCTTTTAAAAATAATAATCAACTGTTATAACCCTACCCTTGTTGACTTGAGACAGTTACTTTACGTGGTCAAATCACAGGGCATTTGTAAGTGACTTTTAGCTGCAGAGGACCTCAAAGCTAACCACGAGGCCCTTCACTCAGACATCGTAAATACTTGCGCTGAAACTGGAGAGTGGAAGAAAACTCAGGCATGTAAGGGAAAGGAGAATCCTCCCCTCACCCGATTACCTTCAATGCTTGACAATGGGCCTCATTACATGTGTGCCGGTGCGGTGTTAACGTGCCGATAATACCGTTTACAAGCATGTTACTACACCAGCAAACTACAAGTTTGTTGGTGGGGTGGCAGGATTTACCACCACCAAAAAATGCCAATATCACCGGCCCCAGTATTACCAGAGCCGGTATTACCGGTGCCAGTAATACTGGCAACTCCCCCATGGAGTGAATGGGGAATTCCAGAACTTACTGGCACTTGGAATCTGCCAGTAATTCCAGCAGACCAAGTGCCAGTAACGGTAATACTGTCTGGTGATATCGCGGCGAATTAACCGGTGAGATACCACCAGACTTCTAACGAGGCCCACTGTGTTTTGACAGGCATTCTGGTATTTTTAATGTTGCTTTTACGGCACCACAGGCCCTACTGAATACCTTTGTTCATGGTCTCCTTGCATCAATTCAGGGCAATAATAAAACTGTGTTAATAGGACGGACTGCTAAACCGATAGTTGAGCTCTCACAGTGCAAACATGGGATGCCCTTTGTATAACCAGTCACAGAGACCTTCCCCAAGGTAGCATACTGCAAACAGATTGGACATTGGAACAATACTTTTCCTGTCTGTACTCACCGTCCTCAAAGATAGCAGCCACCATTTCAGCACAAGTCTTGTAGGCCACACAAGCAGTTACCTACTACTTCCCAACCAGTGCCTTCGCCATCCTTCCCATAGGGCAGCCAGAGGGACGGTGACATCATTGCTCCTTAATTCCTCTAGACCCATCTAGTCCTTTTTGTATTCCATCTACTCCTTAGTTAACTGTTGTATTGCAGGGACAAACTTTGAATGTCTTGGTCATACTCGTGCATCAGGATCCAATCACAGAGGGGCAAGTCTTTAACAGGGTTTGGGAAACGAGTTCGCTCGTGCCTACAGGGCATCTTCAATGCTAATGGCATTGGGCATGATCTACTTCTGATGAATTTAAGTAATAGGGGTAGGGCAGCAGCGGGGGGGGGTGGGGAGGGCACTGGGGTATTCCTCACCTAACTCCTCCAGGTACACATGCATAGCAAATGTCCCTGGGTTCCAGAGCTCCTGCAAGCACACAGTGAGATGTGGAAAATGTGACTTTGTCACACAGCATGCAAAGTCTCTCTCTGTAGTCACCTTTTGTAGGGTTTTAGGAATTTTGCAGAATTGTCCCTTTTCAGTTATTTCCTGACACACAGATAATTCATTCCATTCGAACACAGTGCTGCAGTCCTGGCTTTAACTTAGATTTCCTGGACTTGTGTAGTGCTTGGTTCATAATGGGGAATATCCAGGACTGTAAGTCCCAGAATGCAAAGTTATAAGCAGGACTGCACTGTTGGCTCCCGAATGTAATGGATAATGTTGGCATGTAGGCAGACATGCTCTGGGAACTTTGCCTTCAAGTTCCAGCAAATATCACTTTTCTCTCAGTCTCAGTTTCTCAGCCACCCTAGGATCTCTACAGGCAATTCTTTTCTTTCACTCTCAGTTTCTCAACGACTCTGGAAACTCTTCTTCTTCTTCCAGCACGCCGCTCCTTTCCCTCAATCTCAGTATCGCAATGGTCACCCCCCTCGTATTTCAACTCTGCTTGGTCACAGGTTCTTTCCAGGGACGTCATTTCACCAAAATGCCTGGGGTAGCGGAAGTGACATCACATAACCCTTGACCTCGGATGACATCACGGGAAGTGATGTCATTTGACCCCACCCCGAAGTGACATCACAGGAAGCGATGGAACACAATCTTTCACCCCTTGGCAAAACAGGAAGTGGCATCACATAGCATTGTTCCTAAATACACTACGGAAAATATGGTTACGATATCATTATAATGTGATATACATTCATACAAGAATGGATCACCATATGTATCATTAATATCAGTGTGTATAGGCCCATGTTGACAAATTACTGTGAATGTCAGCAGACGTCCAAAGCCAAATGATAACGATGTGTTATTATATAGCACTTACGCTTAAGCGCTTTTTATAGAACAAATATACATACAAATACATACAATATCACCCAACCTGTGTTGGTACCTCATTTAGCGACCTCAGGAAAATGAAAGGATGAGTTGAGGTGTTTAAGAACAGACTAAATCAATGACTCACCCCCTAAACTGTGCCTGGAACAGACCTTTAATGAGTGTAGTAATTATTGTAAAGAATTCCAGAAGACACATTATTTGTTATTCCTATTCTTTCTTATTTAGGGTCACTGCTCGAAGAGTTACACTTTTGGAAACCCATGTTTTTTTAACATGCCTGAGCAAGAAAGCCAGCCACTTAAAAAATAAAGAGGCACATGGCGCTGGCCACAGCCCAGGAGCTTGCATTTAAGAAAAAAATAATGTAACTTTTGTTTTTAGGGGTAGCAAGGGAGACCTCAGGGGTAGCAAGGGGGACCTCAGGGTCGCAGTTGCGACCCCTGGCGACCCCAAATGGCATCCCTGGTTCTTTCTCTGTACCCACTTCTTTGGCAATGCTCGGCCACTCCAGCAGTCGCCTCTGCTAATCACTCTCCATCTTTCTCAGAGGTGATCCACGTTACCTATGTCCTCTGGTACTCACTGATGGTTACTGGCACTGTGTCTGCCATCAGTAAGCATATCTTTCCAGGTATGCACTGTTTTGACAAAGGATGCCTGGAGACACTAGGATGTCCCTCGTCATGGTGGCATAACTGCCACGTGATAAATATCATAAAGGGACCTACCTGTGTGCAGGGCACGGTACATTGTACCACAACGCTGGTTTCGGTTGATTTATTCTCCATGCATGTGCATACCACGCCGTACACCGTTTAGGGTTAATTTCCGCTCAACACAGCATATGGCGCCGTAGGAAGGGGAAGGAGGCGGAGGAGGCAATACATGCTGCCTCCAATTAAAAGCCCACCCACATCTCAACATCACAACTTGACACACTGGGGCACCAGACTGTTGACAATGCCAGGAACAACCACTCCAAGGCAGCCAGGGTAAGCATAGGCTAGCAGAAATCCACAGGATGTTCGTGCAGCCTAGATACTGCAACTACTCAACTCATTATTGCTAAGACAAGTAAGAAAAGGAGAAAGATCAGGTGTGCACCACAAGGAATGGAGTGTCCTGGGTATTGTTCCTAACATCCTCACTCCAGATAAGAAAGAGGAATCCACTACAGGGCACATACTGGCCCATTGATTCCTCTGTGTGGTCATACACCTAGTGAGAGGCCACGCCCTCACGTCACCCTTTAAAATAAAGAGCAGTGACGATCACAATGAATGAGAGGGTGTGTCTTCATTGACTGCGAAGACCCCAGGGTCTTTGGGGCTACATTCCAGGGGGCAGGGGGTCACGCCCATCACCACCCCTAAGGCATTCTATGGGTGCCCAGTTCTTGAGTTCGATGTCCATGGATCAACAGCACCTTTGGGGGCCCGATGGGTCCTATTGACTGAAAGGTTAGAAGTGTTTTTCGTGTCTTCTCACGAGATGGATGACGCAGAAAGGCGGTCGATGCTCCTGTTCTACGCGGGAGCAGAGGTACAAAAGATTTGCAAAACGCTACCAGAAGATGATGGCTCATGCAGGGCAGCGAAAAGAGCCATGCACACATATTTCAGCCCAATGGTAAACAATGACTATGAGAGAATCAACCTAGGCCAGACCAGTCAAGGGGCATCTGAATCCCTAAACCTGCTCTTTGCCACTGACATAGCTGAGGTGACATTGCAAAGGTGATGCCTGCCCAGCCCAACTCATTAAAGACTCTGCTCCCACCCTTGCACCCTTCCTCACTGCCTTCATTAATTCTTCCTTCAGGTCAGGTCTTGTTCCCACAGATCTCAAAGAAGCCTGGGTACGCCCACTATTAAAAAAGCCATCACTCGACCCCACCATCCCTTGGAACTATAGGCCCATCACCACGGTCCCTTTCCTGCAAAAAATTCTCGACAAAGCTGCATATTTGCAAGTACAAAAATACTTGGAGGAGAACCATCTCCTACGCCTGCGGCAATCAGGTTTCCGCCCAACCCATGGCACTGAATCAGCCCTCCTTGACCTAAAGAACCAAATGGATGACCTGAGAGACATAGGCAAACCGGCACTCCTCCTGCTCCTTGACTTATCAGCCGCGTTCGACCTGGTCGATCACAGCACTCTTTGCTGCCATCTCGCTTCTGCGGCTAACTTCTCCCCTAAAGCTTGTGACTGGATTACTTCCTTTCTCCAAGACAGGGCTATGAAAGCTTTCTCAGACTCAGCCTCCACCACCCCCAGCCTCCTCGAATGTGGAGTTCCACAGGGGTCCTGCATAGCGCCAACGCTATATAACCTCTTCACCAGGCCTTTGTTTTGCATTCTGGACTCCCTGGGCATCTCATACACCAATTATTACGATGACACACAGGTGCTAATCCCACTCACAGGGGACTACAAAACCGACATGTCCAATCTCACGGCTATCTACTCAACCATCCAATCCTGGATGGTGGACAACTGGCTGTGCCTTAATAGCGAAAAAACGGAACTCCTACTTATCGGCTCACCCACTACCCTGGGTAACCTCAGTCAGGAATACTCCTCTTTCACTATTGACAACACACCCATCAAGGTTTCTGACAATGTCAAAACACTTGGCTTCTACCTATACTCAAACCTCACCATGGACAGACAAGTGAATTATTTTGCTACCTCTTCAGCCTACTAGGCTAAAATCATAAACGCAGCCAGGCAATTCCTATCACAACAGAACTGTCTCACCATAGCCAGAGCCATTATTGGCTCCAGACTCGACTATTGCAACGCCCTACTATCTGGGACTTCCTGCAAAAACCTTTCTAAACTACAACTGGCTCAAAACAATGCCCTCAGGGCAGCCACTGGGACCTCAAGGAAAGACCACATCTCTGAAATCAGGAGACAGGTCCACTGGCTCCCTGTCAAACAGAGAATTATTTTCAAAACACTCTCCCTGGCACACAAATGCCTCCATGATGCTGCCCCTCCATACCTTGTCTAGAGGATTATCAAACACACCCCCACAAGACCTCTCAGAGAGGGGTACTCTAAACTTATCCTTGTTCCTAAAACCAAAAAGGCCCATGCAGGCAGATCCAACTTTCCCACGATAGCCGCCACACATTGGAATGCCCTTCCACCCAACCTAAGAATGATTGAGTTTCACCAAGTGTTCCGCAAAGCAATCAAAACAAAACTCTTCATCTAATACCACTCAATTGCTTTCTTATGTCTGACTAAACTCTGTTTATGCATTACTGCTGAATTATGTACCTGTAACTAAGAGACCTCACGGTCACCTGTAACCTTGCCAACTGAAAATGTTTATACACTTCATGTAACAAGCGCCACAATGCCTCTGGGCTACAGGTGCGCTATACAAATGCAAATAAATAAATAAATAAATAGCTGGCAATATGTGTACCCTTGCAGATGAAGAAGATGAGATAATGGCACAAATAATCCAACATTGTTTCTCATCCCCTGTAAGGAGACAAATAATAGGGGAACCAGACATATCTCTACAGCGTATATCTAAAGTAGCTATAGCTCATGGGCTTGCCACCACACATAGAGGAAGCGATGAAGCGGCTGCGCACCAAAGAACTACACGCTTTTTGTGCACAACAGTGAGGACGTAGATAACATGGCCAAATCCAAAGAAGTACTGAAGCATCCAAATAGCAGTGCGACTCCTGTAGAGGATTCTTCACCAATGCCCAAGGATGTCGAGCATTGGGGCAAACGTGCCGAAGGTGTGGGAAACAAATCCTTTCACCAGGCTATTTCAAGTCCACAGTCAATGCAAACCAGTGACTTCCAACAGACCACAGCAAGCGAGAGTAGTGACCATCACCATAAAAGGGCCGTAATCCACAGCGGGTCAAGATCACAATGATGTGGAAGAGGTGTTCTTTGTCTCAGTGTGTGCCAGGACAAGACCAGGAAATGGTGGTAGCCACGTTGTGCTGTCACCATCGTGGCTGGAAAGAGGACTGGTGCTAATAGATACGGGAGCACCTGTAAATAGCATGCTCCTCGCTCAGTTAAGACGTCTTCACCCTATACCTCGTCTCGCCCCACCGGTGCTGACTACATGGATATTCACCTATGGGGTAAGACAAATGCTAACCCTGGAGGGAGCCTTACACCTGAAAGACAGTCGATTCCATCCACAGTTTACGTTACTTCCCAAGCCAAGGACACCTTGCTCGAGTGCAACACATCCAAAAAGCAAGGTCTGGTCGATTTTACACCCGAAGTCTGCATAGAGGGTCTAGAGACACTTACACACACGTACCAAAATCTCTTCTAAGGGATAGGTTGCTGCAAAGGACAGGAAGTCCGGCTTCACATTTATCTGCATGTACAGCCGGTAGCACTGAGACAGAGTTAAATCCTTTTCACATGAAAGCTCTCAAGCAGTTGGAGGACATTATTGAAAGAGTAGACACTCACACCTCGTGGGTCTCCCCAATAGTGGTTGCCAACAAACCCAAGCAACCCAAAGAGATGCAAATCTGCATTGACAAGAGGTTACCCATCTGAAGAGAGAGGCACCAGACACCCACACTAGATTATATCAGTGCGGACCTCCAGGGATTTACTGGATTCTCAACAATAGACCTGAAGTTATCGTACCATCATGGAACTCCTACATGTGGCCAAAGGGCGATCATGACATTCACATTGCGTGTTGGCCCCTTTTGACATAATAGGCTGAGCCTTGGTGTCTCATCGGCAGCCTTTGGGTTTCAATACACCATACGAGGCGTGCTGTTAGGGTGTAACTTCCTATTGAAACAGCCACAGATCAGGAGTGATCAGGGCATTCTTTCGAGAGTGTGGAGAGGAAGGTCAGAGAAGTCTCGGGGATCAGAAAGGGTGCTGCTGTGCTCCTCTCGTCTGGTCATCCACCTAGAGCTGATGTTAAGAGTCATAGAAATGGCTCATAAAGGACATCAACGGGAAAACAAAACCAAGGCTAGATTAAGGGAAAATATTTGGATCAGGGACCTAGAGAAATAAGTCGACTCCTTCCTGGAAGGCTGCAGGTGGTGGCAAGCCTCTGGCACTCCCTAATGACCGCCGTTCATTGCACTTCCCTTGCTAAGACTATAACGTGGCAGGCTCTGAACATGGACTCTGGATCCTTACTAGGATCAGGAAACGTCCTTGTTGTGTTGGATGAGTATTCCAGATACTCTGAGGTAAAATTCATCTCTTCCACAGCAGCGGAGGTGTTACCAATCCTTGAGGACCTCTTTCCGGTGCACAACATGCCTGAGGGGTCTGGCAATATCATAGGGTCTGGCAAGGGCCCACCATTTCCAGGAAAGGAATGTGAAACCTTTGTTCAGTTCTATGGCCCAACTCACAAAGGAATAACCCCCTGCTGGTCCTGCACCAACAGGGACACCAACAGCTTCACGAGAACCCTAAAGAAAGCATTCCATATAGCGCCTGCAGAAAGGGGATGCCCTGCGAGCTGCGCCGGCATCCTTCAGGAATACAGATACTACAATACGTGAATAATGCAGTGTGCAACATGCGGCAGCAATGGCGGCAAGGCTGGGAACTCCAGAGGATGTGTGCTCCTGGAGACGACAGGTGCTGGAAGAGTCTCATCCCCCTTGATTTCCTCTTTGTTTTTCCCCCCAGATTCTGTGTCTCGCACAATAATCCTTCAGTGTATGGCGAATTGAGTAGCTGCGCCCCTTGGGGAGAACTAAAATCTGTAGGCTCCAGTGTAACTGTTTCCATGCAGAAAAATAGCTCAATGAAAACATAACGGGCCTAATTACGAGTAAGGCGCTAAGTGGTAACATTGGAGGTAAACAAGTTACCTCTAATTGTACCTCTATGCCATATTCTGAGTTTTGGCTTTGAGTGGAAGATTTACCTCCAGCAAAACCCTGGAGGTAAATCTTGCCACTCAACGCCGAAAAATCATCAGAATTGGGGGAATTACCGCAAATAAAAACATTGGGTCCATTGGAGCCAAAATAAATGGGGATTTTCACCGCCACCACCACTTGTAATCAGGCTGAAATTCCACCTGACCAAGTGGCGGTAAAAGTAAATACGTTTGGTGGTATTTCAGAGGATTTTCCTCTGGAATACCTTCAAACTCACAATGAGGCCCATTAATATACTGTGCCTCCAGGAGCACTGTGTTTCACATATAGCTGCTTACTGTGTATTCAGGGGTCACATTTTTCAGCAGGCTGCACAGGACCTCCCAGACACCCCTTCGGTAGGACCACTATGTCCTACATGAGTATCCTTACACGCACCAGGATATGCAGATTGAGCTAGCAACCGACAAAGCCAGACAAATAAAATAGTGCATGGTAATTCTCTTGTGAGGGACTAAAAATGTGCTTTGTTGTTTAGTATGCAGTGATCCGAAGTGGCCTGTATGAAGTGTTAGAACATGACACGCCGCTACCAGTGTAGTGGATTTGGGGGAGTATGTTAGAGACCTCAAGTTTAAAATGCCGTTCACTCATGACCAATGGAATAGTTGGCTGGGGTTCTAAGGGATTGCCGCATTTAGATTTTGTGGTCTAAAGGGTTCTGATTGGCATTACCTGTTATGGTTAATGATTTACAAAATGTTGACAGGGTATTATATTGATGGAGTCAACTCTACTCGTGCCAGTGTGGTGTAGGGGCTTGCCCAAATAAATGTCTCCCTGATGGTTGAACACACACAGGAGATAGCTGCTCTAGTCAGGGTGCGGTAAATGGACACTGTGGCACTTCTCGTCAAGGACAGGCCTGTTAAATATAACTATGTGTGGGTATGGAGGGCATATGTGTTTCACATTGACATTTCTGGTGGGATAATGGCTTCAATTACCCTCTACACTGAGCAGCGGGCGGCTGGTGATACGAGGGCAAGGACGGGCTAGACAAATGGCACTTGCATAAGTAGTTGGCTAAGGGAACTAGAAGCAGATGCATGCACACATTAGTTAGACATCTAAGAGAGAAGACCACCTGTTACAGTCCCCTCTGTGGGGTTGTCATTTTCAGGAATCTAGGCAGAGAGGGGGACGCTTCTTGCACAAAGACGAGTACAAGACAATCCTGGTCTGGAGGAGGCATGTGGGGGAACTCTACGGTGGCCATCAGAGCGTCATGGCGGAGCTACAGGGTGCATCCATTCCAAAGAGAGCTGTTCGGAACCCCAAGAGTACACCCTGCACAGCCACAAGCTTAGATCAACATCACTCAAGGTACAGGAACTCTGAGTAACCTTGGGCAGAAAAGTCACAAAGATATCAAAGTGCGGGAAGGAAGGCGAGCAATGATGGTAAGGAAGCCCGCCTAAAGAAGAAAAGAAATAAGTTAACAAGAGAAGTGATGAGTGCGAGGCCTGTCTAAAGAAAAGAAAGAAGTAAGAACATGTGAGACGATAGGGCCACAAGACCATTCTCAAGAAGAAAAGAAAACGGTTTGGTCATGAGACCCAAATAATACACAGAACACCAATTAGAGAGAGATTTTGGAAAGGGTCTCGCGGTAAAGGTTAGTGGATGCCCGTTGGAGTGCTCATGTAACCACAACAAATGACCATCAGAGGAATATATATAATTCCTTTGGGGGTCTCTGCTAGGACGCCAGCTCGGCACAGAATCCTGTTGCTGTGCATTGTTTCAACGGTGCACATGTCAGTTAACTCCTGCAGAAATAAAGCAGCTGCAGCTCTCTTCTGCCCACTATGGCGAGTCAGAGGAAGGACACGGACTCTGTGAGGACATGATTCGTGAATATTTATTAAATTAAGAAAAATGGCCATCTTTCCCTATCTCTATGGGTGGCCCCTGCCTAAAGAATTGTAACTAAGGTTCTCGTCAGTCAGTCGTGAATGTCCAAAAGAAATAGTCCATAGTCCAAAACTATCCTACCTGACCCTACCACTAAGAAACTAACAAATATGCAGAGAATGACTCCCTTCCCCTTTCAGGTAATTTTAATACCAGTCTCTAGACTTGTTTATGGATATGAAATTCACAGATAGTCTCTCAAATCCTCTTTTATTGGTCTCTGTAACACTTCCATTACTTCCTGTATGTTTCCTTTCTCCTTGGTATCCCCTTTTGGGCTTCTTTTCCAAGAAATATAATCTTTGTTAGTTCTATTAGTCACGTGGCCTTTCTCTCTAGGTGAAGTAGAACTTAACTTGCTTTGTCCCACTGGTTTATTTATTTGACTGTCGGGTATATTTTCTGATTCACAATGTCCCTTCCTTCTGACATCCTCTTCTTCCAAGATGAGATATTTTATGGGCTTCCTCTTCTCCCAGGGTACTGTTGTTCCTTGTTTGAACACGTTAACATTTAAAATGTCACTATCTCTATTTCTGTCTTCCTAATAACTTAAGTTAAGGAACTTCAGAGTTTGTTTTGCCTCTTTTTCTCTCTTCCAACATTGTAGGTTCAAGTGGTTTAAGGATAAGTCTTTCTCATAATTTCAACTTGGACGAGTGATCTGTAGATATAATGATCTCTCTTTGGTCTCCCTCTAATCCTGTGCTCCCCATTACCTTCTCTTATGAGGGGAACGTCCTCTGGAGTCTTGTTCTCTGTCAACTGCTTCTTGAGTCACAGAACGTGTTTGCTTCGTCTTCTTTGGCGTTACTGGGGTTTTGTGCCTGCTATGATGTCCCAAGTTCTTGTCATGACCTCCTGCCTTGTGGTGTTCTTGTGTCAGGGCTGCAGCAGTGTTTTGGTGTCTCAGCATCTTCGTATTGGGCTCCTGTCCTGATGCTTTCACCTGTTAATGCTGTGCCGTGACTTTGGCGTCCCAGCCTCTCGTATCGGGCACCTGCCTTGATGCTCTCTCATATCGAGGTTGTGCCGTGACTTTGGTGTGTCAGCCTATCGTACCGGGCTCCTGCCCTGAAGCTCTCTCATGTCAGGGCTGCACCATGACTTTGGCGTGTCAGTCTCATGTATCAGGCTCCTGCCCTGGTGAGTTTCAAACCTGAAGTTCTCCTCTCTGGTGCATACTCTGCCTCCTCCCAGTCTTACGCAACACAGGGCCCTCTCTAGGCCACATATGTGTTCCTCTCTCCCCGTCTCTCTCCAGGGTACGTTATTTTACATACTTGTCTCAGTAGTTTGCATAATTACATTTAAAGGGACATGTCTATTTCCAATAAGATAATAATATCTCTGAGGAGTTTATTCGTCCCAATCTTGATATACAAAGGACTTCAGTAGTGTGGAGCTTGTCATGTAGGCCATAGTGTGTGCCACTGTAGGGAGTTCCTCACAGGAACTGGAGTCCTTGTCCACAAAGGGGGTAGTCTTGATCGGTGAGGTCCCACTTGCCTCAAAACCCTAGGGAGGGAGTTGCGCAGTGGGCTCACCGCCCTAGCCTTTACAGAAAGGGGCTCCCCCTTAGGGAGAAGGGATGAATTCCCTCAATTCATCACATACCCTTCCTCTTATCTCTGTGTCTTCCCCTTACCTTCTTGACCAATGGAAAAACGACTTTCCCCCTGTTCTAGTCCTTTTTGATGTTCCACTGAAAAACAGAAAGGTTGCAATTCCAGGACCCATCTCATTACTTTAGCGTTGGTATATTTTCGAAAACTCATCCAGGTCAGGGGAGAGTGATCAGTAACTAACCTACATTTTCAGCCTGTTAAGTAATACCGTAAGTGTGTGACAGCCCATTTGATGGCTAATTCCACCGTAGCATAGGACTGCTCCTTTGGGAAAAGCTTCCAGCTTGTGTATACTACGGGATGTTCAATTCCCTCGTATTCTTGTGAGAGTTCAGCTTCTAGTTCCACTTTAGAGGCATCCGTCTGCTATTAGATTTCAGGATGGGTTCACTACAGAAAAAAGTTTTCACACCAGGTATGGAAGCTCCCCTGATCTACTTTACCACAGATTAATTTCTGTGTTGGGGCATTTTTCCAATTGTCGATGAGGCTGGCAGCAATGGTTGAATATTAAGGGATACATCTCCTGTAGTAGCCTGTCTGCCCCAAAAAGGTGTGAAGTTCCCTCTTGGTCTTGGGAGTAGGAGTCTGGTAGACTGCCTTTACCTTCTTAGCCTGGGGTTGAATCAGGCCGTTTACATCAACATCCTACATATTTCACTGCAGACTGGCCAAAATAACATTTTTGTGGGTTGGCTCTGAGGCCAGCTTTTCTCAGGGCCCAGGTGATCTCATATAGAAAGTGCATTTGTTCAGGCCAACTATCACTATGAACCACAATATCATCCAGTTAAGCTCCACAGAAGGACGAATAGGGTTTTAGTATTCTGTTCATTAAGCGTTGAAAGGTGGTTGTGGGGCCATGAAGGCAGAAGGGCAAGACCTTGAAGTGAAACAGGCTCTTTGGTGTCAAAAAGACTTTTCTTTCGATCTGGTGGCTGGATTCAGAGATACCTGCCAATATCCCTTTGTGAGATCTAAAGTTGAGAGGTATTAAGATGATCCTCATTTTTCAATTAGTTCATCGATTCTCGGCATTGGGTAATTATCGGGCTGTGAAATGGAGTTCATTTGCCTGAAGTCAATGCAAAAACGCCAACACTGATCGGGTTTGGCTACCAGGACTATCGGGGAACACCAGGGGCTCTCTGATGGTTCAATTATGTCTGTCCAGATCATGTCCTCTATCTCCTGGTCAATTAACTTTTTTCGGGCATCAGTAATTCTGCATGGCCTAAGGTTTACAGTTTACCCGGCCAGTGTCCTAATAAAATTAAAAGAATGACTCTCCCTGGTTGCTTGGAGAACACATGGGGAAAGCTTTAATATCAGCCTGTTGGGAGGGTGCTAGATCAGGGTGAATAAAGTTATTTTCATGAGGGGAATCAATAAGGAGGGCCACCATGGTAATTTTCCACACCATTAGTAGGTTTACATGATAAACCTTTGTCTTCTGGAGTCTATCGGATTGTGTTATGAGATAGTTTAAAGGGCCTTTTGTTCCAGGGCTTTAGAGGGGCCATACCAATGGGAAATCATTTTATTTTCTGATGTGGGTGAAAGAACCAATACCAATGCCCACCCGAAAAGGTCTGGGTGACTGCCCATCTATTATAGACAGCCTGTTGTTCCTGGGCCTGTCCTAGATGCTTCTTAACAATTTCTTGTACTGCTTTTATATGAAACTTTAACTTCTATGCAGTTTCAGATATTGGTGATAAGGCTTCTTCCCTCTTCTCCCAGGTTTCTTTTAACATATCTAGAACATCTCGGGGTTCCCTTCCCTACAGGAGCTCAAATGGAGAATACCCTAGAGAAGATTGAGGCATTTCCCTGACGGCAAAGACAAAGTCACGAATTACAAGAATGAAGCAATTCCCTAATGTAGAAGTTTCTAGAGGGCCCACTAAATCCATAGCGATCGGGGAAAATGTAACTTCTAATATGAGCAAGGGATGTAACAGAGCAGGTGGACCGGGGATGTTGGCCATCTTCAGGCAGATCTCACAGGTTGATATAAAACTCTTGACATCCACAAAGACACCTGGCCAATAGAACCTAGGTATTATTTGGTTCTGTACTTTCCCTATTCCTTGGTGAGCTGCGATCAGATGGGAGTGTGCTAACTCTGGGGTTAACTGGGGTTTCGTGTCTGTTCTGATGTCCCAAGTTCTCGTCTCAGTCTCCTACCCTGTGGTGTTCTAATGTAGGGGCTGCAGCTGTGCTTTGGCATCTCAGCCTCTCATATTGGACTCTTGCCCCGATATTCTCTTCTGTAGGGGCTGCACCTTGACTTTGGCATGTCAGCCTCTCATACCGGGCTCCTGCCCTGGTGCTCTCTGGTGCTGTGCTTTGGGCGTTCCAGCTTCTCTCTGGTGCATACTCCACCTCCTCCCTGTCTTACGCAGTGCAGGGCACTTTCTAGGCTGCATATGCGTTCCTCTCTCCCTGTCTCTCTCCAGGGTTCGTTATTTAACATGCTTGTGTCAGTAGTTTGCATATTTAATTTAAAGGGACATGTTTATTTCCAATAAGATAATGATATCTCTGAGGAATTTCTTTGTCCCAGTCTTGATATAGAAAGTCCTTTGGCATTGCGGAGCTTGTCATGTAGGCCATAGTGTGTACCACTGTAGGAAGTTCCTCACGGGAATGAGAATCCTTGTCCCCTAAGGGGGAGTCTCTCCCAGTGAGTTCCCACTCACCTCGACCCCTAGGGATGGTGTTGCGGGGCATGCTCACCTCCCTAGCCTCACAAGAAGGGGCTCCCCCTGGGGGAATGGGCAAATTCCCTTGACGCATCACACCACACATAAAGCTTTCTGTGTTCTTTATCTGTAGTCTGGGATGGGCTTGCAGGATAGTATGGTTTGGTGTGAGGGAACAGAGAGGATAAACATTGTTCAGGACAAAGTGTGCGCTGTCGCTGCTAACACTCATGGTATGTTGCAGAGTCTGTTTGATTGTGACAGCTGATGGACTTAAAAGTGTACCCCTCTTCTGGACATAACACTTTCTCTGTTATAGTACACTGATGAAAGACAGGTTTCCCAAAGGTGAGAAGCAGGTGAAAGAGCCTTGGTCCCAACACGATAGCAAATGAGCCAAATATAAGACACACCCCATAAGGGAATGAGACCAGGAGATGGATTGCAAGTTGAACAAGGTTTATAACAAATAAAATGGTGCACGCAAAGAAGTCTGCTCCCCTGAGAGCGCTCTGCCGAAACAATACATGGGCAGCACATTATAAGACTGGAACGCGTCACTGCTGACGCTTCGATAGAGGTGCATAATACTTGAATATAATAGGCTAGACGTGCAGTTACATTATAGAAACATAGGAGACAGTCACACCAGATTGGCTGGATGCTTGGGTGTTCACCGAGCAGCACGTGGGTAAGCTGGGCTCATCTCAGCGGGGTGAAGGTCAGGCACACAAGATGAAGCGTAACTAACTAATCTATTTTAGCAAAACAGGAACTGTAGGCATGCTACAAATAATCATCAGAAAAAGTGGACAGTCATGGGGATGTTGCAGAGTTCATATTGTTAGGTATCTGATCGATCTTGCCCTTTATACCCTAGGGCCTATAAACTCTGGCGTTCGGGCCCAGGTGCCCACCTTGGAGATTTTGATCTGCCTGATGCCTCATGAGATAAGTTGACATTTGTTATTTTTACCCAGGATATATGATGGTAGGAGATTAGATCTGTCGTGGGTGATCATTTTGCTCATAAAAAAGGGGGTCAGATGTGTATTTATATCAAGATAGGATGGGGAACTGTGGCTTTTCAGGGTGTGGGTCACCGGGACCATAGACAGGTTTGTGGAAATTGATGGGCACACGGGTGGTGGTTCTGCTCCGGTCACACACAGGGCAGTGAGCTCAGAGGAAGAGAAAGAATACAGTTTCTTTTGCAACAATTTGCGACTGGTCTTCCGTGAGAAAGGAGCTTGTGCGGGGCAGACAGAGGAGGAGGTGGTGGGGGCTGCTGGACTGGCTGCGCGCGGCACTGAACAGTAGGAGAGATGGCTTTTTGGAAAACATTGTGCGGCCTAGTAAAATAGATGGAGTTTGCAGTGGCATAAAATGGAGTCTGTATGTTTTATCCAATGGCTTATGTCCTCTGTCTTTCAGAGGACAGACATGGGGACATCTCCCGCGATGAGATGAGCAAGAGATCCATTCCACGCGGGAATATAGAGGGGGCTTCATGAAAACCACTGCTACCCAACACAGGCAAACCTGACCAGTTCACCACAACGTAGTCTTCAGAGACACTAGCAATGGATCTCACAACAGTAACTACTGCAAGCAAAACAAGAATGCTGCACTGCACTTATGCAGATAATGTATGAAATAGGATTTAAGATTTCTTTGATCCATCAAGACCTACAAAATGTATCAAATCATTTGTCGGAATCAGAGACTAGACAGTCTGTGGTGGAAACCATTGTCAGTTTTCTAAGTGCACAGCTGCTGATGACAGAGCAATGTACAAAGACACCGAAAGGCTGGTGGAAGACGCTGAAGGGAGGTTCCACTGATGTAATATCAGGCTACAGGACCTGCCAGAAGGTGAAGAAGGCAGGGATCTGACCATCTGGCTGTCATGATTCCTACCCCCGGGCATCTGGACCAGGTCCATCTGTCCCGGGAGCAGGCATCCAGATAATTGGGAAAAACCCAGCAGCCCAGGCCGTAGGCGCCAGGCTCATTTGCTTTCACTTACCTCATGCAGACCATGCTGCTCAGCATTCAAGCCAGTGTGAAGTCAGAAGGAGGACTACTTTATTTCAGGGACTATTTTCTTACTCGGGTGTGGTCTTGGAAACTTCTTACCTGGGACTACTTTGAAGGCTATTTAAACCACGCCCGAAGAGCAGCTCACGCTTCGCGTTATTCTGCATCCTGCAGCGTAACGCTCACCGTGCCTGCAAGCCAGCATCCAGTCTTCTGCCACGCCCGCCTCGAGTTTGGAGCTCCTAGAGAAAAGGGAGAAAGAAGGAAAAAAGGTTAGAACAAGAACAATACTTATTTCCTCACCTGATTCTGGATCCATTGCGTCTTCGAATAGGAAGAAAGACATTATTTGATGCGCGTTGCATCGCCTGCTCCAGCGCCGCGCTATACTCACCAGCCTTCGCAGCACCTCCACGATCCACCTCTGTCTTCATCATTTCTTCGCCAAACTCCGGCACCTAAGAGGAATAAAGAACAGCAAGGTGAGCCGAGAGAATAATAAGGCAATATTAGTCACCACAATAGACTTACCTGATTTTACCGCCGGAGGCATTCTTCATCTCCACGGGCAGGCGCAGCCTCCATTCATCTTCGCCGAACTCCGGCATCTAAGGGGAACAAAAGGACAGCCAGGTGAGCCGAAAGAACAAACCAAGGGAATCTCATTCACCATAATAGACTTACCTGATTTTACCGCCAGAGGTATTATTCCTCAAAACACCATAATTCTCACTCAGCACCTGTAATAAGGGAGAAAGCAAGAGATTACATACAGGTGTCATTTACCGGACAGTGTTGGATACTACAGACTCTTACCTGAACTTTACCAGCCGCACGAGGCAATCTTCTCTAGGGTCAAGCTGCAAGCTGCAAGGAATCGGACAAGAGTGAAAGTCAGACATTTTGAACTCTTACGAACTATATACTTACGGCTCCTCGCCAGGAACCTCAGAGTCAATATTGTTCTGGAACTCTCCAATTCCTTCGGACCAGTGAAGTAACTGGTTATCCACGCGCCCCTGCATTCTAGGCAGGATGGAGAGCTCATCCTTTAAAAACTTAAGGTGAGAATATAAAAAGAGACATCGGAGGTGATTAGAGGGGAGAACAGTGGGGGGGGGGGGTTATCACTCAAATCCACGGGTGGCTAATTCCCTTTCTGCACTTTCAGGAGAATACTTCTTCGGGTCAAGCAGACGAGATTAGGTGGGCCAGTCCAGTCTGTCATCTCTGCACTACGCGTCACGTGGGTGGAAACCGCAGCTGTCCAGTTCCGATTGACGCCCCTGTGGGAGCCAGGTGAGCGTAACAGAATGCGAAGCCTTCCCACAAATTCCCACCCGGGCGTTATGGAGACCTCAGAAACTGATCAACTGGCCCAATTACTAGGGGAACTAAGGGCTGAAGTACATTCAGCCCGCCAAGAAACTAATGCGCTCAGGAGAGATGACCTTGCTAGGCAATTGCTGCAAAGCCAGGCTGGACAAACACCCCTGCCTGGGCCAGGGGGAAACCCAACTCTTGTTTCATCAAGCAACCCTGTGCAAGTAATCCTACCAGGAACTATCCTTTAGCTCTGCCTGAACGCTTTGCTGGGGACCCCAAAAGGTTCGCCGTGTTTATGAATCAATGCCGCCTGCACTTTTTATGCAGACCGGGAGCCTTTCCAAATGATCAAGCCAAAGTAGCCTTCGTACTATCATATCTCAGTGGTAGCACAGCCGATTGGTCGATTCCTCTAGTCAACCAGGAGGACCCTCTTCTTCGTGACTTTCAGGGTTTTCAATTGAGCATGGAAAGACTATTCGCCCGACATTTACAGGGACAGGCCCCGGATAACAACTTTTGTCCCTACGACAGGGTAACCAGGATCTACTAACCTATATTGCTACCTTCAATAGGTTGGTGGTGGAAACAGGATGGCCCGAGGTAAATCGAATTACATTATTCCATTGTGGACTGCGAGGAGAACTCAAAGATGTTTTGGCTCAAGTTGTGAACCCACCTCAGGATTGTGCGGAATATATAGACTTAGTGGTCCAGATAGATCACCGACTTCAGAATAGAAAGGCGGATCGAGCTAAGTTTGAGAATCGAGTGCTGGTTAAACCCAATGTTACCCCCAAAGGAACTGATGCACCGGAACCCATGCAGATCGGGGGGATTAGGGGACCTTTAACTCAGAAGGAAAGAGAAAAGAGACGACAGTTGCACTTGTGTCTGTACTGTGGAACCTCTGGACATTTTCTACGGGATTGCCCAGTAAAACCACCCAAAAAGGTGGTAGGAGCTGCGGACAAGAGTCAAACAGAGTCTGATCTGGGAAACGACCACGCCCAACAAGCGTAGAGGTCCGCTTGCCGAGCTTAAAGAAGGACATTCAGACCTCGCACCTAATCGTGCCAATGGTCCTCATTGATCCTAGGCAGCCATCACGTATGCACGCAGTAAGAGCGTACATAGATAGCGGGGCCATAGGAAACTATATGGATCAAGAACTGGCTTCAGGATGAACCTATCTCTTTGCAAAAGAACCACTACAGATGTCATCACTACCGTCGATGGAACTGAAATTGCCTCTGGGCCAGTAACTCATTCCACTACAGCGATGACACTGTTGGGTCAAGATGGGCATCGAGAAAGTATAGTGTTTGACTTAATCAAGGCTCCACAATTCCAAATAATTCTGGGAATGCCAATGTTGGAAACACATAATCCTTGTATAGAATGGCGAGAGAAGAGAATGACCTTCCCAGATTGTACACACACCTGTTACCAAAAAGAAACCTTGAACAAGGGCCTGCCCACAGTCACTAACCCACCTGTTCAGTTACCTCAGGAATATCAAGAATATCTGGATGTTTTTCAGAAAGAACAGGCAAACACTTTACCACCTCACAGATCTTACGATTGTCAGATCGATCTTGTACCCGGTGCACAACCCCCCTGCAGCAGGATCTACACTCTTTATGGAGCCTGAAAACATTCACCTACGACAATACCTGGATCAATACCTTGCTAATGGCTTCATTCGCCCATCCAAGTCTCCTGCATCCTCAGCTCTGTTCTTCGTACCTAAAAAGGTAGGTGACCTTAGAACATGTATAAATTACCGGGCATTAAACCAAATTACGGTAAAAAACGATACCCTTTGCCTCTGATCCCCAAATTACTGGACCAAGTTAAGGATGCTTGTATCTATACTAAGTTAGATCTCCAAGGGGCATATCATCTGGTACGCGTGAAGAAAGGCGATGAATGGAAGACTGCCTTTCGCACCAAGTACAGATTATTCGAATATCAGGTGATGCCTTTTGGGTTGTGCAATGCACCGGCAGCCTTCCAGTATTTTATGAACAATGTTTTTCGCGAACTCATTGACATCTGTGTTGTTGTTTACATAGATGACATTCTAGTGTACTCCTCCTCAAGATCAGACCATGTTAAGCACATTCGAGCAGTCCTTGAAAAATTACACCAACACAAGTTGTATGCAAAGTTCGAAAAATGTGTCTTTCATTCCACAGAAGTGGAATTTCTAGGATTTATCCTGACCCCAAAAGGAGTTAGAAAGGACTCTCGAAAAGTGGATGCCATTCTCAAATGGCCATCACCCAGTTCAGTTAAAGGAGTTCAAAGCATGCTTGGCTTCGCTAATTTCTACCGTAGATTTATCCCTGAATTCTCTCATATTGTACATCCCATCACAGCACTTTTGAAAAAGAATAAGCGCTTCTTGTGGACTGAAGAAGCTGAAAAGGCCTTGCAAGACCTAAAATTGAAATTCACGTCTGCACCTGTCTTAAAGCATCCTCACCCCAAGCTTCCATACGTAGTTGAAACGGATGCATCAAGTTTAGCGATGGGAGCTGTCCTGTCTCAGAAGGATCCGGAAACCGGCCAACTTCATCCAGTAGCATTCTGGTCAAGAAAATTCTCGGCACCCGAATTAAACTATGGGGTTACCGATAAAGAGTTACTGGCCATCAAATCTGCTTTCAAGGCTTGGCGGCATTATCTTCTCGGCGCCAGGCATACCATCACTGTAATCACCGATGACAGGAATTTGCAATATTTGAAGACAGCCAAGGCCCAATCATCACGTCAACTTAGGTGGGCATTATTCTTTGCAGAATTCGATTTTGTGATAACTTAGCTACCAGGTTGTAAAAATGGCAAGGCCGATGCCCTATCCCAAATAGGAATGGGAGAAGCATACTCAAACCCGGAACCTGTTCCTATAATTTCAGAAGAAAGAATCCTTAGCATAACTACTCTACAAACTCTAGAAAACATTCATTCAAAAATCAAGCAATGTTTTAATCCAGCAACCTTACAGAACTGGGTAAAGAAAGGCCAAGATTATTCAGTTATCAATGATCTACCGTACTATCAAGGTCGTCTATTCATACCACACAAGGAGCTACAGGAATTAGTCATCTCCAACTATCATGATGCGCTGATTGAAGGAAATCCAGGGGTCGCAAAAACTGAAGCTAAAATTAAGAGACAATTTTGGTGGCCCACCTGGCGAAAAGATGTTAAATCATTTGTGCTATCTTGTGGAATCTGTGACCAAAACAAAAGCCAGAAGAAGAAACCAGCTGGTCTTTACAACCTTTGAATGTTCCACCTACGCCATGGCACACTTTGTCTCTTGGCTTCATTACTGATCTGCTTCCATGTAGTGGATTTAACACCATTCTAGTTATAGTAGATCTTTTTTCCAAGATGGCCCATTTTATTCCTTTAAAGGGATTACCGTCCGCTGCAATTTTAGCCAAGGAATTTCTTGAAAACATTGTTCGACTACATGGATTCCCTTCCGTATTGGTCTCAGATCGAGGTAGTCAATTCATCTCAAAATTTTGGAAAAAAATGCTGCCAACTGGCGCAAATCGACGTGAGGTTATCTACCAGTCACCATCCCCAGACCGATGGTCAAACAGAGAGGACTAACCAGACTCTTGAACAATACCTACTTTGCATACTACACCAAACCGAAGGTAATTGGAAGGATATTTTGTGGATTTCTGAATACGCATACAACAATTCTGTACACTCAGGAACTGGACAAAGCCCCTTTTTTACCATGTATGGGCATCACCCTCGAACCTCTGAACTCGATTTGCCCCAACACCTAGAAATGCCTGCGGTGAATCATTTGCACTCTACTATTACACAAGCCTTCAAGGAAGCAACAGAGCATTTAAAAAGGGCAAAAGAGAAATACAAAAGAAATGCTGACCAACATAGGAGTGATGCTCCACAATACCAGATTGGGGATCAAGTCTGGCTGGCTACTAAACACATACCCCTGAAAGGAACTCGGACTTTTAACCCTAGATATTTGGGACCTTACACCATTAAGGCCATCATCAACCCGGTCGCCGTTAAATTGGAACTACCTTCTAACATGCGAATTCACCCCGTCTTTCATGTTTCACTCCTGAAACCAGTCCAACCCGGGACAAGATTAACCAATCCACCTGATCCAATCCTAATTGATGGGGAACCCGAATTTGAAGTAAAAAATATCCTGGACTCTAAGATAGTTAACTCAAGACTTTTTTATTTAATTGACTGGAAAGGTTACGGACTACAAGAAAGATCCTGGGAACCTAGTGACCACGTTCATGCACCCCGACTGGTGAAAAAATTCCATAGGGACTTCCCAGACAAACCAGGGCCAAGAGGACGAACGACCGTGGGAGGGGCATTGGGGGGGGAGTGCTTTCATGATTCCTAACCCCGAGCATCCGGACCAGGTCCATCTGTCCCAGGAGCAGGCATCCAGATACTTGGGAAAAACCCAGCAGCCCAGGCTAGGGGCTATCTGGGTACAGTCCTGGCGCCGTAGGTGCCAGGCTCATAGAAGGGGTCAGTCCTGGCACCATAGGCGCCAGGCTCATTTGCTTTCACTTACCTCATGCTGACCATGCTGCTCAGCATTCAAGCCAGTGTAACGTCAGAAGGGGGACTACTTTATTTCAGGGACTATTTTCTTACTCGGGTGTGGTCTTGGGAACTTCTTACCTGGGACTACTTTGAAGGCTATTTAAACCACGCCCGAAGAGCAGCTCACGCTTCGCGTTATTCTGCATCCTGCAGCGTAACGCTCACTGTGCCTGCAAGCCAGCATCCAGTCTTCTGCCACGCCAGCCTCGAGTTTGGAGCTCCTAGAGAAAAGGGAGAAAGAAGCAAAAAGGTTAGAACAAGAACAATACTTATTTCCTCACCTGATTCTGGATCCATCGCACCTTCGAATAGGAAGAAAGACATTATTTGATGCGCGTCGCATCGCCTGCTGCAGCGCCGCGCTATACTCACCAGCCTTCGCAGCACCTCCACGATCCACCTCTGTCTTCATCATTTCTTTGCCAAACTCCAGCACCTAAGAGGAATAAAGAACAGCAAGGTGAGCCGAGAGAATAATAAGGCAATATTAGTCACCACAATAGACTTACCTGATTTTACCGCCAGAGGCATTCTTCATCTCCACGGGCCGCCGCAGCCTCCATTCATCTTCGCCGAACTCCGGCATCTAAGGGGAACAAAAGGACAGCCAGGTGAGCCGAAAGAACAAACCAAGGGAATCTCGTTCACCATAATAGACTTACCTGATTTTACCGCCGGAGGTATTATTCCTCAAAACACCATAATTCTCACTCAGCACCTGTAATAAGGGAGAAAGCAACAGATAACATACAGGTGTCATTTACCGGACAGTGTTGGATACTACAGACTCTTACCTGAACTTTACCAGCCGCACAAGGCAATCTTCTCTAGGGTCAAGCTGCAAGCTGCAAGGAATCGGACAAGAGTGAAAGTCAGACATTTTGAACTCTTACGAACTATATACTTACAGCTCCTCGCCAGGAACCTCAGAGTCAATATTGTTCTGGAACTCTCCAATTCCTTCGGACCAGTGAAGTAACTGGTTATCCACGTGCCCCTGCATTCTACGCAGGATGGAGAGCTCATCCTTTAAAAACTTAAGGTGAGAATATAAAAAGAGACATCGGAGGTGATTAGAGGGGAGAACAGTGGGGGGGGGTTATCACTCAAATCCACGGGTGGCTAATTCCCTTTCTTCACTTTCAGGAGAATACTTCTTCGGGTCAAGCAGACGAGATTAGGTGGGCCAGTCTAGTCTGTCATCTCTGCACTACGCGTCACGTGGGTGGAAACCGCAGCTGTCCAGTTCCGATTGACGCCCCTGTGGGAGCCAGGTGAGCGTAACACTGGCTTGAAAAAGTACTACTGAAAGAACTGGGTGCATCCTAAGTGTCATTAATATTAACAGTTGTGCATGCGCAAAGGTTGCTGCCAAAGATTTGCCTTTAGGGGCTCCTCCACAAGCACTGATTGCGAAAATACTCATCTATTTTGAGAGTTTGTTTTTCACTATCCTTGCTCCAAGGTCTACATCACTTATGGAAAGTGCCCCCCATGAAATATCCAGACTTTATGCAAGAGGTCCTAAAGCTCACAATACATATTACGGTCAAGCGCATTCTACAGAGTCCTCAGATAAAATAGTTGTAATTGTACCTGTAGAAACTGAATAAACTACAGATCAGGAAAGTGCTGTTCTTCGAGATTCTACAAGATGCAATGCGCTGGACGGAACAGCAAGTCTTGCATCATCGACACAATGATGGTGGATCCAGTACAAAATGGAGTCGCGCTCCCCTAAAATCATCAAGATGGTCTGAGAATATGAGACGAGCAGATCGCTCAGTGTCAGCCTGGTGCTGTCACTGAGGGTATGGGAAACATGGAGGTAAATAATGAACAGAAGAATTCAGAACTTGATGCCAAGATAGCTTAAAAGGGAGCAGAGACTCAGTTCTTCTTTTTTTATGCCCCGACAGGAAAAGCCATGCTTCAGTCCTTACGAGACTAGACCACGGCAATGCAGTAGTCAACTTTTACGGTCATGATGCCCTATTTCTTAGACTGATCGACAATTGAGAATATGCTGCCTCCCTTCTTCTATCCAGTGATATAAAGGTATATTTCCTCTGTGTGTGGTACAGTCCCGCCCACTACTACATATATATCATGAGGCTGGCCACTTGTTCATCAAGGGATAGTACTAATTGCGAGACCATCCACACTAGCTCATTCGCTACAGTTATGATTCATGTGTGATAATTATAGTACACTTGTAAGCACACTTATCTATAACATTGTTTTATTTAGGGTGTTCTAAAGAAGTGGGATGGGAGATAATTATACAGTGTGGCACAGATTTGAGAACTGCATTAAGAACTGCAAATTAGTCTATTCGTTTTGAGCGTTGTTGGGGTGAGCTCCATTGGGTGGAGTCTAGGATGAGGGAAAAGTTGTGTTTGTTTGTAGTAGCTTGAGATGGGAAAGCTTGGGTTATAAATGCTTGGCAGGAGGTCCTGTCTTAACTTTGGACCCAACGGATAAATGCCTAAAGTAATCTCAGAACATGGAGCATTTCAGAAAGAGCGAGAGAGGCATCGTTCAAAAGAGTTGTTTTTTGGATTTTGCCTCTTACACAATGCCATAATAAATAGGGTCCCCATGAGAAATGAAAATAACTGTGCACACACCAGAGGAACATTGTGGCAATAAGACCCGAGGCGGCGGGCCAATACCGCCCCAGGTGGTTGTAGTTACAGGCCCGACCGTAGTTACGGGCCGAGGGTCTTATAGCCATTAGTACTCCGGCCCGTTAGAACGGGGTACTAATGGCATTTTTTTCTGTTTTGAAACGCTGACACGTTTCGAAACAGGAAAAAAAAAAAGTTGACAAAAAATGGCTGCCGGGAAAGAGAAAACGTAGTCCGTTTTACCTTTTCATGGCAGCCATCGGGAGCAGACGCGCTGGGAACAGAAGTGTTTCCAGCGCGTTTGTTCCAAGAAAAGAAGAAAAAAGAAGGTTAGTGGGGTTGGGAGGGCTTTGAGGGGATAGTTTGAGGGGGAGGAGGGAAAAAAAACGTACCTGCATCGCCGGCGGGGGACGAAGGCAGCCTCCAGCCATGGGGAGGCTGGGAGCAGGGATTGCCCCGTTTTGAGCCTCCTCATTGGCTAAGGGGCTGCCACACCCCTCGTCGGGAACAGAGTACCTGACACGCACGCCGTACACAGGAATACTGTGTGGTATGGCTCGGAAAAGAGCCAATTCACACGTTGTATTCCCGGTGCGCAGCCTGGCAGGTCATTTATAATGCCCAGAACTAGACTCACTACATTGGAACATCTCTCCAGCCCTAAAATCTCTCCACTGGCTCCCGGTTGCTGTAAGGATCATATTCAAATCCTGCTGCATCATTCATAAGGTTGCATGGGGCCGGGGACCACGCTATCTACAACTTGCTCTCACCATATACTCTCCCTCCAGATCTTTACGTTCTTCCCGCTCCAACTCTCTGCGTGTCAAGCGCTTTGCTAAGCAGCAAGCTGGTGGCTGATCTCTTTCCTCAGTTGGTTCCCTCCTCTCGAACAGCCTCCCCCTTCCTCTCTGTCTTGAGCCAGATCTCCTCAAATTCCAGAAGCTACTCAAGACTTTCCTCTTCACCTCCTCCTTCCCCATCCCCTGCTAAAACCCACAGTCGCTGAGATTGGTGGCCTGGACCCTTATATGTGTCCCCCTGGGTCCTTCCCTTCTGTCCAATCGCCTTCAGCCTCCGCCCTCGGCCCACATTGCGCACCCACTGGCCTGTGCTGTCCCACAGGCCTGCACCTATTGTATTCGTAGACGCTTTACCAAGTGATCTCTGCCAGGCACTTACCTGTTGCCTGCAAATGGCCCTCTGGAACCACAAGCACTTACCCCCTTCCCTTGTTCCTTCTCTCTCTCTGCACTTGCACGTTCCGAATGCTCACAAGGCCTAAAAGGACCGCCTCTGTCTTTGCTCATTATAGTTATTTATTTGCCTTCTGTTACCCTGATCCCTCCCCTTGACCTGTGGGTGCTTTGAAACAAAATGTATTGATGTATAAGAGCCTTACAAATGCACAATAAATCAATAAAACAAAGCTGTGTATTCATTTCTCTACACCATGGTGCTGATTGGAATTGACCTAATATTCACATTTCTCCAGCAGCTCCACCCATATTACAAGGTATGAGGCCACAGTAAGGACCAGGTTCATTGTGTTCAAACGCATTCCAAACCCATGCCTCATAAAAGCAATTCTGGATGTCTGGCTAATGAACATGGATCACTGAAGCACAAAGAGACCTGTTTCACATTCATTAAGTGGAGGCCTCTTATACAAGCCATTTAGCTAAGGCCATGAGAACAGCTTAACAGATGTCAGTGAAAAGCCAAAGAAACTAGCCTCGACATGTATTTAATACCAGTACATGTGATGTTCCAACAGTGACCTCGTCGGCCAAAGTCAGCATTTCTACACTTAAAAACGAAGAAAGTTACATGTTGCATTTTAACTGCAAAAATGTCTTCAGAACTTGAAACAAACTGCAATTTACATAAAATTATATCTTGCAGTCCACCTAAAACCTCCAAGTGCATAATGGGAAAAAATTGAGTTAAAGAAGAACAATGATTAACTCTGGAAAAATACATTGTACAGGAAATTCTACATCTTAAATTGTTCCACATTATAATGATCTTTATTTCATTAAACTAGCACATTTTAAACATATTGCAATTAAGCAAAATGTCTCTCCATAACATTAGGAGTGTGTTTATCTCTCGCTTCTAGGTCATCAGTCTAGTGGATGCCACACACCCTTCACAAGAGGTGATGAGAAGCTAAATATTATAAAATTGTTTGCACACGGAATTGTGAGATTGGTTTTGGTTGGATAATATTGAAGGATATTACTGGATACAACTGGAAGGAGGTAGCGGAGAGCAGAGCTGAAATTATCTGGATGACTGGCGGCTCCTAAGCAGGCTGGAGAAAAAGAACCTTTTAGAGAGAGGTGACCAGCCCATACTGGAAACTGGGTTCTTGACAGCCAGCTGAAAAGCACTTTGCTGAGGCAGTAACTTCAGAATGAGGGTTTAAGCTGATTCTCCAAAAATAAGACGTCCCATTTAAAATGTAAGCATAGAAACCCAAATATATAACCCAAGATTGTCCCAATAGAGCAGTCTCTGGTAAAATCCCATGAATCAAAGTGGCTGGGAGCATGAGGAGGATGCGAATGTGATAAAGATACAGGTGCAGTGAAAAATAGGGTGCTCTGTGTCTCCCATTTAAATTGAGTACCAATTTAAAATTGTGCAAAGTGTTAAACCCTGCAGTCCATTATCTTTAAATGCACAGGCAAACCTATGTGTAATGTGAAAGAGATAGAGTGATTTAATATGGTTCCTTTGACTGAAGAACATTACATCTCCAACCCAAACCTGCATAACCAAAGGCAGATGAACATGAATAGATTGAAAGCTGCACACACACAAAGATTAAAAGCTGTACACATATATGTAGATTGAATCCTGTAAATATATATTCTGAGAAAGCAGTACACAAGTGTCCATTGAAGAATGTGCAATCACAGAGTATTATTTTCTAATCCAAACCTGTAGGAGTCAGATATAAGCTGTACTTACCTAAATTTAAATGAACTGCACATAGCTTATACATTCATAATTCCACATACACGGGAGCCAAGTAGAACAAATATTGTGTATATATTTATGATTGTCAGTTATTCAAGTAACTTTTCTCTGATTCCATACTTGTCTTGATACTCAAGAAAATCAAGTGTTTTTGATTAATTTTGAAACGCTTGTATTTTTAACCTCTTCCGGAACTGAAGATGGTTCTCCTCAAGTTTCAGAGAGGCAGGGAGGGAAGCCACAGCTGACGAAAGAGATCTACCCCCAACTTGTTGCTTGGAGAAGCGACTGACCCTGAGGGAGTTTGAGGTAGAGGAGCGCAGCACTCGAGTAGGAATGTATTTACGGAGGGAGAGTTGAAGGTAATGAGGACCAAGGCCCCAGAAAGCCTTGTGGACAATGCAAAGGGTCTTGAATTTAATCCTTGCAGCCACTGGGAGCGAATTAAGAGATTTCAGGGATGCAGAGATACGATCCCAGGGCTTGAGGCCAAGGACAATTCTCGCAGTCCTGTCCTAGATGAGTTGCAGAAGACGGAGAGTAGAAGCAGGCAGATTTACAAAGAGGCTGTTACAGTAGTCCAGCCTAGAGCGAACCAGAGCTCTAGAGACAGTGAGCTTCTGGGGGAAGGAGAGGAAAGGAAGAATACCTCTGAGGAGGTGCTGTTGGTAGTTTCACTTCTTATAGAAGTCTGAGATGTGAGGAGAAAAGGAGAGTGTGGAGTCGGAGATGACCCAGAGGTTCTTAGGGAGGCCGGCTAGAGAGTGGCAGGAAAGGAGGGTGCAGGTGTGCTGATAAGGAGAATCTCGGTCTTACTGGTATTAAGGCGGAGAGCATTGGTGGCACACCACTCCTGGATAGCAGACAGCCAGTCAGAGATGAGAGCAGGAGAAGAGGTGACAGAGGGAAGACTGAAAACGAGCTGAGTGTCATCCGCATAGCACTAAAAGTTGGAGCAGCGAGCAGCAATGTGGTGGGCGAGAGGTGCCGGGTATTGGCTGAAAAGCCAGGGAGTGAGGTTAGACACCTGGGGAACACCACAGGTAGAGCATGAGATAGAGGAAAGGAAGGACCCAAGTTGGACCTGGGAGGGTTGATCAGAGGAAAGAGGTCAGCCAGGCCAGGGCCTGATCAGTGATGCCCAAGTTATCACGGAGACTGTTGAGCAGGATGGCATGGTTGACCATGTCAAAGGCAGAAGAGAGAGAGAGTAGGATGAGGACAGAAGGAATGTTAGAGTCAAGGCTGGAGAACAGGTCTTCACAGATGTCCAGGAGAGCAGTTTCTGTGCTTCTGGCAGCTCTGAAGCCAGACTGATGGTCATGGAGACAACCAACAGAATCGGTGTGAAGATTAAGCTGGGAGATGTCCAGCTTTTCAAGAAGTTTGCCCAGGAAAGGAGTGATGGAGATCGGGCAATAGTTAGCCGGGAAGGAAGGATCAGCTGTGGGTTTCTTGAGAAAGGGTGCACAAGAGATTGCTTCAGAGGGGAGAGGAAGGCTCCAGAGGCTAAGGGGAGGTTGCAGAAGTCAGCCAGAGCAGGAGCAAAGGTGTCAATATAGTCCTTGAAGGTTTTGGATGAACAGACAGAACCTGTTTTGACGAGACTTTCATAGATCGGACTTGTCTGGAAATCTTGTCAGGGGAGAACAGAGGAAAGGAAGAGAAAATGGGATGGGGCGACTGCAGGAGGGCCAGAGGTAGTGGAGAGAGAAGGGAGAAGAGGAGGAGGGGACGAGAGGTTGGACAGGATGTCCTGTTTATTTTTTTAGATGAAATGAGAGGCAAGAGCCATGCAAAGGGCCTGGGCGTTGACTGGGGAGGTGGAGACTGCAACAGGTTTGGCCAATTTTGAATGTTTTAGCTGGTGCTAATTGGTCAAGGGCTTTGGTGATTCACTTGTTGAGTGTGTCTTCTTTTGTACCTATGTTTGTATCGGTGGGATCTCTTTCGCTTGGGACGGTTGCATCTAGAAGGTTTGTTAGGGCCTCTAGATCCAAGTTCTTACAGTTTCTTTTCTTGCTGGTGTGGAGTATTTCCTTCCCGGCCAGTGGGCGGAGTTGGGGTGTGATGTAGAATGTTATCCAGTAGTGATCACTCCACACCATCTGTGTAGGTGGCGCCGATGCGCATAGTTCTTCCTTGCAGAAAATTGCATCCAGGGTGTGTCTGGCGTCGTGGGTGGATCCATTTACTATTTGCTTGAACTGCAAGGTTTCCAGGAGTGCGCAGAGTGAGTTTGCTGTGTACACATTTTCTTTTTAGAACCATATGTTGAAATCTCCCAGTATGACTAAGTCGTTGTGGTGGGTTGATCGCATGGCGGCCTCGTCCGCTAGTTTTGTTTCAAAGTTGGGGTTGTAAGAAGGTGATCTGTAGATCAGGAGGAATGCTATGTTGGATTGGTCGTATAGTTCTATCTTGATTGGGAGGTACTCGTAGTCTTCTGCATTGGTTGTGATGATTCGAGATGCTCAGGTGTGTTTTTTGTGTATAATTGTGACTCCGCCTCCTCTTCGCTTTTCTCTGTTGCCATGTATTAATTTTTAATTGTCGGCTATTGCTTCGTTCGCAACAGCTTTATAGCTGATAGCTAGGTTTCTGTGAGGAAGAGCACGTCTGTGCCTCCTTCGCTTAGGAGGTCATTGATTTCTGTTGAGTGTTTTGCCATGGATCTAACATTGAGGAGGCTGCAGTGCAGTTTGCTTGATTTCCCTTTCGTGTTGTTGTTAGTATTGTTTGTTATGACCGGTGTGTTGTTGGTTGGGCTTCCGTTCCAGGTGTGTTTTCCCCGGTTGAGTCTTTTGGGTGGAGTGGTTCTTTGTTGTTCAGTCTCTTTGTCGAGTAGACTGATAAGGTTTATGGCGGGGTTGGTTCATTCCGGGTGGTAAATGGGTAGCTACACCCATGCTGTTCCAGTCTTGGGGGTGAAGAGTGTGATTGTCCCTTGTTCTGGTTGGGGTATTGTCCATGGCGGAGACCAGGTTGCAATGGTTTATTAGTTCTCATGTTCCGTTTGGTGTCCTGATTGGTCTGTATTTGTGGTGCTTGTTTGCTGTTGGTTCGTTGTTGCTGTGCCATTTTTGTTTACCACTTTGTCGTATGTGGTAAACAAAAGAACCTGGGCTAAGAGAGCAAGGTCTCTTTTCCAGCCCCTGCAGCAGCAACCACCCGCCCACCCAAGCTGTAAAGGAGAGAGGGACACAAATGGAAAGAGAGGGTTCTTGCCAGGAGGACAACTCAGAATAGAGAGAGTTGTCCTCCTGGCAAGAACCCTCTCTTTCCATGTTTGTCCTTCTCTCCTTTACAGCTTGGGTGGGAGGGTGGTTGCTACTGCCTGGGCTGGAAAAGAGACCTTGCTCTCTTAGCCCAGGCTATGTATGCCCCTCGAGTGGCAGGCTGTTTCCGCCAGGACCCGGGAGGGCACCTGCGCTACACCCCCTCGAGGAGGCGAGCTCACAGAGGGGGTGGCCAGAGGGGCGGCCCACTATGTGAGCTGCACCTGTAGCGCCCCCTTCTTAGTGTGCGTAACCCAAACCATGGCCCCCTTGCATAATAAAAATAACATGCAGAAATCACCATGCCCTGCTTACCCCCAATGATAAGAGCCAGAGACTTTCTGAAAGTTGGAAACATAATATACATTTTATTTAATTTCCACTCGAGCTGAGCAGGTGAGCGGCTGCCGTGGGGTAGACCCTACTGGCCTTTAAGTTACTTTAATTGTGGGGTTTTTGGGCCTGCCTAGCCCCGTTGAGCACGTGTCCCTCCCCGACCCCAGACCTCCTTCTCCCTTTTCCTCTCTGCCTCCCTCCCGCCTCCCAAGCCCTCCCACCTTCCCGATTGGTCCGTGAACTGTGCCACTGCTGCCTGGGTCTCACGGGCCGCTGCGCTCCCTACTCGCATTTCCACCCGAGCTGAGCAGGTGAGCGGCTGCCGTGGGGTAGACCCAACTCGCCTTTAAGTTACTTTGATTGTGGGTTTTTTGGGCCTTACTAGCCTCGTTGTGCACCTGTCCCTACCCGACCCCGGACCTCCTTCTCCCTCTTCCTCTCCACCACCCTCCTGCCTCCCAAGCCCTCCCACCTTCCCGATTGGTCCGTGAACTGTGCCACTACTGCCTGGGTCTCACGGGCCGCTGCGCTCCCTGCTCGCATTTCCACTCGAGCTGAGCAGGTGAGCGGCTGCCGTGGGGTAGACCCTACTGGCCTTTAAGTTACTTTGATTGTGGGTTTTTTGGGCCTTCTAGCTCCGTTGTGCACCTGTCCCTCCACGACCCTGGACCTCATTCTCCCTCTTCCTCTGCGCCTCCCTCCCGCCTCCCAAGCCCTCCCACCTTCCCGATTGGTCCATGAACTGTGCCACTGCTGCCTGGGTCTCACGGGCCACTGCGCTCCCTGTTCACATTTTCACTCAAGCTGAGCAGGTGAGCAGCTGCCGTGGGGTAGACCCCACTGGCCTTTGAGTTACTTTGATTGTGAGTTTTTTGGGCCTTCTAGCTCCGTTGTGCACCTGTCCCTCCCCGACCCCGGACCTCCTTCTCCCTCTTCCTCTCTGCCTCCCTCCCGTCTCCCACCTTCCCGATTGGTCCGTGAACTGTGCCACTGCTGCCTGGGTCTCACAGGCCACTGCGCTCCCTGCTCGCATTTCCACTCAAGCTGAGCAGGTGAGCGGCTGCCGTGGGGTAGACCCTACTGGCCTTTAAGTTACTTTGTGGTTTTTTGGGCCTTCCTAGCCTTGTTGTACACCTGTCCCTCCCCGACCCTGGACCTCCTTCTCCCTCTTCCTCTCTGCCTCCCTCCCGCCTCCCAAGCCCTCCCACCTTCCTGATTGGTCTGTCCAGTTTTGACCAATCCTCCCAGGGCAGCCCCCTGCCGGTGCAGGCTGCGGCTAAGGGCCCCAAATCAAAGGGCGGATCCAACAGAGGTGGCTCCACATCGCTTACGCAGATGCCAGCAGGGGAAGCCAGTGGCTAGCTGTCAACCAGCTTCTTCTAGGACCAGTACGGTAGGAGTAGACCCAGAAGCCCGTCCATTGTCACGCTCACCTACACCAGTACAACAATATCTGATCCACAATCCCACCCCACAGGCGGGGATTTACTTCAAATTGCATTGTCTGACTATCAGGCTGCATTGATAGGCCTCTGTCCCACTACCCAGGTGTCTCAAATCTAGCAGGGATTTACTTCAAATTGCATTGTCTGATTGTCAGGTTGCATTGATAGGCCTCTCTCCTACTACACAGGTCTCTCAAATCTTGCAGGATTTACTTCAAATTACATTGTATGATTGTCAGGTTGCATTGATAGGCCTCTCTCCCACTATGCAGGTCTCTCAAACCTAGCAGGGTTTTACTTCAAATTGCATTGTCTGATTGTCAGGTTGCATTGATAGGCCTCTCTCCCACTATACAGATCTCTCAAATCTAGTGGGGATTCGTTTTCAAATTGCATTGTTAGGTTGCATTGATAGGCCTCTCTCCCACTATACAGGTCTCTCAAATCTAGCGGGGATTCGTTTTCAAATTGCATTGTCTGGTTGTCAGGTTGCATTGATAGCCTCTCTCCCACTATACAGGTCTCTCAAGTCTAGCAGGGATTAGTTTTCAAATTTCATTGTCCGATTGTCAGGTTGCATTGATAGGCCTCTTTCCCACTATAAAGGTCTCTCAAATCTAGCGGGGATTTGCTTTAAAATTGCATTGTCTGATAGACAGGTTGCATCGATAGGCCTCTCGCCCACTATACAGGTCTCTCAAACCTAGCGGGGATTACTTCAAATTGCATTGTCTGATTGTCAGGTTGCATTGATAGGCCTCTCTCCCACTATACAGGTCTCTCAAACCTAGCGGGGATTTACTTCAAACTGCATTGTCTGATTGTCAGGTTGCATTGATAGGTTTCTCAAGTCTAGCGCTGTTTAGGAGTGTACCCAGCTGTTCCAATTAACTCTCAAATCTAGCTGTGCTTAGACTCGCACTAGAATTGCATTGCTGGGTGTGGGCCTCTCTCCCACTATACAGGACTCAAATCTAACTGCATCTAAATGACACTCAAATTGCATTATTAGGCACCAACTGTGTCTGGGTTGGCACTCAAACTGCATTGTTGGGAGCGGGCCTCGCTCCCACTGTGCAGGGCTCTCGAGCCTAGCTGGGGTGGGTCTTATATTCATTTGCACCGTAGGGGGTGGTCCCCCCTCCTACTATACAGGATTCGCGAGCATAGTTAGGTCTGATCTGAAACCCAAACTTAGTCAAACCAACTCCTATAGAGGACTAGACCGTGACAGTATAGTATTAGCGCAGAGATCTACATAGACAGTTACCAAACGTAGCCCCACTCCCCGCGGCAACTATATGCCCAACACCCCAACCCCACCAGACAGCGCTCTGAGGATACATAGCCAACCCACCTGAAGAATAGACAGCACAAAAGCACCCAAGCTTACTAACACAAGAAGAAACAACAGTACTGCCATCGCAAGTCACCGCAGCCAACCACTCAACCAGCATCATTCTCAGCCTTGGCCCCCACGCTGTGGAACGCACACTCCCACCCCACATCCGCCTAACTGATGATCTAAAGTCCTTCCGCAAACTACTGAAAACTTGGCTCTTCCCCCAAAACCAACCCGTACGCAATCTAACCCAAACGGAATAACAGCAGCTCAATGACACCAATCCAACAAACTCCTAGACCCTGAATAACAATAAGACAAATAACAGTACAACATCAAGATCCATGTGAGAAATCGATAACTAATAACCGCTAATGTAAACTAAAAGGACAAACAGAATAGAACGAGTAAAGTAGTCCAAAGCATTGAAGTGGTAAAAAGGAACAAATTACACGGAAACTGTAAAGAAGTTTAAATTAATGAAATGGATGTAATGAGCGCAATGGACAAAATGAACTAAAACGGGCAAAATGAATAGAGAGAAGAGGAAGGAAAAATTAATACAAGAGACTGATGAATACACAGACAGGTGACTCTGACTGTATGAGTGAATGGCATAAATGGAAAGTACAGAATAGAAGATTCAGGTACATGAGACAAGAGCAGAACATGAAATAGATAGAGAGCCCGGAACGGATCCAGTACGTATGACAAATAACATGACCTGAATCGATAATGCATAATGAATGAACAAATGGAATGGAGCGGATGAAACAGTTAGAATGGAAGAAGCGAGTGGAACGGATGAGCGCGCTGAGCGGACGAATGCATTGAGCAGATGAGTGTGTAGAACGGATGAGTGTGTAGAACGGATGAGTGTATAGAACAGATGAGTGTATAGAACGGACGAGCGTGTTGAGCGGATAAGCGTGTTGAGCGGATAAGCGTGTTGAGCGGATGAGTGTATAGAGCGGATGAGTGTGTAGAGCAGATGAGTGTGTAGAGCGGACGACTGCGTAGAGCAGATGAGTGCGTAAGTGCGGAAGAGTATATAGAACGCAGGAGTGCATAGAACAGATGAAGATGCAGAGAGAATGAGCATAGAGCGGATGAGTGTGTAGAGCGGACGTGGCTGTAGAGTGGATGAGTGCAGAGGTGCGGAGGAGTCTGTAGAATGCAGGAGCAGATGAAAGTGCTGAACGAATGTGCATAGAGCGGATGAGTGCATAGAGCGGATGAGTGTACAGAGTGCATGAGTGTATAGAGTGCATGAGTGTATAGAGTGCATGAGTGCATAGAGTGGATGAATGTATGATGCGGATGAGTGCGTATGAGCGCACGACTTTGTAGAACTGATGAATGCGTGGAAAGAACGATTGCATAGACCGGATGAGTGCATGGAGCAGATGAGTGCGCAGAGCAGATGGGTGCGCAGAGCGGAGGGGTGCGCAATGCGGAGGGGTGTGCAGAGCAGAAGAGTGAGCAGAGCGGAAGAGTGCGCAGGGCGAAAGAGTGCTCAGAGTGGAACAGTGCGCAGATCAGACTAGTGGGTAGAGCGGACTAGTGTATAGAGCAGACAAGTGCGTAAGAGCGAATGAGCACGTAAGAGTGGAGGGTTGCGCAAGAGCGGGTAAATGCATAGAGCGGATGAGTGCATAGACCGGATGAGTGCATAGAGCGGATGAGTGCGCAGAACGTGAGGGCATAAAACGGACGAGTGCCTCGAGTGGACGAATGCCTAGAGTGCACGAGTCAATAGAGAAGACGAGCGCGTAGGGCGCATGAATGCACAGTGCAGATGACTGCGTGGATCAGATGAGTTGCATAGAGCGGATGAGTTGCGTGGATCAGATTAGTTGCATAGAGCGGATGAGTTGCGTAGAGCGGATTAGTGCATAGAGCGGATGTGTGTGTAGAGTGGATGAGTGTGTAAAGCGGATAAATGTCGAGTGCATGTACATTGAGCCGCTGAGTGCGTAAAGCGGACCGAATGGGTGAAGTATGTGGATGGAATGGGCGACGTATATGGATTGAACAAGTGATGTATGTAAATAGAACGGGTGACATATGGAGATGGAACAGGGTGACGTATGTGGATGGACGAGCATGCAGAATGAACGAGTGCGTAGAACGGATGGAGCAGGCGAGGTATGTCGATGGATTGGGGACATATGTGGAACAGATCCGAGTGCATGGAACAGATCCGAGTGCATGAAACTGAGTGGAGTGCGTGGAATGGTTCAGAGTGCGTGGAATGGTTCGGTTTGGAGTGCGTGGAATGGTTTGGAGTGCGTGGAATGGTTTGGAGTGTGTGGAATGGTTCAGAGTGCGTGGGATGGTTCGGAGTGCGTGGGATGGTTCGGAGTGCGTGGGATGGTTCGGAGTGCACGGGATGGTTCAGAGTGCGTGGGATGGTTCAGAGTGCGCGGGATGGTTCGGAGTACACTGGAATGCATGGAGCGGACTGGAATGCATGGAGCGGACTACAGCAGATAGAAGTGCGCGACATACATGAATGGTTTGGAATGCATGTAACGTTTGATAGAGCATGTAAACCATCTTATCACATCACCATGCTTACTCTACTCTTTACATCACCATTCAACTAGAACAAAGATATACTATGACACCATTCGGTATAGCTGTTCTCATACCAACATCTACCTCATACTCCACATCACTCTAATTAATCACTGCTGGTTTCACACCCCCCAGCCAGGCGTTCTCCTCAGGCCTAACGCAGCCAGAACCGGTCTGGATAAAACCTCCCAGAACGAACACATACCCCTGATCTCTCAACCACCACACCTACCGCTATGAAGCAGCTATTACAGGAATGCCACACCAGCTGCACACATATCCGGTGCTCACAAGCACCTTTGACTCTCTCTACTCTCTTCACTGACTTGAACTTTGGTTCCCGAGGGTGTTGAACTTACCAGCGCCTTCAGACCATACCAATGGTACATAAGGCGCTATATAAATGCAATGTAACATAACATAACATAACATCTCTGCACCAAAATGCCCCGGACCAGGAAGGGGCGCAGAGAAAGAGCACAAGACAAGGCCACATTGGACAGAGATGCACAAATCCAACTTACACCTAAAGCAACAACTGCAAATGAAGGAAACACACCGCCAAAAACCAAAACGACCAGAACGACCTTCCAAAGGGATAAATCCTTATATCTCACACCTTGCCTCGCAACAACCCCTGAACCTGGATAACCCAACAAGACAGAGACATCAAGACACACAAAGAACAGCCCGAGAAAACCAGGAAAAAGACAGGAACACCCAAGAAGAGTGTGGGTAGACTCCGACCCCATCACCCCATAAATCACAAGAATAGAAGGACGCCATCAACACCCACGCCACATCGGACAAAACGAAGTAGCTGTAATAACCAACAACCCAAACATCAACCTAACTGACCAATTCAATGAAGAAGAAGCCTTCACGGATCTTCATCGAACCAGCATGAATAGAGAAGCACTGCTATTGAACAGCCAAGCTTTCAATCTAGCAGACCGCTTCAATGAAGATGCTGCCTTCGTTGATCCTCATCCTCCCCCAGTCAACGCCAATAACGATGCACCGGAACCAAACTACTGCAAACCAAAACAAGAAACTACCAAAAAGCAAAACCACACCAAAAAGATCCACTGCAACCTAATCAATGCAAGGTCAATGCCCAAACATGCCACCACAATATACGATCTGCTCTGCGACGGAGGGATCGACATCCTATTTGTAACAGAAACATGGCTAGATGACAATTACAAGATCAGACTCAACAATTGCCTGCCTGAATACTTCAAATGCGTCCAAGCTAACAGAAAAACCAAAAGAGGAGTGGATTGGCAATCATCCACAAGGAACACCTGGATATCAAATTGGAAGACCCATTAAACATCGATAAATGCAGATCCTTAATCATACACCTATCAAGTAAGCCCCAAAACAAAACTGAAATTCATACTGATATACAGACCACCAACCTATGATGCAACCTTCGTAGACACCTTCACAGAAGCAATCACCATCCTAGCCAACAAACACAACCACCTGATCGTCCTCGGAGACTTCAACATCTGGTTCGAAGAAGAAAACACGTCCATACAAAAATCTTTAACCGGCCAATTAGCAGCAATGAATCTACAACAACTAGTCAAAGGAGCAACCCACTCGGCAGGGCATACACTTGATGCAATTTTTGCGAACAAACATCTCCTTACCACGGCACCCCCAATTCAAATACTCTGGAGCGGCCACCTCATCATCCCCTTCGTAATCAAAATGACCACTCCAGTAAACAGTCAACCACACAAACCACTGAACACCATGAAAAAAAACTCCAACCTTATTGAACTCCTGGAGCTCAGAAAACCACCCCAACATTTATGGAAGAAGATGACCTGGACTAAAAAGTTGCCCTGCTGCACTCCTGGATTATAAGAACTATAGAAAACATCACCAAAGAAAAACCTTCACTCCTTCTCATAAATGGGCACTGGCAAAATGGTTCACCCCACTATTCAGCACCATGAAAAGGAAAAACCGAAGACTAGAACTTGACTGGAGAAAACAAAACAATGCTGCGAATAAGCTGAAATTCCTACAACACAACCGTGCATACAAAAAGGAAATACAAAATGCGAAGAAGAAACACTACGACAACTGAATCTTTGAAGCACCAAACACCCAAAAAGAACTCTTCAAAATCATAAATGAAATAAAAAATCCCCCGGGATGCAACAACAGACCAACTCTGTCTACGAAACTATGCAATGACCTTGCAGACCACTTCAAAAACAAACCAGCATCCAACAAATCATACAAAGCAGACCACCCAATCTGACTACGATCCCCACCTACACTCTGGAGGAAGGCCCAAACAAACTACAAAGCTTTCCAGAAATATCAGTGGAGACTTTTGTCAAACTGGTGAATGAAAGCAATAAATCAGGGTCTCCCGAAGACCCCTGCCCGCCAGTCATATACAAATCTATTCTTAAACAAGGAACACCCATGGAATATCACAGGAACATCCTCAACCTTTCAATCACAACTGGGAAAGTGCCACAAGCCTTCAAATCTGCATACATCAGGCCATTACTCAAAGATACAGCAGGAAACAGAGGACCTCTCCAACTACAGACCCATCTCCAACATCCCGTACACAACCAATCTGCTCGAAACGTACATATACAAAACGACCCAAGAATTTATAGAAGAGCACGGCCTACTAGACCAGGCACAAGTCGGATTCAGACCAATGAGAGGAACTGAATCAGCTCTCCTCTCAATATGGGACGACCTAAAAATGAACGCAGACTCAGACAACAGCACTGCCTTGATACTCCTAGACCTATCAGCAGCATTCGACACAGTTAACCATGACACCCTCACAACGAGATTAGAAGGACTCGGAATAACTGACACCGCCCTACTATTGATCAAATCTTTCCTAACAAACAGAACGGACACCGTATGGATGAAACCCTTCAAATCCAGCCCGAGAGATTCCACCTGTGGAGTACCACAAGGATCATCCTCCTCCCCGCTACTATTCAACATCTACCTATATCTACTTATCAGAATCATCAAAAGTCACAGCCTCACCTGCTACAACTACACCGACGATACACAAATAATCTTCAAAATACAAGACAATCTGGAAATGAACTCAACGCTAGAAAACTGGATCCGCAATGTATTCATCTGGATGAACTCCAACTGCCTCAAAATCAACCCAGAAATGATTGTCAGAAACAATTGAGGAGAAAACCACTTCATCCCTTGTCGAAGGGAACTCGGGACAACCCCAGCACCCTCGCCGATTGTAAAAAACCTGGGGGTCCTGATGGAAAATAATCTCACGCTATAGCCACAGGTAAACGCTCTTCTCAAGAAATGCTTCTTCCTACTGCGAGCAGCAAAGAGGATCCTACCGTTCCTATCATTCACCAACAAAACAACCATCATCGCCCTTGTCATGTCCAGAGTAGACTACGCCAACAGCCTATACTTAGGTATGCCTGAACGACTTTAAAAAAACTACAATGCATACAAAATGCAGCAGCCAGACTGCTTCTGAAACTATCCCGAAGAGAACACACCACACCAGCGCTGAAAACACTACATTGGCTACCAATAAAACAACAAATAAAATTCAAAACAATGTGCATCACGCACAGAGCAGTAAACAACCAAGGCGCTGAGTTCCTCAGAGACAAATTGCGTCTACATCAACTGACAAGAACGCTCAGATCAAGCATTGACATCCACCTGGAACCAAAACCCTACATCAAAAGAAAACTGGGGGGATCTTCCTTCTCTCAGCAAGCGCCGAAAACCTGGAACGACCTTCCAAAGTACATACGTAACAAAAGAAACCACTCAAAAAACTACGAAACCACTCAGGAAACTACTCAAAACTTGGCTCTTCACGTCATAACTAGAAAGACTGACCACAGAGGCACACTCACAACTAAAACATTGATGAATGAAGAGACGGACCCTGATCCACACCAAGCAATTGACAGAAAAACCGTAAGGAAATACCCCACGACATACCAAACGACTAACCGAGAGACAGCCATAATAGGACCAAAGACCCAATACATAGCAAGATGAAGTCAGAAACACCAGGACGACTGATAAATGGGACCCTGACCCTAAACTATAGCGATTCCCAACAGACCTATTCTCGGCAGACAGCAAGGGAATAGGAAACCCTTACCATTAGCTCACATCCAGAGGGTGAGAAACGGAATAGGCACCCACATTACACAATACTCATCAAGACACAGCGAGAAGCACAATGCGCCATCACACGCAAACTACAACTAAACAACAGCCCTACGGAAATCACCCCACGGAAACGAAAGAACTAATTGAAAGATAGTCATGATAGAGGGAAACTAACAACTGAATACACAGGCCGATCAAGACGGATGCACTAGGACACCTGATCAACAGCACTCTGACCCTGAACCATTCAAAGCTTCAACTGACCAGTGTCACATTAGACAACAAGAGAATAGATAGTACCAACCTAGCTCCACACCTGAAGAAAAGGTTCAGACACACCCACAACTCCATACAACATTCACTATGATACAGCTGGATCCGCACAGCACCACCACAATGAGACGGCCCACAAGTAACCAACAACAACCCCACCCACAGAGATACAGCTCAAACGGAACCAGAAGTACCAGAATCAGGATACAGACCCCTCTAATTTCAACCCTCAATTTTCTGCATACTCAACCCACACAAAATTCGCACTTCACCACACTGCATCAACAACACATAAACAGCACCTACAGCACAAGAGGTCTCGCCCAATCCAATACATGCACCAAAGCCCAGCACCCGGTCTATACCGAACTGAAGCTGCCAACAGCACACCACCTCTCCCACTCTCCTGCTCCCGACTAACCCTTACCACCCCCCTTCCTATTTACAGATCCGCCAGAGCACCTGGGGACCAATTCCTTTGGTGACCTTGCGTTATATAAGTACCTTTAACATAACATAACATGTGGACAGGTAGCGAGTAATCTAGTCCTTCTTTGTTCTGTTATTTGTATGTCTCCTTGGGCCATTTCAGATGTTTGTCGAGTTTTTGGGGTTTGTGGGATCGTGCTGGTCGGTGCATTCCTGAGTGGTTTGGATTTTCTTATTATTTCTGTTGTCTGTTCTGGCTTCTTTGTCTTTCTTGTGGCGAGGTTTGATGTGTGGGTTGTGTTCCTTTGAGTGGGCGTCCTCTTTCAATTGGTGTTTTTCCTGGTCTTTTGAGTTTAGTCTTTGCTGTTTGTGGTTTGTTGTTGCTTGTATTTGGTAGGTTGTGGGTAGTTGAGACCTCGGTTGATTGGACAGTTTGTTTATTGCTTCTTTCTTTATTGGATCATATGTGTTTTTCTTTTGTTTTTTTGATCCTGCAGGTCCTTTTGGTTACGGTGGTTGATTATTGGATTATGCGCAAAGCAAACATGAATACTGAGTGAAGGAGTACATGTGAATACTGGCATATATTGGTGCAGTCAGCATGGAAATGTATTGATTGTGAGGGTGCTGCGTCCCTGCTTTTGACTGGGGTGGCAAAGGATTCTCACCCAGGGGTGCATGCTATGTTTAGGCCTCTGGCTTCCACGTTGGGCCAATATAGTCTCAAGCTTTACCCATGCCACATTGGGGATTATAAGGGTGCTGGGTGCCTGCTTTTGACTGGGATGGCAAAGGATTCTCACCCAGGGGGTGCATGCTATGTTTAGGCCTCTGGCTTTGACTTTGGCCCAACAGATTCTCAAGCTTTACCCTTGCGACAGCGGGGGATCATTCAGCATAAGTGCAACTAAGCAAAAGCGGAATGACAATCTGTACTGGTTCGCATATCATCCTACAAACTCTGATGTTCTGAAGTTATCAGTAAGTCATCCCCAAATCATCAAGAACAAACTTTTTTCATGGCAATTGTCGAAGTAATCAGCAGATCATCCCCCAAATCATCAGGGACAAATGTGCAATCTCTTGAAGCCATTGACAAGTCATCCTAAAAACATCAGGAACAAAGTTTTCTAAAATAGGGATGATGTTAGCATATTAATTAAGTCATCTCAGCTCATCCCTAAATCATCACCCACCATTCTGAGACAATTGCTGATGACTTTAACAGCGGTGAGGACGGATGATGATGTGGGAATGACTTCTAGTGTAGATCGATGATCATCAGATGACCCCAGGATGGTCTCTAAAGTCATCCTTATAGACAAGGGAGCCCTCGCGTCAAAACGCACACTCACGCCAAATGAACATTTAGTATGTACAAATCTGGAAAAATAATGCAGCAATTGAAACTTACTATCAGCAACTCTAATTTATATTTATCTGGAAAATCATAAATGTTAATGTTCCGTTCATAATTTAAATCAAATGTATACATCTGTTCTGTTTAAGTATTTGATAATCATCTATTCAGCGCAGAAGCAGAGCTTACACATGTATCATTAAAACTCCTAAAATGAGGCACAGGGAGATAAAAATATTTGCCCAGGATCACCAGCATTAGTAGGTGGTGAAGCTGTGATCTGAGATGGCTCTACAGCTAAAGTACTTGACCACATATCTTCTCAGGTCTAGTTATTAGGAGTAAACTGTAAAAAATCATATACTAACATACCGTGATGCTGGAAATGCATCAGAGGGACAGGGCCTCCGTATCCTTGTCCTTTACTGCTTTTTATTGTGTGTTTTGTCGTGTTTTCCGCACAGGAGTTAATGTGGCAGTGCAGTTCTCTCTTTTGGTTTGGTGAACAGACCCATGGGATACCCTTATGGCACCCATGGATGGGGGTACAACCCTGTACCCCTAGTGTATGTTTTTGGGTACCTGTGTGTGGCCCACAGAGCAGGGTATGGGCTTGTGGCAGCTCCATGCTGAATTTTACAGGTGCTCTGAGTATCCTCCATTTTGGGATACCCAGGCCCTGCCATTGGAATCAGTTGATTCCTGATAGGAAACAAGATGGCCCCTGTGGCCTCTTGCTTTCTATTGCCTATTACCTTGGTTTCCCAAAGTCCTGGGAACCCCTGACTCTGTCCCTTCCCCCTGACCGGCTGTTGGGTGGAAGTTCCATATATGGTGTTGTTGTGAAGTGCTGACCAGACTGGCTGGAGCCTTCCCAATGACTGTATGTTGTGGGTACGCCTGTGGGTGGGACCTGGGTGAATGGAGTGTGTGACAAATACGCATTCTGTGTTGTGGGTGTCTAGTATCTGGTGTTTGACATAATGGCCTGAGTGCCCTATGCACCTGATTGACTGCCTGCCTGCATGAATGCCCTTCTGACACATTGGTTGCCTGAGTGTGACCGAGCAGAATGAACGGGGGATCAACTAGTATATCTGGTGGCCTCTCACTGCTAGAATTCATGTTCGAAGCTGAAGTCCACTACGACGAGTAACTGGAGTAACTGAAGCTTGACCTTGAAGCCCTGCTGGAAAAGAAGAATTGCTGTTGCTTTTCTTCACAATCTGAAAGCTGCTGTGTCTCCAAGAACTGACCCAGAGAGGACCTGGTAAGGCGCCCTCTTCCTGAGCTACGAGGGACCATCATGCAGCAGCTGATCTTTGCCAAAGCTCCCTGGTAGACAGACCTACGATAGGCTGCCGACCGGAGACGGGGACTGCTGCGGAACCCCAAAGAGAAGCGCCCGGACTGTTGTCCGCCACTGTCGACGACCACCATCGCCGACTGGAGCCGCTGTGCTCCCGTTTGCCTAAGAACTTCATTTGATCCAAGGACGCTCTTGTCTGCATCGCTGCCCGCCCATCCCGCTGGAGAAGGCCCAACCGTCGACGCGCCGAGGAGCATCCGCCGGTGGGTTTCCCGCCACCTAAAGACCACAGAGACGCTGACGACTTGACGCCCTTGCTGGGCCACAGTTCTTCATCATCTCTTTGCAGTCTAGAACTATCGTCACCGAGGTGCCCCGCACGCCTCGTCCTTGTAGGACGCCAACGCTCCATCGTCAACGAGCACCGCTAGGAACGAAGCTGCCACTTCACCGCCATAGTTCACCCTGTTCTCCGTTGGACATTCGACGACACGTGACTCCTGCCTTAAAGGGAGGGCACTCAAGAAGGGTTGTTGATTTCCTGTCGACGAACGCTACAATTCCAGGTACATTGGGGCTGTAGAACTATTGTACAGGGAAATAAGACTCATAGAGCAATACATGGACTGGGCTTGTGATACATCTTTGCTTTACAGGTTGCCCAGGTGGGGGGATCTCCACACAGAACTGTGTCTAGGTATCAGGGCCAGTATTCTGCCAATTGTTCCAACCAACTGCTTTCCTCCTATTTTCTATTGTTGGTTTCCTTTATTAATTTGATCTGTGTGACATTTAGCCAGTTCAGTTGATGCACTTTAATGAGATCTGCTAATAATTGTGGTACAACTTAGAACTGTATATATTTACCATTGTTGATTTTCTGTGCACAAAGTGAGTTATTGTGATAGTGTACATAACCTTGAATATTCATTATATAAAGGCTGTGTTTTAACTAATACAGGGTGTGGACATTCCTTTGTGGGGGCTCGGGGACTACACTGTACTTAAGAACCAGCCTGCATCACCTTCTGAGAAGCTAGGCCTTGATTGCTCGACCGTAGCTACCGAATAGAGAATCTTGGCTGGGGTCCTCTGTGCCTCTCCTCTACCATATAGAGAGCAGAAGTACAGACAACCCCCTCCAGTCTTTACACATACCACTTTACAAAACAATATTAAATACACTTAACAGTATGATTGTAGATTTATAAAAGTTTTGAAGTTTTGAAATGTAATATGCCTTACAGTTTACAACTACCATGATTGTTACATAATTATATGTATTTTTCTCTTCAAAGCGGAATAAAATAGTAAAATTGTACGTAACAGCATTAACATATGCTAAATTGCTAAAAGTGAAGAAACATACCATATTTGTTCTTACCACACAACTAAGTCTTTTCAAATTTTCGGTATGTATATGTAAACAAAAATTACTGCTCTTCATAAATAACTATTACCACCGTACCTAATAAACAAAACAATGCAATGTATATTAACACATACATTTCAAACTGTAAAAGTATAATTTAAATAATTAGATATTAATATAGAACTCATATACACTGTTTACTATTAACAGTGTGTATAATAATTCCGCAAGTAATAAAATCACTAGGATTATTAAATAATACAGCTATGCATTATTAATTCACATGTTCCCACATAAATATTCAAGCTGTCTTGTAACAATGCCTATTTAGACATGTATTTATTTATTTATTTATTTATTTAGAGGCGGAACAATGCTCCTTTGATCCCAAAAGAACGTAAAATAGATAAGAAATCAGATTTGATGGGATCCAATGAGCATCTAACAATTTGGTGAGTTTGAAGGACATTCTGACCAGGTTATGGAGGCGATGAAATGGAACAGACACCGGGGACAATACATTAGACATACATACATAGATTAAGGACCAGGAACAGAGGAAGCACAGCGAGGGCAAGGAGCCACAAGGGTAGTCGAGGAGGTAGAGCAGAGATTATGAGAAGAATTGTACAGTTGGATAGAGGAGGATAGATACAGTGGTGCCTTACTGTGGATAGATTTATGAACCAGGAGAAGCAATGTAAATGAGGCCCTGTTTTGTATGTGTCAGGGGGGACCCCTAATTACCCTAAACCATTGATCCCCAACGTGTAGCTCGGGAGGAACATGTTAATCACTGCACCCTAAATTGTTGCTCGCCAGTTGCTCTGGGCCATGGTGTGGAGGCATGGAAGGAGGTGCTAAAGGGATGAGACCTCAGTAGCAGTATAGCCAGGAGAGAGTCCTGGGCTGTGTGAAAATGTTGGCAAATGAGCCTGCCGCAGTTCCAGTTGACTTATTTTTGTAGATGCAAGTTTTGAGTTTGTTGCCACCTTGAAAACTAGTTTTCAGCAAATGCCCTTACATATTACGGCAGTGTCATTATTTAAACCCTAGTACACTACAAGAAAGAGTCATGGGGTAGCTATGTGCTGTCCTTTCCCTTTCTGTTGTAACACAATAGAGACAGAACAATTTTATTCAAAAGGTATTCCTAACAGTTTCCCTTATAACTAAATACACATCCCTGTGAAGAGTATGTCGGTCCCTCAAGGTATTTCCTATCCCTAGATAGCGCTGTGTGTAACGCCTATCAAGGCTGAGGGATAGAATGAAGACTCACCCTAGCTTTCTCACTACTTTCACTATACTAAAACAGTGCGCACTTGCTGGGAGTCGACCATTTAGCTTTATTAGTATCGCTTCCAGTAAGTGTGTCTTAATATTCTAAAATCTGTTTCTTTTCAGAGGATTTTTTTTCTTTTCAACTCTATTCCATACACTACAGCATGTAATATTACTAATCCATGCATGTAGTTTTACCAAGAAAGAGTTTGCTGTGGGTTGATTTTCACCGAGCTCACACTCAATATTTGAGTGGGTCTTGGGGCTAGGGCCAGCCAGCCCGAGCCTATTCTATGTCAACTGGTTTCAGCGGTACTTGTGACCTTTCAGCTTTCTTCAGGACATCTAAAGTACAAACTCCATTGGTTGTTTTAAAAAGACAATAAAGATATATTTTGTCTATTCCACATATTTCTTTGGGGAGAGCATCTCAGCACGGCTAAAAAAATGGACGCAAAACACAAACACTGACGCATTAACCAAATCTTCATAGACTCCCAGGCACCCTTCGTGCTTCCTCATGCACACCAACTTCATTTATTGAGGGTTGGGAAAATGTAAACGTACCATTAGCATCAGCCTCCTGCATTTTGGGGATCTTATTTCACAGATTTCTCCTTGCAGTCTTATCTGTGTAAGAACGTCTGCATATAAAGCAAAGGAAGGCATCTTATGTATGTTTTTGGACATCTACCTCTCTGCCCATCGGACAATCTCTTGCTTTAAGCTATTTTGAGTTGACTTAATGTGCCAAATGTAGTTATATCGTACCACCAATCCAAATGGACAGTGCCTTACACCCCCATAGAAGTATTTTTCTTTACCAGGGGTGGCAGCAATCATGGTTACACTGAAATTCACTTTATGATTTGTAGAACATCCCAGATGTGCTTTTAAAAAGTAAGTTACAAATTAAGCCTTCAAACTGAATAACCCCAATTCAGCTGATAAGGCGCTACCACATCTACCTGAAGGCAGACCTTCTATTTTGCAACCCCCAGGACATGACAGTTAGAACCACCATAGATTTCGCTGCCATAACAAATTCATGAAACAGACCTTTGTGTTATATACCTTTGGGCACTTGTCCAATCTGAAGGCCCCAGGCTTGACATGCCAGTTTAAAAGGCTCTTTAATCCTTAATAATGTCCTTTCAACTGTCCTCTTAAAATGATTGACCCAAGCACCGCTCTTTGAGAAGGGTAGGCCCGAATGAAAATGTGACTGCCTCCTCGCCTCTACATTCATTTAAAAAACAGCTACAAGTTTTCAACCTTTCCCCGAACAACATCATTTTGTTTTTTATAATATTTAATTTCAACCTATAGTTACCAAAATAGTCATTTGGGTATAGCAGGCCCTGTTGGGGACCTGCCAGGGTTAAGTCCAAAATAGCCATGTCATTGGCATAAAGAAGCATGTTATAAAATGTACCCATCATAGAGGGTGGGCAAACTTTCCTAAAAGAAGTACTAGTCAAAGCCAGAAAGCAATACATTGGGTGCCAACTGACATCCCTGCTTTTAATCTTTATTGGTAGGAAAAATCTAATTCCCTGATCTTTTACATCGGACAGACGCTGAGATGTCTGCATATCACAGTTGGATAAGATTTAATAAACCATTAGGGATCCCAATAAAATATAAATTACGCCACAAGATGTTTCTATGAATCAAATAAAATGTTTTCTCAAAATCTAAAAGAAAAAGCTACAAATAATCCCCCTCCGCCCCATAACCTTACTATATTTCTCCATGATGATGCTCCGTGTGAAGCAGTGGTCCTCTATGTTACCTGGTACATTTCTGATTCTACACTTTCCTTTGGTTTGAGATACATCACATCTGAAGCAGGAAGACTGGCCTAATAATTTGGCATAAGGACTGGCCTAAACATCTAACAGCCATGAAAGCAGATGTCGCAGAGTGCAACCAGAGCACAACCATCCAAGCTGTGGAATGCCTTCCAGGCCTCAGAGATGGGTATCCATAGCCCTCCCTCTTCGAGAACGTACAAAGCACAGTGATGAAGCTGCTGGCTGAAATCCCATGGTCGATAAGAGCCTGCCTTGCAAAGACAATCTGAAGTTACAAAATATTCTTGATTCCCTCTCTTCAGCGAAATGACCTGTTGTTATGAATACGTACAGCTAATGGGAGGAGATTAATATGCAGCTTTGCACTGTACATAAGTATGAGCCAGTCCTGGGAGGGGGTAGAGTCAAATACAGCCCTCCAGAGCCTGGTAGGTGTGTTAACATTACAGAGCTTTTACACCCCACTTCTGGCTTTGTTTATTATTTGTGCCGAGTGCCTGGAATGCCTGAGATGGTGTGAGGGAGCTAGGGGGAGCACTAGTCTCGGGGGGGGAGGGGCAGGAAAAATAAATGTAACCCACTGTATTAAGCCCTCCCCTGAAACCTGCTTGGGAGGGCTACAAGATATTGTTACCTTGAGCCCACTCCTCCAATCTGAGCAACAAACATTTCGAGGATACCTTCTCTTGATCATCTTCCCCTTCTACCTTCTCTCTCTAAAGTTCTTAAATGGGCTGCCTATGCCCAGGTAACATGTTACCTGAGTCTTCATTCTCTTCTCCCCCTTGCAGTCTAGTCTTCTTCTATTCTTATTCTCCTCGATCTATCTGCAGCGTTTAAATACTGTGGACCACTCCCTTAGTATCTCTTCTCTTTCAAATCTGGGTATTTTGGGGTACGATCTAAAATCGTTCCGCTCCTATCTTTTGCAACATACTTATTCTGTCACTTGGGCTGGAAACACTTCTTCTTCGCGCCCACTTCTTTATGGTGTTCCCCAAGGCTCAGTACATTTCCAGCTCCTTTTCTCTCTCTAAACTGCTCTCTCGCTGCTCTTATCTCTTCCTTCCACCTTCACGCTGGTGACACCCATATCTTTCTCTCTTTCTCTTCCTTTGATTCTGTCTTGCATTCCACTGTCTCAAACTGTCTTTTGGCTGTACAGAACTGGATGTCTTCTCATTTTCTACTTCTCAATCCCTCTAAATCTGAGGTTCTCTTCTTTCCCTCTTCCACTTTCTCTTCCACTCCACCCCCTGTCTCTTTCCTTTCCTCGATCCATTCTTTCCTTTTCACTTTCAGCGCGCAACCATGGCGTAATCTTTGATCATTCCCTCTCCTTCTCCCGTCATATTTCCTCTATTTCACACTCCAGCCGCTATGCTCTATTTAACATTCGCAGTGCTTGCCATTATCTGTCTTTTCACACCATTAAACTTCTTCTCTTTTCCCTTGTCTTTTCCTGTATCGACTACTGTTCATCTTTATTGCTCGGTCTCCCTGCCTGTCATCTCCTCCCTCTTTGTTCTATCAATAACTCCTCCGTTTGCCTCCTTTTTTCTTTTCCCCTTCGGGCCTCTATTACATCCGTCCTACTTCCAATTTCAGTACTTACTTTTGTATCACTTTCTTTCAATTGTTTTCAAATACACCCATGGCCTGCCTCCTCCTCATCTTTCCTCTCTAGTCTCGTTGTATGCTCCCTCATGCCCCTTGCAATCTCAGAATCTATTTCATTTGACTGTTCCTAAGCCCCTTTGTGCCTCTTCTCATTTATGCTCTTTTTCTCTTTTGGCTCCCAAACACTGGAACCCTCTTCCTCTTTCACTTCATTCCTCCTCATCTCTTTGCATTTTCCAGACTAAACTTAAACTCTATCTTCTTTTGTCTTCTGCCTCTTAAAATTCTGTTTTTCTCTGCTGATGTAACTTTTGTTGATTTGTATCATTTTGATTGTACTGTTTTTTAAATTATTGTATTGTTCAGTGCCGTTGGCGAAAGGCGCTTTATAAATAAAATACAAATACTGGCAATGTCCAGTAAGGAAATTGGCCCATAACCGTGGGCGCTGGTGGTCGAAGGACTACTTGTCCATGGAGATGACATAATTCCTGTCACCACAATTGCAGTAAACAATTTGGTGTCATTCGAAAAAGCTTCCCATGTGTCTCAAATTCTTTTTTTGTCTTTTAGCAATTTCTATATGGCTTTTGAAAACTATTAATCTGGCCAACTGTGTAAACACCACTCATTAAATCATTGATCCTTCTACATCAAACCATGGGGCAACCCTTTCGATAACCTGGACCTCCTGAACTGGGACACGCCATTTGCCAATAGCTCTGTTCCGGACAGTTTCAACCAAAGATTCAAACAAACTGACACTTTCCTTTGTGGCATATGAACTGTTAACAGTTTTAAGAGAATATCTTAATTTCTTTGGAATTGGTAATTCTTTCCAATGCCTCCTAGTTGAGCTTCAGCATCGCCAACCAGCCCCTCTGGCTGTTTGACATCTTTGTGAAGCCTACCACTGGCCATCGGAAAAATAACTGAAAAGGATAGGGATCACTCTCTGTTCAATTGGAAATGCAAAATGTCATAACTATCCTGAAGAAAAAATAGTCCACAATACAGTAATACATGACTGAGGAACAGTATTACTGGTCTTAGGAATGCACCATGTGTGATTAAAGATCCTGCAAAGTCCCTGGGCAGAATCCCAAAGTACACTTGAAAATCAGTCCTCCATTTGTGACCAATTTTACAGTCCAAACATTTGCACTATATTTCTTAAACCTATTTTGCTCGAGGACCTGAAGCCCCTAGTAATACCACTTTGTTCCTGCTATATTTTTGAACATTTTGACTGGTCCCGTCTAAAAATGTTCTACTGACAACTCAATTTCCTCAACATTTCTCATAAAGAACCAATGTCAATTGAAGATAAAGGCTGTGTAAATGTCCTTTAGTAGAATTGCACATATTCTAGATTACTGTTAAGTACTGCCAATTAAAATATTCTATTGGCAGTGTTAACGTTGATTGCATTTCTAATTTGGGTTGCAATCATTTTTCTGCCAACTGAATGCCCATATCTGTCGAAGAATGGATGTTGCTCACCATTTAATTTGATATGCAGGTTTTGCTCATAGCAACCAAAACGTTGGGGACCCTTGTCTTAAACCAAAGCAGGGCCCACCAACTGAGGAACTAGTGCACGTTTTGTACGTAAAGCAAGTTTATTGTACAATCGTCCGGGAAGCAGTTAGATGATGCTGTAGAACCAAACGAATCCAAGTCTCAACGAACGGTTCCATGTGTTAATATCCCTGCAAAATTATCGTGATGCAAAAATATCGCCATATTTTTGCTGCGATATTGAGCCATAGACCTTGCGGGGGACACCCCCCGCAACCTCAGCATTATTTTTAAATGTGCGGGGGACACCCCCGCAACCACTGCTCCCACAAATTATCATCCCCAAAAATATTGCCTATGGCGAGACAGACGACCATATGTACAGCAATATTTTTGGTGGGGATAATTTGTAGGGATACCCAATGAACTACATCAGTGGATACATTTTTGCAATAGTTGAAACACCCCCAAACATGATTTGTCAAAACATACATTCTCTTCTCATTGGTCATCGACAATCTTTACTACCATCTTCAGATTATGTTTGTGGCACACCCTTGCTGGGTATTGTTCCATGGTAGGTCGTGACATCATGATATAATAAAACATTCACCTACAAACCTAATTATATGTAGACACACTGGCCGATAAGTAACATTGCTATCATTGAAGTATACTGTGTTGAATAGATTGAAGTAATCTTAGAAGGAGTGTATTTAGAATTCCTAGTATCTTTTAGAGTATAATATGTACCTACAATTGATTATGGAAATTCTTATGTGAACTGATATTAGTGACATTCATGTAGACAAGTACAATCTTGTGTTATTGACCAATGGTGTGTGTACCTATAACATTGTAGTGATGTCTTTGGTATGAAGCTTGAGACCACCTTTGTTTGAAGTGGACTTTAATTCTTTAAACACAGTTTGAGTTTTTAAAAATCACTGTCTGTTTTCTTGCCCAGAATTGGGGGGTATGACTGTATATCGGGGACATGAAATTAGTAATTTCACCGTAATGTAAACACATAATTTAAACATCAAGAAAATATGTTTTCACTGTCCTCACAGGTGAACTGAACATTTTAATGTGGAATATTCATGGTTTGAAGGATTATTCCGAGAGGTTTATAGTTTGTTCCTTTTTACGTAGGCGTGTAGTCAAACTGGCATTTTTACAGGAGCCTACTTTCTTTCTGAGAGCTCCAAACTCAACAAAAGATGAGGCGGCCCAAATTTCAGACCCCTCAAGCTCAACATACTTGAGAGAGGCACAGACTTGGGCAGATTCTGAAGTCTCACTAGAGGTGTCAAAAGTAGACATAGACCCAAATGGCAGTTAAGCTATTATTTCCTGTTCACTAGGTGAGTGTTAGTTCCGTATTACCAATATTTATGTTCCAAACCAAGACGGAATAACCCTTTTCACTGAACTGATGACGCAATGTACTTCACATTTAGACTGAATTATAATTCGGGCCAGAGATTTCAAATGCACATTAAACATGTCACTAGTCTAAACCAACTAGAATACTGAAAGGTCTTCCGGCAAGTACATTAAGTGAGGTCCCAACACATTTCAAATTTTGAATGCATAGAGGCTACATCATGGGGTGATACATTCAAAACGGAAGGTTGGTGGCTGGAAGGTTATGAATGAATCTTTCCACTGGCGATTGCTCTGGGCAGCCCTCTTTTTCATGCCTTTACAGAAGGGGAAATGCCTGCGGTAAAATACATTTAACATTAACATTAACATATGCAAATCAGGAATTGTCCCACCCTTAAAGAGGCAGTCCAGCCCAAACTGCCAGGTTACATTCTTTCTGCATGAGACCACAGGCATTCCTAGACATATTCCAGTTCCTTTGGGCGTCTTCAGCTGTGGTGCAACTTTAGTGTCAGTGGTTAATATCAATTCATAAGCTTCCATGCATCACATTTTTAGGCAGTAGGCTACATCATGAGGGCACTCACATTGGCTACAGACGTAGAAAGATTCCTTATTAACACAGATTCATTACGATACAATACTTAGCCAGAGTGGTACTGGATGACTCCCCCATCAGGGATATTTTCTGCCGAGGTCAACACACCCTTCAATAACGATATAGAGACTCAGCACAGAATTTCTTAAGGATGATATATTATTTGATGTTTTATAGCACCTAACTGCCACTGTCGTGCTTCCGTTTTTTTGCACTTCAGCAGTCCATAGTCTGACTATACATGATAAATAACACATTGCATTGCAGGAGAAAGACAATACACGATACTATAGACTTATTATTATTGCATATGTTAAGTTATTGTGTATTTGTATAGATCCTTATATATCATTGGTGTCATCTCAAAGCGCTGAATTACAGTTTTTGGCAGGTTTAGGTGCACGGTGCTTTGCCATTTGCTATCACAATCCACAACCAAGGCGCAGAGTTCCCGAAAGACAAATTAAGCCTACATCACCCAACAAGGACGCTCAGATCAAGCAACGACATCCGCCTGGAACCGAAATCCTACAACAACAAAAAAACTTGGAGGATCTTCTTTCTCTCATCTCGCACCAAAAACTTGGAACGACGTGCCAAAGAACATATGCAACACTAGAAACCACCTATTCAGAAAACTCCTCAAATCCTTGCTTTTCACTGCATAACTAGAAGAAAGCCCACAGGGGCATACACACAGTTGAAACATGGATGAATGAAGAAACAGATTCCAGAGCACACTAAGTAATCAACTGCAAACGGAATCCAAGGAAGATACTCCACGACATACCCAATTTACCAAATGAGAAATAGCTATGATAGGACGTCTCCCAAGCCTGAATACATCGGTAGAGCAGGTCGGAAGGACAAGGACAATTACCAATAGCACCCTGGCCCGAATTACACCAAGCACCATCAGACCACCGTCAATAGATAGCAAAGACATAGAAGACGTCCAATCCATAGCACCAAAATTAGAGGGGGGCGGGCGGACAAACCCCATCCATTAGACTAGGTAAAATACAACACAGCCAGGAATGCACTGCGCCACCGCTCACAACACCTAGATGTACACAAAAGTATTACTTAAGCGTAACCACAGGAATACTAGCTATAAAGGAAAGATCTGCTATGACTAGGATATACAAACCACTAACCCATCCTCTAATCTCTGCATACCTAATTCACCCGAAAACCGACACAACCATTTCTTGCGCAGCAAACCGCACACACTTCACCACACTGAAACAACAACCTACAAACAACACATAAACTGCACCAACAGCACACAAGGTCTCGCTTCAGTCCAATACTCACACCAAAGCTCAGCACACGGTGATAACCAAACTGAAGCCGCCAACAGCACACCACTTCTCTCACTTTCCTACTCTCTCTTCATTTGACTAACCTAACCCACCAGCCTTCTTGTTTACAGATCCGCCTGAGCGCCTGGGGACCAACTCCGTTGATGATGGTGCGTGATTTAAATACCTTTAAAATTTAACATTTATAAGTGAATAGTGGTTGGTGGCATGGGCCGAATTGGGTGTGTGACTGAGCCAACTAAATATGGAGACGCTGCATTAAAATTGTAGCAAACGTGTATGAATCAGTCCATCGAACCATAGAGCAACTGATTGCAGTTGAAGGCTCTGCAATGGTTTCCATGGTCATTGCATGGAACTATATGCATATTTGGCAAACATGACATGCACATTTAATATACATTTAGCCAACATAACATGTTTCTGGTTCCTGCTTACCGTGAGGGGCTTCATGGGGACATCATTTTTTGTAGAACATTGAAGTGTTCAGTGAAAACTAGAGCAACTCTGTGACAAGCTTTCAATATATTAATATGAGGGTTCTGTTCAGCCTAATCATCTGGAGTGTGAAGGGTTTTACATAACACATTGAAAATGTTGGGAGCAAAAATGGTTACCCATAGTGAACATGTTGGGTGCAATAGTATGATTCGTTTATATAGGATGGCACATAGTTTTAAGGAATTGGATGAGAATATCAGAGACTTTGTTATCACTCAGGGAGATGTGGAGACATCTTTGACTCTGTGGGATGTGCTTTCTCATTTGTCACAATATAGGCAATGAATTTGAGGACCGTTTCTCCTCAGTTTGTTAAATTACTGAACAGTAATCCAACAGCCAGAGCGAATACCGGCTTAATTGTATCAGAGCCATGGCTGGTGGAGAGGGGCACAGGTCACGCATGCCCCCCGTCTCTGCTTCTTTTTGCTTCAGTGATGGGGCCAGTAACCAAAGCATTGAGTCGGGAATTGGCCGGGAAGTGAATGGGCTTTCTAAAAAGGAACATATTGCTCCTTTATTTCATTTTCATTTTTTGGAATGTGTAAAGCACTCACAGCAATCGGACATCTCAGTGCTAGAAAGCAATGAAGAGTTGAATTATAAATGGAAAAATGACTGAATTGAAAAGTTTTTAGTTTTTTACGAAACGACGAGAGATTGTCAAACGTGCATAGGTGACTTACTGTTGTTTTTAAGAGACCCGATTCAGTGCGCCAATTATGCTTTAAGTGGTTGAAAGCTTTCGTATCTGGCCCGTTTTAGTGATACATTCAGTGACGTCAGGCCTATTTCCACTAGGTGCCTTGACGTTCCTGGCACGTCAGGGGCTGCCGCAGCTTTCTTGATCGTGGTCTCAGACCACATTTACCTATTTGGGTACTTGCATTTATCATGATCCAGAACAGGTGCCTGCAACTTCGGCTCTGCTGACCTTTTGGACTACAACTTCCATGATCACTTACCATAGATTATGTTGACTGAGGCTGAAGGGGGCGGTTACAGACCCCTGATCTAAGAGATACGTTTATAGAAAATATATCATGTGTGATCCGTGGACTTGAGCAGGTGATCGATTGCTGGTCAAATTGCCCCTTTCCATGTTTGGCTGAATGTTACCAAGGGAAATGTCAATACTTCCGAGACTATGAAATGCATTTTCTGAGACTATGAAATGCATTTACAGCATAGTCTGTGATAGGACCACCATCCACATTTAAGGAAATTGATATATTGCTAACCAAATGATTGTGGGGATATGGCAGGCAAAGACTGGTACCTCTTCCTATATGTCACTCTTTTGAGGTTGGCGGCGGGGGTTCCCAATGCTGAAATATTTGATTTAGTGTTGCAGCTCCTGTTTATTGCACAATGGATGGACTATGGGATGAAACCAAATAAACAGCTGTTGAGAGCAAATGTAGGTTCCTTTTATTGGAGTACATGCTAGAGGGAAAGTCCTTGAGTGCGGAATCCACCTTATCTGTGTTCTGTTATGCATAAAATTCCCTATGCTGAGCCTGGCCCGATTTGGCCACTACCTCATTTAACTAGAGCAGCGAGGCCATGGTAGCCAAAAAGATGCTCCCTTGAGGATATGTTCGTTGCAAGCCCACCATTGAAGATCTTGTGCCACTCTGGTCGGGACTTGCAAAAGATCTGACATTTCCTCTGAAAATGGGGACCATTGAGTCCTGAGGGCCCACTGTAGGGATCTCATCCTCAATCTGGCCTCTGGCACCAGAAAAATGCAGGATGCCATAAGACCGCGCAACCTTAGAAAATCGAAGGCCGGCAGATGCTGGGCATTTTGAAACTTTGTTACCATCTGCAGAATGTGGTGAGCTCTCTCTTCGGGAGGCAAGGCTTTGCCCGAGAAAGTATCCAGAACTGCTCCGATAAATTGGAGTTTCTGTGATGGTATCATGTTTGACTTCTTGAAATTCAGAGAGAAGCCCAGTCTGTGTAGGAAGTGGCAGGTCTTGCTTAGATGTTCCTGGGCTTGTTCCGGAGAACGTGCCCTGATTAACCAATCGTCCAGGTAGGGGTAAACGTGAATTCCCCCTCTCCTGAGACACGCCTCCAGTACCACCATCAGCTTGGTGAAAACTCTCGGGGCGGAGGTCAACCCGAATGGAAGAACTCGAAACCGATAGTGAGAGTTGCCAATCGCGAACCACAGGTACTTTCTGTGCTTGAGATGGATTGGCACATGAAAGTAAGCATCCTGAAGGTCCAATGAGACCAACCAGTCTTGGAGTTGGAGAGCTTGAAGGATCTGAGAAAGGGTAACCATCTTGAACTTGTCCTTCCTGAGGAACTTGTTCAAGTTTCTTAAATCCAAGATGGGTCTCAATCCTCCGTCCTTCTTTGCGATGAGAAAGTATGGGGAATGCCAACCCTTGTTCCTCTTCACTACAGGTAAATGTTGTAATGCACCTTGCTCTAGCAGGGTTAAGATTTCCTGCAACAGGAGTGGGTCTGGAATTTCGGTAGAGTTGCATCCCGGAGGGTGATTCTGAGGTTTCTTCTGAAAGGGAAGGCAGTAACCTTGGTATACTGTTTCCAGTGCCCAAGCATCTGAAGTAACGCCCCGCCATCTTCCAGATGCTGAGAGATTCTGCCTCCCACCGGGGTCTTGTGGGTCAAAACCTCAGAGTGGCTTTGCGGCAGCTGCAGTAGCGGCTGATGGGACAGTTGCTGCTGCTGGGGCAGATCTAGCACCTTTTCCTCACCCCCGAGGAAATGTCCTTTGTCCTCTTTGACTGGCCTGTCCCCTTCCTTTTCCAAATGAGGAATAAACTCGAAAGGGACGGCCCCTCCAGGAAGATGAGCCTGTGTAGGGGCGTTGTTGAGGTTGTCGTATTGCGGCACTAAGTGACTTTGCTCCAGCTTTAGAGGTCTGCAGCTTCTCCAAACTTTCATCCGCCTTGCTGCCGAACAACCTCAAGCCGTCAAATGGCATATTGAGAAGTCTGGCTTGCACATCTGGTGCAAAACCTGACTTTCTCAGCCACGCGAATCTGCGTAGCACAGTACTAGATGCCATGCTTCTACTGATGCTGTCAGCAGTGTCCAAACCTGATTGGAGGCATTCCCCAATAGCCTCCTTTCCATCCTTTACTATGGCTAGGAAACCTTCCGTTCCTCACCATCAGGGATATGCTCGGCTGCCACTGTTATACAGTCCCGCAGGGTGTATCTAAATCTTGCAAGGGTGCAAGTTACATTTGTAGATTTCAATGCCATGCTACCCGAAGAAAAAATCTTATGAAACCATGTGTCCATTTTTTATCATCCCTGTCTGGGGGAATTGTACGGTATGCTGCATTCCTAGTAGACGTGGCCTCCTGAACCACTAGACTTTCAGGTGAGGGATGTTTCCTTAAATATTCAGGGTCTGAGGAAGAGGGCCTGTATTTAGATGTGAATTTCTTATTAACTGCAGGCGCTGAATCAGGGTTTTCCCATGTAGTCATCACCTTCCTTTGCAAAGCTATGTAAAAAGTAAGTATGGGGTCTTGTTGAGGTCCCACTAAAGGATGTCTGTCATGTCATCCTCTTGGTAAGTAGGGGAATTTCTGTTCCATCCCATAAATTCTGTTAGCTTATTCATTAATCTCCTGTATCCTGCATGATCAGCATGGTCAGGTTTTCCAAACTCATAGTCTGGAGATGTGTCCAGACCACTTGCTGTCTGCAGGCACTCATATCGTTCTGCCATTTTTGATTGAGGGTCAATCAACTCCTCAGGAACTTCCCTTGTTCCAAGCTTTACACAGGCCGGTGAACCATCCTCCTCCTCCTCTGAGGATCTTTCCTCATAAATAAAGGACATGGATTTGAAAAAATCCTGCCTATTTTCCGGTTTTGAAAAATCTTCTCTGGTGGCATAGACTTTGCCTTCGACACAGAAGTTGATTTAGGAATAGAAATTAACGAAGACGTCGACAAGGGCGTCGATGGCATCGACATTATAGGTAACGGTGTCGATACAGTTGACGGAGCCTCCATTTAGCTGCAGCCTCTCACTTTTTTGAACTGAGAGCTTGGAGGTCCGGGCAGAACCATGAGTTTAGGTGGGTAGTAGGTTTCTGTTTGTGAGGCGCTAGGTGGGGGGGAGGGTGCAATAGAGTTCACTGCATGAGTGATAGTTTTATTGTAGAGGTCAGCCAGGGTGATTGGGTGTTGTGCTGACTGAAGCTTACCAAGCTTACTAAGCAAGTGCAGAATCCAGGCTTTGGTTAAGTTCTGAGAGCTGCAGGCTAATCTAGGTGGCATGGGAGGGGGTGGGTGTGGGAAAGTCAGTGGGAATGACAAAGGCGATGACATGGTGGTCAGTCCAAGGGCAGGGAAGATTAGAAAGGACTTAGAGCTGATAGTGGAGGTCAGCAAACCAGTCCAGAGTCTGGCTTTTGCCATGAGTAGGATTCGCTCTACTTTGTATGAATCCTAGGGCATTGAGGGAGTTGGCTAAGGATGAAGCAATGGTGTCATGGAGACCAAGGTTAAGGTTACTCAGGAGGAGGATTTTCGAGGTAGGCTTTATGTTGTTCCAAGAGGGGCAGGAGGTCCTCTTCAAAGGAGAGAGGTGGGACTGGGGGCGGTAGATGTGGATGGTGATGGTAGAGGTGTGGGATGGATAGTTTAAGGGGTAGAAAGTCGCAGTTGGGTATCTGGGGGGAGCTGAAATGTCTGACAGGTTTGATATCCCTCACAATCAGTGCTACCCCTGGACCTTCTGGAGTCGAGTCGATCGCTGCGGAGGATGATCTAACCTGGAGGGATAGCTATAGACAAGGCTGGACCGGGAGCTGCGTGTAGCCAAGTCTCAGAGATGGCTAGGCGGTTCAGGTTGTTGGAGGTGATGAAGTATTGGATGTCCAAGGGGTGAGCTTGGATGGATCTAGCATTGACTAGGGCACCGTTCAGACATGTGGCCAGTGTATTGGGTGGGCTGGTAATAGCTGAGCAAGTGGGCTGGAGGATGGAAATGCATTTACGTGCGTTATCTTGGGATTGTTGAGGTCAGTGGGGTTGGAAGGCGCAGGGCTGGTCACGTGGTTCAGGTTGCTAGTCGTTGGTGTGTCAGGTTTATTGGGCAAGCTTGTATGCACTGCGCTGAAGCGAGTAGAGCTTGCATCGCCATCCCGGCCAGTATTGGGGGATGAGGCAGGGGCGTTAGGCTGGCTCCTAATAGATGTGCTGGTAGGCATTTGGTTCAAAGCTCATTTCAGGGCATGGTTCGAATCAGTGGTAGGATGGTTAGGCAGGGTGATGATCACTGAGTTAATTGAGGTGTGCCTTGAAAAGCTGTTAGCAGCGTTAATCAGGGGTGGGTGCGGCGGGTTAGGTCCACTGAAGTTGCCCAGGCTGGAATATCTGGGGCTGTTTTTTTCGTTCAGTATGACCTTTGAGGGGGTTTGCTGGTAGGCTAGGCCAACTGGCTGTACAGGAAGTCGTTTGGCTGGTGGTTCCGTTCAGACTAGCGATAGGCACAGCTGTGCAGGCTAAGGACCGCCTGGTGCATGCGTCTAGGGTGGTAGGGAGGTTAGTGGGTGGTTTGTGAGAAAGCTAGTGATGCCAGAAAGGGGTGATGGGGGGGGGTGCACGCACAAAGTCTGTTGCTCCTGTATGTAGAACATATCTTTTGGTTAGTCATTGCTGATGCTTTCCATTATTAGCAGTAATGTACAATGAAGCCCAATTTAGGGGGCCAAGCGAAGCCAGGGCACATAAGTACGGCTCGGAGCATATAACTGCCCGTATTGCCCAGGCAAGAATGGGCTATGATGCTATTAGCACCAGGGTACATGGTCATGTGTGGTGTTGTGCCACTGTTCTTTTTTTTTTTTTAAAGGGAAAAATCAATTCCAATATGACCAACGAGCAGCTGACATTTAAAAGACACACAATGTAAGTCCATTCTTGCCTTCCACAACATTAAGGACTGACACAGGAGACAAGCATGGAGGCATGTGAGGAGGAGTTAACCAGATTAGAGAAAGCAAAGTTGAGGTAGGAGAGGAGATCTGGGTATTTAGGAGCATGTCCCAGAGAGGCAAATGGCTTCCTGAGACCCATCAGGAAAATTGGTCACACCACCAAATATTGCTTGCAAGGCCTCAGTAAGGATTGGTTCTTAGGAACTTTAGCTTCTGTTCCTTGTGCTGAATAAGCTTTATTGCCCATTCCTGTGGGCAGCATAGGCAGTTATGTGCATGGAAGCCTTATGTATGGGCAAGGCAAGGGCACATTATGAGACCTGAGATCACATAACTGCCTGTATTTGTCGGCAGAACGGGCAATGATCCTGTTATCACTCGATCAATGGAATGGTTGCAAAGCTGAGTCCCTGTTCTTTTTAAGTGGAACTCTTTCCTTAAAGGAGTTGGATACAGAGAGCATTATTTTGCATTCCCAGGCGACTGGCATTTGAGTAATCCATTAAGGAGCATTTTGAGTACCTTCAATGAGGGAAATACTCAGCCCTTCATTTGAGGCATGTCCGGTGTTCTCCATTGAAAAGCATTCAAAATGTCTCTATTGAGGAGAGACTCGAGTCCTCTAAAGAGCGTCATTTTGAGTTTGGTTCATGGTGTGGGAATGAGATCTTCCCTTATTCTTTAAGTTCACAAAACAGTCTCAGGGCTGCAGAGCCATGTTTGCCTCTTGATGTCCACATAAAGTGTTGGGGGGATAGCGCCTATCTCGCTTCTTGGTTTCCCAGTCCCTGTGATATAGTGCCTAGCATGCCTCTTGGCTTCTCCTACATGTCAGGTGGAGTGTCAAGGAGGTTGCAGGGAAAGAATTCGACTAGACAGGAGAAGAGACCGGATAATGGCTCTAGTACTGAGGAAAAGAAGCAAGATGAAATTAGACAGTGGGTGGTAGAAGAGAGAAAACTGCATCTTCAACAAAGTGGGTGGATACGTGATTGGGTGGAGGTTCAGGGAGGTAGAAAGGAGAAATAGAATAGTAGGTGCAGGAAGGCCCCCTTTGGCATGAGACCATTGCAATGTGTCGAGATGTGACAAGGATATTGTGTTAGGCTGCAGAAGGATCTTGAGGCGAGGCACTGCAACTGAGGGGCGCTGACAACAACAATCTACTATGGGAGTCGAGGGTGACCGATGTCTAGCTCCACTGTATGCAGGAACAGTATTGTGTCAATAGACCTAGGAGTCATCTGCAAATCCCTATTTACTGCCATTTCTCTAAATGTTTCCATTTCTACCAGAAGGATACAGCTCCTTAAAGCAAAAAGAGACGCAGCAAATTATTATGAAACTCACGAGTCCTTACGCAACTTCCAAACATTTTTTCTTTAATATGTGAATGTTCAATCCATTTGGAGGATGGGGAGTTGTTGCTGCTCATGCTGTAGACTGGGATCAGTGTTTGTTTAATATTCTTTAGTCAGGGAAGCTAAGGATGACCAGGAGGAGTGTTCTGTAGGTAGGTACATTTATCGTAGGCATACAGGTACACAGGTTGGTCAGTCAGATAGGAGCAAGAATACCGTATTGTGCATTCTCCTTCTGTCAATTCAAAGGGAGAAGTGGTGTTGCATCCTGTCCTGTTTGATGTCTGCTTTATGGAACCATGCGTGAGTGACATCAGGCATTAAGCAGAACAGGATACAGCACTGCGTCCCCTTTGAATTGACGAAAAAAGGAGAATGCACAATACAACAGTTTGCTCTTCTTCTTTTCTGCAGAAGCAGATGGATCCTGCGAGAGGATCCCTGGAACGTGGCTTGCAGTGACCTACTCTGAGACCCTTATGATAACGGTGCCAAGAATACAGACTGTAAAGTGATCAATTTCACCCTACTGCTCTGAGAGTGAATGGACTGAATACTTTGAAACTGTCTGATAAAAAGAAGAGGATATTTACTACCTGTCCTTAGTTATCCAACACGCCAAGTGCCTACAGACCTTAATGGTGAGAAGGTTCGCAATACAATTCCAAATACCACAGTCAGCCATTTGGCAGGTTAAACACAGACAAACTCCAGGGACATTACCTACAGTTCTTGACCTCTGACACCTTTGAAAGACACCCGAATATGACAGCCTTGAAGAGAAATAATGTGCGAAACATGGCCCTGCAAAAACCCATTGGGTTTCTAAAATGCAAGTGTAGCTGGTCAAGCCTCAAGGTTTGCACTCGCCACTGGCTAGGTATAATTGACTCTTGGTGAACAAGAAATGGTATGCAATCTGTTCGGAGAATTGGTGAAGAGGAAATGGTGTGGAGAATTGTGGGAGCCAGTGACTTTTCATACCTGGCTAGCAGCATGCAACTTGAAATTATATCTGGTGATCAGTCAAGCAATGGGGTCAGATATCTTAATGGTAAAGTCTCAATGAGGTGAGGCTGGCAGCAGACCACCAGGTTGAATGGGTGCAGATGGCTATACCCATTGCCCATTGCAGATATGCACAGTCCTCATCAGACTGGTGGGTAGTTTAGAAGCCGGCGAACCTGGAAGAATTAAGTGGTCATTAGAAAGGATCACAGGATCGTGCTCGTTTTTTTGTTGTTTATTTTTTTCAATATGAACAACAGAGGGATGGATTTTGAAGGAACCTTATTAATTCACATCAAATTACTTGCAAAGCTATGTACATCTGCAAGGGTGATAGACACTACTCCCAAGCTGCCAATGGGATTGGCACCCAGCAGCAACATCCCTCAATCCATCCATCGACAAGCATCACAATTGTTTCTATCTGTGAAAGATCTCTTCCCTTCATTGCTTCAATTTAAGCTAACCACCACCCCTCCACCGACAGAGCCTTGCTGTGCTTAAAGACCATCTACGCCATTACAAATCAAAGACCTGAAAACTTTCCCTAATGCAACAGTCGGTCTGTGCAAAACGTTGCAACATTTTCGTGAAATTGCAGAGGGTTCCAAGAACTGTTTCGTTTAATGACAGTTATCTGCAGCTGCTTCTACATATAATGCAGCAAAATGTATCATTTCTTTGCCTTCCAAGATGTCTACCACATTTACCCTACAGATTCAGTGCTCGACAATATGCATGGCACAAGAGTATGGCCACAGGGCGAAGTGCAGTCAAAGCAAAAGGCTTAGTGATACAAGGAGAGGTCATGAAATAGTGGATAGTCAGGTTACATTTCTGGTTCCTCATTTATGATCATGTGGGAGAAAAAATGGAACACTGCTCGGCATCACTGATACTGGCTTTTCCATTGGTGGAAGTGGTACAAATGTTGCTTTGAAATGCACATGCCTAGTCAGGCTCTGAATAATACTTAACATTTCTGTTATTGAAAAGGAAGAGTACCGGCACAGCTGTGCAGGGGTGCAATACTTATAATGTGAGGGTACCTGCACTTCTCAGAGGAAGGCATGGTGAGCACTGAGCACCCCCACAATTAGGAAGCATTATGTAAAAAATACAAAGTCCCCTTTCTCCTTGTCCCCGTGTTTGACAGGTGACTGGTTAGGTCTTCGCTGGGGCTCTGCACACGGTTGTTGTCAGAGGATGGTTGGGTTGTCACCGCCGGTCAGAGATCAGGAGCAATCATGGCAGGCAGACCTACTGGGAACAAGAAAAGAAAACACATTAGTCAGGGCCTCTGACACCCATTAAAGAAGACAATGGTTAGAGGACGTGACTTGCACCGAGGCTGTGTTTAATCCTTCTGAAAAGGATCCGAAACAATGCAGACACCTCACATATCTAGCCATGTTCCTGCAGTGACTGCACCAAAAAAGTAATGAAAACAAATGCATGATCATAAATAAACGGGTGCTCTCGGTGTCCATTAAGTCACAGCACCAAGAAGGTGGTATTTCAGAAACTTTGCACCGGCGCAAGTGCAAATTCTTTAAATGAATATTTGCCACAGGGCAAGGAACTAGGACTGGGGCAAACATTGCCCTGGTGCAAAATGGCATTGAACGAATACGTTTTTTTCCACCAGGGAAATTCATTTGCCAACCGAATTTTGATACGGTCCCATGCCTGACCCTGTAAGTGGATGGTAGATTTGCTAAGGGTGGTGTGTGGAGGATCACTAGGCTATCTCCAATATACCACGACAGGCAGCATGGAGCCACCAGATGGAAGTCGCTTGGGGTGCTTTCCCTCTCAGAAACACGAGTGTAAGCACAATTAAAAAATGTGTCCACACCTTCCCAAGAGACCAGGTTTTCAAATGCAGTAACACTATTTACTTCCCAGATATACATTTCCCCTCCTACTATGATCAACACAATAACTAACACAGGAAAATGCAGAAAGAAACCGTGAGTGAGAGGAAGCTCTGGCACACGGGGCCACTTTACAGGTGCCTGGCATGCGGAGAAGGCACCCTGCGTGTGCCCCGATGGCACAGATGAGGGGCTCTGCACAGAAGCAGAAAGCCCATGCAAGTCAACGTTGAAAATGGAAGAGAGTAAATCCAAGACGGCAAACCCTATACTTAGTGCCTTGGCCTGCAGATCGGCAAAGCAGAAGTTTGAATAGCTGTGCACATCTAGGGGAATTAAATCACAGTATTGGTCAGCCAATCCAAATTTTCCACAACAAAATTCTCACATGTTAAAGCACGATGCTTACTAGGTTGCCAAATACCAGCACTTCTTGACTATAAAAGTGGATAGGTGAAACAGGGCAGTGTTGGTGTTTGCAGTTCATTGGGAAGAGACTGGAAGAGAGAGCAGACTGAGTTAGAGAGAGGAGGGCAAGGAGAGAAGAACATCATCAGGAATTGGAGGATGGAGGAGGAGAAGGAAGGTTGCGAGAGAGGTGAGGAAGAACATCAGGTACTGGAGAGGGGAGGAGAGGGCAGGAGAAGGGTGGTGAGGATGGGGAAGAGGAGGACAGAAGGAACATCGAGATTCGAAGAGAGGAGGCAAGGCAAAACAAGCGAAGATAACAACAGAGTAGGAGAGAAGCACAAATTACTTACCCTTTGTAATATTCTTTCAATTGGATGTTCCGCCCACGAATTGAGCATCTTTGATAAATCCATATCCTGGTTTGCATTCTCAGAAAGGTTTTCTACAACCGAGGGCGCTAAGCGGTATCGAGTCAATATCCCTCGACGGTTACTATTCCTGCATCCGGACGGGACATCAATGACAGTATAACTAACACACACTGTGCCTATTGCCTCAGTTCTTAGTTTTGACCTCTTTCTGCACAGCCAAATTGAGGATTAAATAACATACAGGGGCATTGAAATACAGAGGTTTATTAAAAAATTCACCAACAGAGGGGTAGGCTGGGAGGGTGATGAGTAATCCGTCAGAGGAACATCCAGTAGAAAGAACATTATCAGCAGTAAGTACTTTGTTCTTCTATTGGATTGTGTCCTCCCACGGATTCCACACCTTTGATAGATTTCCATAAGAGTTTTGGAGATGGAGGTGGGAAAAGAGGATTTTTGTGCAATTCTGGTTACCACATCATGTTGAGCAGACCCGCTCTCCCAAAGCAAGCGTCCTAACCCAACAGTGTCCAAACAGTAATGCTTTGAGAAAGTGTGTAGTGAGGACCTAGTTGCGGCATTGCAAATGTCCTGCACTGCTAAACTTCTTTGGAGAGCCAAAGTAGTTGCCACTCCTCTGGTGGAATGGGCTTTTAGGTTTTCAAGGACATCTTTTCCAAAAATGGAGTAGCAATCCGAAATGCAGAGGATGATCCAACGAGATAAAGTTTGTCTGTGGCCAGTATAACCAATAAATAGTTAGTCATCTTGCCTGACATTAGCCATCTGAGAAATATAGAACCTAAGGCCCCTTTTTGGGTCAAGCCTGTGTAACCTCGCCTAATCTTTAGAAGGGTTAGGAGGTGCATAAAAAGCTGGTAAAATTATTTTCTGTGTTAGTTGGAATTCAGACACAACATTGGGAAGGAAGCAGGGACCAACCCTCAAAATTACCTTCTCCTTGAAAAACAGTGCAACAGGTGATTTACATGACAGGCCTTGTAACTCACTCACTCTGCGAGCAGAAGTGATGGCTACCAAAAAGATTATTTTCAATGTTAATAACCTAAGTGGAAAAGAATGGAGAGGTTCAAATGGAGCTCCCATTAAGAAGGTAAATACCAGGTTCAAATCCGAGGATGGAACCAGAAAAGGGACCATTGGGAAAGTATTTGTGTCAACCCTTTGACGAATTGAATGACAATTGTCAACGTAAAGTAAGAGCCTTGCTCTGGCGTGCGTTTAAAAATGGACAAAGCTGCCAAGTATCCCTTGGCGGTAGCCACCTGCAGCTCCTGATGGGCTAGGTGTAGCAAAAAAGAAAGCACTGAACGTGTATTACAAGTGAAAAGATCAATATCTTTAGCTCTACATCTGCTGCAAAACGTGTTCCAACTTCAACGGTATAGTGCTTTTGTTGCTGGTCTTATGTCTGAAAAGCAAACCACCATGACGTCACAGACGTCATTTCACCAAAAGACCTGGGGTAGTGGAAGTGACATCACGTACCCGATGGCATCACAGGATGTGATGTCATATGACATTTCACCTCGACTCCATCATATGACATTTAACCCCAAAACATAACAAAGGCAGAACCTTGGATTGGTTGGCGGACCACAACTGCTCCACCTCCATCCTTAAAAATGAACCAATTGCCTGGTCAGACCACCACGTCATCACCTTCTCCATCCAATGGAAGGCGAGGCACATCACCCCACCTGCTACTATCCAGCAAACCTTTGCCAGGAACAACCGCAACATCACCTTGCAATGCCTCCACCCTCTTATCCAGAATATCCTTTCCCCTGCAAACTACTCCAACCTAGATGTGGATAAACTTGCCCTCTATAACAAAACACTTGAGTCAGCAGTTGATATCATCGCTCCCATCAAACTTACTAAAGCCAAACCAGCAGCTCACTTGAACAAATGGTTCACTCCTGAGCTTAAAATCCTTAGGAACGCCAAACGAGTGGCATAAGCCACATGGAGAAAAACGCCTAACTTGGCTAACAAAGCAATATTCACGGTAGCAGCCACCACTTACAAAACCGCTATCCTCAGGGCCAAAAAAGAGACCTATGACAACAGAAATGACAATGCCAAATTGAGAACAAAAGAGCTCTTTAGGGAACTCGAGTCCCCCTCCACACGTACAGAAACCTGCGTGAAAGATGCAGACTGGTGTGAGAGAATACATAAAGCACCGGCAGACAAAATTGCCATGCTACAATCCAGAATTTAACAGAAGAAGACTATCCTTTCAAAAAAAGTAAACTCCCCACAACCCTCCACTCCTAAAACTCCAACCTGCCCTCCCTTCTCTTTCACCCGTGTTACAACAAAAGAAATGGAAAACATCATCAAAGGCCTCAAGCCTTCCAGATGCCAAGGGGACTCCTGCCCAGCCTCCATCATCCAGGAAGTCGCCAATGACCTGGCCCCTTTCATAACAGCCGTAATCAACGCCTCGTTCAAAACAAGTTCAGTCCCTAGCAGCCTTAAGGAGGCATGGATCATGCCCCTCCTAAAAAAAATGAACCTAGACCCCAACAACCCCACTAATTATAAGCCAATCACCATTGTCCCCTACATACTAAAGATCTTAGAAAGAGTGGCCTACTTGCAAATCCAGAAACACTTGGAAAAAAACAACCTTCTGGGCCTCAGACAATCTGGCTTCAGGCCAAGGCACAGAACTGAGACAGCACTTCTGGACTTAAAAATCCAGATGGATGAGGCGAAGGACAAGGGAAATCTAGCCATTCTCCTGCTGCTTGACCTTTCGGCAGCCTTTGACCTAGTTAACCACCAGAGCCTCACGGAACATCTGACTGCTTCAGCTGCATTCTCCAGCCAGGTGACCGCCTAGGTACAATCCTTCCTCACCAACCGAACCACCCGGGTCTTTTCGCCGGGGGCTTCAGCCCACCCCATCCCCATCCTTTGTGGTGTCCCTCAAGGCTCGTGTGTCTCACCGACCTTATACAATATCTTCACAAAGCTATTGTTCGACCATCTAGATAACCTGGCTGTCACATACACAAACTATGTTGACGATACCCAGGTTCTCATCACTCTATCAGGTTGCTATGAAGAGGACTCCATTTGAATTAATAACCTCTACCTGGAGATCCAAGCCTGGATGGCAGAACACTGCTTATGCCTCAACGACGACAAAACGGAGGCCCTTCTCATCGGTTCCCAACCACGGCTAAACAAACTGGACCCGTTACGCTTCTATCAACATAGATGGTAACTGAATTACAGTGGCCAAAGAAATCAAAACCCTAGGAGTTTATTTGGATTCAACACTCTCGCTCAAGAAACAAGTAAACGCCACAGACTCCTCTACAGCTTACACAAATAAGCTCATCAATGCCTGCAAAGCCTTCCTCTCACCCTCCAGTTGCATTACTCTCGCTAGAGCACTAGTGCTCTCAAAAATCGACTACTGCAAAATGCTCTTCCTTGGCACCTCAGAACACAACTTGAACAAATTGCAGGTGTTGCAGAATAACTCAGAGCCGCTCTTAGTATCCCACGGCACTCTCACATGTCCAGCTTCAGACAAAATGCCCACTGGCTCCCGGTACGAGACAGAATCACCCTTAGATCACTCACAATTGTCCACAAATGCCTCTCTAATGATGCCCCTAAGTACTTGGCAGACAAGTTTAAAAAACACATATCAGCCAGACCAACTAGAACGCTATATTCTCAACGTCTATCCATCCCCAAATTCTCCCTAAAAAAGCAGGCGGCTCCAGCTTCCCGGTCCTAGCTGCCAAACAATGGAATGCTATAGCTGTGAATGGACCTTCAGAGCAAAAACTAAGTCCTGGCTTACCGACAAGAACTCTCACATTGTATGACATACTAACCTTTTGTCTCACCACTGTATTTCTGCCGATGCCCGTCTTTGACCACCTTGTAACCCGGTCATTTGCACTTATTCTTATCATCTTGTATGTCTATATTATGTTGTGACCTGCTCTAAGTCTTTGGCGCCCAGTTAACTCAGGGTTCGGTGAGTGGTATAAAGAAACAAACCAACAAACAAACAAACCCTGTTGTTAGCACCTAAATTGACAGATGGGCATAAAAACACACAAAAGCTTACATTTCATGAAATACCAAAACAGAGACATAAGACTTTTTTAGATACCAACCACATTTTAAGAAAGGAGCTGCCTTAATATGCCATTGAGGGGGTCATATTATGACAGGGGTAGACACAGCAGAACCAACAATACCCAGGGACTCTGCCATGTATGTGCTACTTTAGCCTCATATGGCAATTTATTGCCAACATATACCACTTATTGCTGCACATGTCAGGTCTGGTAATCATATGCCAAGTAAAGCTATTTTACCAGCTATAAATCCTCAAATGTGCATTCCACCGCATTTGGTAATGTATTGGCTATGGATGTTACGTTTCTTATCAACATGTGTGTACGAGCGCAACATAAAAAAAATATAATTTCATTTCAACATAACACTTATTATTACAGTGCTTAAAAGCAGCTGGGATATGTCATGGCGTGCAAATAAACCTAATAATAATCGTTGTACTATATTTATTTTTTTGAAAGAACTTGTGAGGTTGGTGGGTAGATATCCTCATAAATGTCTCTTTTCAACTGCACAATTGATTCTACAGCATATTGTGTCACAATTGGATAGCTCAAAGAGTTTAAATCATATGGCTTTTTTCTATTCCTGCTGCAACATATGCTGTAAAATGTGTTGTTCGACGTGGGGATGGGTACAGCTACCTTGCGTCACTCCATGTTGGAATCTCTGTCCCCGTAGCGAAAATCAAAAGCTGCCACCCAATAATATATGCACAGTAAGTGAACACATCTTAAAGTGAAATATACACATTTAGTTCAACTGACCTTTCCCTTTAGAAGAAAGTGCACAAGACAAATTAGTATTTGCCTTTCAAACAAAGTAATCAACACTGGAAAAATAACTTGAGAGGGGATAATTTCCAATAATTATGCCGTCAAAGTATAAAAGGTGCCCACCTGTTAAACCCAACAGTTTATAATGAAATATTCCAAGGAAAACAAAATAACAGGGCATGTGTGATTTGATGGTATTTTTATGTGGTCTTGTGGGTAAGTCTTCCAAAATTGATGGGGCTAAACCAGGTGATTGATGGGTAAGTGTCTGCACTGGAAACATAACAACAACTTTCTTTTTAACGCTGGCCTCAAAAACACTGAACAGTGGTTACATTTGGCCCCTGAAAAAAGTGGGCAGATGGTGTCCACCCACATGCATGCTCGACCCTGAAAATCAGCAAAGGGCCAGAACCAGAGAAAATAACCCCTCCAGTGCAGGATGTCAACCTTTCTTGCCACATCATGGGCATGTAGTCAAGGCTCACTTGTCCTCTTATCCCCTTCTCACCCCCACACTTGGCTTTCAACAATCCTTGTTTTTTTTAAAGAGAACTTGAAAAACACACAAACCATAGTAAAGTGCTCACACAAATAGACAACTGTATTTGTTCACAGTGTAGTACTTCAAGCCCTACTGTCTAAAGCACTGCTGCTGTCGGTCTCAATGGCATATTTTTGCACTGGTCTCTTCCAGACACTGAGTGACCCCTAGAGGTTTGCCTTGGCTGGGATGGCCTTTGAGAGGCTGCCAATGGTGCCAACTCCCCCAATCTTAGATCAGCTTGAGAAACTCAGCTCAATAAGTAGAGGGCACATGGTTCCCACAGGCACAATATCGAGCAATAGGATGCCCCACAGCTTAATACGCGATCCTTTTGCACACACCTTTCGCCTAATAAACCCAAGATATATACCATACACACAAAATACTACAATATCGCACAGTGCCCCAATACACACATCACATCCGGACAAAATGTCATCACACACTACATCAATACACGCTACCCCAAGATTCTCAATCCATCCACACTAAAAAACAAACTATTACCAGAGCACACAATCCCTGAACAAATCAAGGATACAAATATCCAATATATGCAGACTACCCCACAGCACTCACTATCCCATTGGCAACTACCTCAACAGAAACACCTCACCGAAGTACACCCATTATTATTCACTATACAGTAGATACACTATCCCATTACAAAAATCTCAATACACACATTCCCACATATGAGATACATTACTCACCGTAATCGTATTTCTGATGCTTGTATCCGCTTAGATTCACATGCTATACATAGGCCGACATCTAGTGGAAGCTGCAGAGTATTACAATTGTTTTCTAAACTCAAAAAGGGATGTTGACAGGGCGTGCCAGTAATACTATCCCTAGTATGACGTCCACTATACCTATGGTCCTTCACGCATCAACGTCCCTCAGATTGCTTTGTTTCTGACATGAGGTAGCATGAAGTGTAGCGTGAGTACAGGTGTGTTAAAGCAGATCTGATCAGATAAAGCTCTTATAAACATCTATGCACCTTCTGTCCAAGGGGAGAGTGCATGTGAATCTAAGCAGATACAAGCATCAGAAATACAATTAAAGTGAGTAATGTATCCCTTCCGAGGCTTGTGGAATCTGCTTAGATCACATGCTATGCCGAGATTAGCGAGCAGTGTTTGGAGAAGGCGGTTGGTTGTGAGAAGGTCCAGCGGCAAACAGATGTTTTTAGAACCGCTTGCCCCACCTGTGTATCTGCTTTAGAACGGATATGTAAATGCAGTAGTGCTGAGTGAAAGTGTGTACTGAGCTCCATGTAGCTGCTTTGCAAATGGTGTCCAGCGGGACATTTGCGATAAAAGCCAAAGTAGCTCCTGTCCCCCTTGTGGAGAGGGCTCTTGGTGTGAAAGGCAGTGTTTTACTTGATAATGAGTAACAGAGCTGAATGCATCTGACTATCCATCGGGAGATGGCATTCTTGGAAATGCAGCCTCCATCTCTGCCTGGTGCTACGGAGACAAACACTCTTAGGTCTGTTTTCCTAAGCGGTCTGGTCTTGTTTACATCTAGTGTATGGAGTTTCTTCTCCACTGAGCTTGTTGGATTCTGGAAGAAGTCCGGTAGCTCAATGGATTAGTTCACGTGAAATTTGGAAATTAATTTAGGTGAAACCCTAGGGCGTGTACGTAAACAATGCTTATAGTTCACAAACTCTTCTTATGGAAGTAATAGCCACAAAGAAGGCAGTTTTATATGTCAGGTGTTTAAGACTTGACTTATGCATAGGCTCAAAAGGATGTCCCATGAGCTTTGCGAGTACTATATTGAGATCCCAGCCTGGCGGTGGGTTTGAAATTGGAGGGTGGAGTCTCTTTACTCCCTCCATGAACGCCTTAATGACTGGAACTTTTCACCACAATACTTTACTCTGAGAGGTGGTGTAAGCTGATAAAGCTGCCAGGTGGACCTTATAGAGTTGAATACTAACCCTGGGTCTAACAAGTGGAGCATATAGTTAGGAATGTGGGATGGAGCACATTATATGGGGTTTATTTGTTTAGACTGGCACCAGATTACAAATCTCCACTTGTCAAAATAACAGTGTCTGGTGTTTGGTTTACCTGCCTCCTTGAGGATATCCATACACTGTTGTGGTAGATTTAGATGTTTAATCTCTATGTCCTCAGGAGCCATGCTGCCAAGTTCATTGAGTGAGGTTGAGGGTGTACTGTTATTCCCCCGTGTTGGGTCAGCAGATTGGTCGGGCACGGGAGTTTGATGGGATCGCACATCAGCAGTTTGCGCAGATGTGGATAAATGCAGATGTGGATAAATGCACCTTCTAGGGTGCATTTTCTACACCAGTGTAGTTTAATTAAGTGGCCATTCTCAAGAGTCTGAGGACGAATGTACTGTCACTCCGCTGGTGCAGCCTCAAATCAGGACGTCTCTCCACAGGCATGCCACGGATGCAGTCTATGCAACAATGCTTTGTCAATAGGGGTGTAGTCTGCATGGTGTGGCTGGCTCTTGTTAAGTGGTGTCTCTCTGGGGGCTCAGTCTCTCCGTGGCTCTCGAATATCTGGGTTGGTTCGTTCTCCCCTGTGCATTGTCTGTTTTACGAGAAGTGTCGGCCACTCTCTGAATGCTTGTTGCCTCATGCTCACTCGCTGGGCACGATCTCTCATGCAGGAAGCAGAAGCCCTGTGAACGGCCAGCCGAGGACAGAGCAGAAACATTTGTGAAACTCAACCCGGGCAGGCTGGTGCAGGAGCTCAGCGTACTAACCCCACGCACAGCCCCTGAGGGCAGATAATGACCAGGGTAAGCTTTCCCTGCTATCTCGGAATTCCATTTAAAAATGAATAAATAAATAAAAGTATACAAATTAATATAAAACACTTTTTTTAATAGGGGGTCGCAGAGGCAAAGCTAGGGGTTGCAGAGGTCATGCCAGGGGTCGCAGATGTGTCCCCGAGCAGCCCCGAAATGATGTCCCTGCATGACATCTTCCGGGAGGTCCCAATCTTTGTATCTTAACCTCTCATAAACCAGGCATGCAGGTTCAGAGTTCTGATTTCTGGGTGAATTCGACGGCTTCCCTTTTGTGAGTGTAGGTCCACTCTCTGGGGAAGACAAGAATGGAGGGCAGATGGACATGTCTAGAAGGTCCGGGTACCACATCCTCCTGGCCCAATCCACAGCAATGGGTGCACAGCAATCGGGATCATGGACTTCCTGAACTTCCTCAACTTCCTGATTACATGAGGAATGGTCGGGACTGGTGGGAATGTGTAGAGAATGGGAAATTCACAGTCCACTATGAACGCATCCCCCAGAACTCTCAGAGAAAATACCCTGGAGCAGAAATACGTTGCATTTCCTGTTGATACTGGATGCGAACAGATCTACTTGTGGGGTTCCCCAAAGGGCGGAGGTCGTTAGAAGGACTTCCTGAGCCAGCTCCCACTCATGCCTGCACAGAGCATCCACTGTTGTATTCTCTTCTCCAGCTAGATGAGCAGCTGACAGAGAGATCCTGTTTTGTAGCGCCCAAATCCAGTTCTGCATTGCCTCCCTTCACAGTGGTAGTGACCCTACACCTCCTCTCTTGTTCAGTTAATGCATGGTCACTGTGTCGTCAGTCATTATCAGGACATTTTCCCCCTGTATGGACTCCAAAAAGGCCACTACCGCCAGTCTGAACTCCCTCAGTTCTAATAGGTTTATGTGTAGCCTTTATTCTGACTGGGATGAAAGTCTAATGAGGAGATTGCTTATGTGAGCTCCCCATCCAGTGACAAAAGAACCCATGACTACTGTTATCTCTGTCAGGATTGCCTGAAGGGTTCTGCTATCATGACATGCTCCTTGCAGGTCCACCACAGGTGATCCTGTGTAACCTTGCTTGGGACAGCAAGAAGGTCCATCATCCTGCCTGAGAATTGTGACCATTGGGATCTGAGGGCCCACTGGAGGGACATCATCCCTAGGTGGGCTACTGGCACCAAGAAAACGCAGGATGCCATGAGACCCAGCAACCTCAGAAAGTCTAATGCCAGCAGATGTTGGGGGTTCTGAAATCTCGTTACCATCTGCAAGTTGTGTTGAGCCCTCCACTGGGGACCTGAGGCGTTCCCCAAGGAATAGTCCATACGCTCCAATTAATTAAAGCTTCTGAGAAGGTGTCATCTGGGACTCCTTGAAATTAAGGGAGAAGCCCAATTTGTGGAGGGAGTGGCAGGTGCTGTTCTGGGGGGACGAGGTCTGATCAGCCAACCGTCTAGGTAGGGAAAGATGTGAATCCCTCCCCTCCTTAGACTTGCTGCTACCACTGCCATCAACTTGGTGAAGACCCCCATGGCGGAGGTGAGCCCACAAGGCAGTACTCAAAACTGATAGTGAGAACTGCCAATGGCAAAACACAGGTGTTTCTGTTCTTGGGCTGTATAGGCACATGAAAATAAGGATCCTGAAGATTGGGTGATACCATCCAATCCTGGAGCTGAAGCGCCAGGAGGATCTGCGAAAGAGTGAACATCTTCAATTGGTCTTCCTAAGGTACTTGTTCAAGCGTCTCAGGTTCAAGATGGGTCGCAGTCCTACATCTTTCATGGGAACACAAAAATAGGTGGAGTACCAACACTGGTTTTGTTCCGCTACAGATACCCCCTTTCCATGGCACCTTTCTACAACAGGGAAAGAATCTCCTGTAAAAGGAGTCGATCCAGTTCCCAAAGTGATTGCTCGCTCAGGGATAATCTGGGGTAGAAATGGGAGACAGTACTCTTGATCCACTGTTTGAAGGCCCCATGCATCTGAAGTAATGTAATGCCATTCTTGAAGATGCTGGGTCAACCTGCCTCCCACTGGAGTCCAGTCAGCGAAGTGCTCCAAGAGGTTTTGGGGCTGTGGCAGACAGCATTGAGGAGGTGGCTACCGGAGCAGTTTTTATTCCACGGCCTGTGGGGTCACACGTGAACCTCCTTTGTCCTCCCTGGGTAGCTTGACCTCTTCCCCCTTTGGCCAAAAGAGGAGCAATAACAAAAGGAACACCCTCCAGAAGCATGCAAAGGAGGGTGTTGCTGTTGCGCTGACGGATGTCCGCCCCTAAAGATTTTGACGCAGTCTTAGAAGCTTGCAGCTTTTCTAAGTTGTCATCTGCCTTTGGTCCAAAACGGTTGGACCCATCAAAGGGCATGTCTAGAAGCCTTGATTGGACTTTGGGGGGTGGTGGGGACCAGACTTGTATAACCACGCAACCCTTCTGATCACTGCACTAGAACCCATACACTGGCCGATGCTGTCTGATGCATCTAGGCCTGACTGAAGGGACTGGCAATAGGCCTCTTTACCATTGTTGATTTGATTATAGAATACATTGCTCATCTCACCTTCAGGGATGTTATCTGCAACCTGTGCAACAGTGTTCCAAAGGGTATAGGAGTATTTTGGCCGAGCACAAGATGCATTAATGGCTTTTAAAGTCATGCTTCCAGCGCAGAATACGCTTTTTGACAGGACGTCATCCTTTTTACCATGCCTATCCGGGGTAGGTAATCCATGGCCTTCGAAGTGGAGGTAGCTGCCTGCATGGTATGCTATGGTATTGTTTATTCATTTGCATGCCTGCATCACCAAACTATATGGTGTAGAGTGCCTTGAAAGAAAGTCAGAGCACAAAAAAGAAGGTCTGTACTTCACTCCTGCTTTAAACAAGGAGTTGGAGAAGGTGTCAGGCTTCTGCCAGTTCTCTAGAATGTTTTTCTTAAAGCTGAATGAAAGGACAACACGGCTTCTTAGGGGGACCTTTATGCAGAATGTCTGTAAGGTCATCCTGAGTTATGTCCTTTGCAGGATATGCCCCAACCCAAATATTCAATTACCCTCTTCATGACCATTCTTATAGGCCGCATTAGGGTGTGCATTCACATCTGGAGTGTTGAATTCTACCTCAGGGGAGTTATCAAGACTACAGGCTTCTTTCAGTCAGGTAGCCAGATCCTCTAAACGAGATTGATCGGAGATCAACTCTTTTGAAATATTGGGTGTTCCAAAACGTTCATAGCTGAAAGGTATTACATCATCCTCCAAAATGAATCCAAAAGATTTGAAGAAATCTTTCTTTGACTCCAATTTGATACTTGAAGTTGGATCGGAGGTCGACTTCAAATGGCCCTTTGACTTTGATTCCTTCGACAAGGAGGGCACAGGAGCCTTTGGCTTTGATACTGTGTCTGTGGTCGACACGATCAACGCTCGTCAAGACGACATCCCTGAGGCTTTCTGACTCTGGCGTTTGGGCTTGCATGTCGAAGTCTTATTCGATTCCCTGCCAGTCTCAGAAGACGTGGTGGGATCACTAGCCTTCTTCAGCTCTTTCGAGGGACCAGGAGGAGTCGCCTTCGAGAATACGTCCATCATTTTCTGACTGACTCTTTTATGTGCGGATCAGTGATCAACATCTTCAAGTCACAGTCTGCACATCTCTTAAAGCCTGTTTTCAGCATAGACATCTTGAAGATTGAAAAGAATTACGACGGTAGAATCGCTGAGGCGAGTCGAACCACTGGGAGAGCATGGTGTGCATGTAGAAAAACAGTGCATACTACATATATTTTGTCATCAACATCACATCCAGACATGCGAATGGTAACCCTCGAAGGTCATTGACTCAATGCCGCACAGCGCCCTCTGCTGTTGAAACATTTTCTGAGACTGCAAAGCAGGTTATATCAAAGATGAGATATGCGTGGGAGGACACAATCCATTAGAATAGCACATCAGACTTGGAGAAAGCCAAGGGATTGTGTGCCGAGGTGGGTCCTGGAATTCACATGGTAGAGGCTGGGACAGTGGAGGAACGAGCACATGGTTAGGTGTCAAGGAGGTGCAGGTAAAGAGTGGGGACAGATAGAAGATGTGAAAGGGCAGGGAATGGAAGGAAAGAGAAAAGCACATTAGACTCGGAGAATGCCAAGAGGTAGTGTGGCGGGAGGTGAACCCTGAGATTGACATCGGGAGGCGGGGCAGTGGAGGAACAAGCACATAGTGAGGGGTCAAGGAGGTGCAGGCGAAAGAGGACCGAGAGGAGGAAGGGAAGGGAACAAGAGCATTTTCCATAGGGACAAGCACATGGCAAGGTGTTGATGGGGAGAGAAAGCATTGGCTGTTTGAACATAAAGCCAAGACCCTGAGACAGGGAGGTAGTGAGCCACCTAGCACAAAGCCAGCAAATATTCTAAGGTGGCCTCCTGTCTGCCTACCCATTTGGGCCCTTTCCACGAGACTGGCTCAGATTCTTTTTGTACAGATCCGTCGGGCAATTAATACCTGAGTGCCCGGGGAGAGGTCTTTCCTCCCCACTGTACTCAAGCCGCCTAAAGCCACTCAATAAAACAGGAAGTGCAAGAGAGATAACTCAATTGGTGACTATGGACCCCATTACGAGTAAGCCGGTCTGGGAAAAATGCAGGTAAAACGTCTGGTGATGAAGACCACCGTCAAGGCTCTTCAGGCTTCATTAATCTTTGGTAAACCTGTGATGATCAACAACAACATTGTGTCATAAATTATTAGGCTGGGACCAGAGTCATATCCATGGTGGTTCGGTTGTCAATGTCAATGACAGCCGCTTGGATCAGAGGGATTTTCAATGTTCGCCCCAACCAATTCATTTTTTCAACCTCTCTGCACCACTTTTTGACTCAGGAGACGTTCCATCAAATCTGCAGTTTATTTGGGAGTCCTGGTTCACCCTGGTTGCCAGAGTTGCCTGTGCAACTTTACAGGTTTGCTCAGATGGTCTGGATTCCCCAGAGTGGGGAGGTGAATGCAATGAGCAGCTCTATACCTTCACGCCATTCCTCTTAATCCCAAGGATATTAGCCACAATTAGAAAAAGCAGCTGTGATTCTGGTAGCACTCTTCTGTATCAGGAGCTCCTGGGTTTCATTCTTCTAGGAGTTGGCAGTGGGGTAGGTTCTGAGACTTCCCATGGTATCATTGCTGTTCAAGAACCCTGTTGTGTGCTTGCCTTATTTAGACTGGCGGTTTAGGGGTTGAAAGGAGGTGCCTGTGTAACTTAGGTCTTTCCACAGAAGCAGTGTAGTGTTCAATGAGACCTCAACAGGAAATCCTTACTCGTAACACAGAGTATCGTTCCAGCAGTGGTATACTGGAAATGCTACCGATCACCTTGCTTGCGATTCACCCAAGATATTGGATTTTCTACTACAGGGTTCCTACAAAGGTTTGGCTGCTGCCACTTTGCGAGTACAATAGTTGGCAGAGAAAGCATTCAGGCAATCATGGGAGAACTTTGCTAGTTTGGATGCCCTAGCTTAGAGGTCGTTCAGGGAATTTATCTTACTTAATCATCCTTGGAAATCTTGTCTCCCCCTCCGCCCACCCCCCGCACCCCATTGGAACCTCACTCGGAATCTGAGGATACTGCAGGAATCTCCTTGGAGCCATTGTTGGAGGCAAATATTTCTTGGTTGTTTTATAAGAAATGTTTTTTCATTACCAATATTTTTGTTCAATGGCATGGTGACCTGGGCTCCTTCAGCTGCAAACCTCCATATTTTAGGAGTTCTCCCAGATGGTATAGTATTTTGCACAAGAATGAGTTTCCTTTCAAATGTGTGTTCATCTGTTCATCCTTCAATCTCAACCAGCGGGTCCTTTTCCCCGTCCTTTGTGTTGTCCCTGAGGAAGACCAGGAAACGTCCTTACTGTCGTTTGTTTTTAGGGGGATGCGTTCAAGTATGCAACTCACAATTAGGTCTTACATAGGTGTGAGAAGTGTAAGGGTGTCAAAGAAGGAAGCTGACACAATGGAAGGACTACCTTCTCCTGGTGCTTGAAAAGTTATTTTTCGTGTCTTTCCACTTGATGTATACTTTGCCACTCTCTTTCGGTATTGGCAAAGTCCCAAACCCGTCTCTGGTGATCAAGGGACTTTTCTTTGTTACTGTGACAAGGAAGTCCTCCTCGGATGCCCAATTCACTTATCTTGTGGCCGAAGACCATTCTCTATTGGTCACTGGGGTTATTGCTGCTACTGCGATGAGGAAGTTCCCCTCTGATACTTGGTTCACTATTGTTAGGGTTCTCGAACCGTTTCTGCTGGTCAGTGGGCTTATTGTTGCCACTTTGATGAGGAAGCTCTCCTCGGATGCTTGGTTTGCAACTGTTAGGGTCTCCAACCTGTCTCAAGGTCAGTGGTCTTATGTCGTCAAGTAGTTTTTTCATTATTACTACAACGAGAGAGATCCTCCCTGATGCACTCTATACAATTCTGTTCCCCAATAGCATAATAGCTGCCACTGGGGTGAGGTACATTATGAAGTGTCTTCCTCTCTGCCACCCATGTATCCCTACTGGGTCTCCCGTGCCTCCCTCTACCTTCTCGAGGGTTGCGCAAGTCACTGGTCCTTCCTGGGATGGGGTTCCTTGTCGGCAACTTCCTCTGCTTTTCTCGTCTGCTTCGACGGTTCCGGTAAACCTCCGCGGTCCTCCGCTACTTACGGTCTTGGCTTCGCTCTTGGATCCTACGGTCCACCTTGTTGCGAACACATCACTGCTTCTTCTATTCGGCCTCTCAGTTGGGTCTTCTCCCGTCAGACCCCGGATAGACTCTCGCAGCCTGCTACAGGCATCCCCTGCACAGCCTTTCTTCCGGACTTCACTCAGAGTTCAAAACTCCAGGGCTTCAGCAGGCTCCTGGCTTCCCTGCGATCAGACAGAATTTAGTCTGTCTTCTCTTTCCTTTTTATCCCAGGGACTCGATCCTGTAGCAGCATCCACACCTGTAATCAATGTCTCGTTGGCATTCCTCATGATCGTCCTTGTCCCCAGAGGGGGAGTCCCTCCCCATGAGGTCTTCCCGCATTAAATCACCCCTAGGGGGACTATTGGGTAGTGGACACACCTCCCTAGTCTCATGGGAAAGGGCTCCCCCTTGGGGACAAGTGACGACACCTTGCAAATCATCACAGAAGTCACTGGGCCAGTATAGTCATTGTTAAAAAGCATCAGTCAGCACACATTCTGCTTCCTTTTATTTTCCACGGTCAACCTAATAGAGGTGTCGCTTTCTCCTGGGCTGGGGTAGGTGTTCCATTGGTCGACGTTTGTATGGCAGCTATGTTGGCTACCCCAACAACTATTATTTCCCACTACTAGGTTGATTATGGTCATGTGCATGGAATGTCAGGTGGGTTCAGATATTTTGAGCTCTCTCTGAAAGAGAGTCAGTCTGATTGGAGGCCAGGAGCAAAATATTGTTGAGAGAGCCGCCATTGGGGCAGGCATATTTTTTGTGGTATCTGGTTGAATCCAGCACAAAAAAAAATGAAAAGTGGCTCATGGGAGCATGCTTCGGTTAGCCCCAACCCCAGATAAAATGAGGAGGCCCAGAAGGGTTCAATATGTCTTCAAAATTGAAAAACACTGTTCACCCAAAGATCACCACCATGGACCGCAGGCCAGTAGTGACTGGCAGACCCGACTGACCCTATGGTGGCCTGAGGGCCATCAATGTGGTAAGTTGGCCCCCACATGGGTCAGGCTCAGTAGCCTCTTTGTGGGGCTTTGGAGGACCAGAGCAAATCCAATCATCATTTTAGAGGGTGGCTAATGGTCATGCTCACAGGCTCTGGCCCCTGGCCACACCAGGCGTGTGGCAAGACCCGGAGCATGGCCAAAGATGCATGGCAATTGTGGACCTATGGCTCCTTTATGAAGGTGTTGGCACACTTATGGTTGCTTTAGAAAACATAACTGGCAATTTCTGGTGGTTTGATATTTAGAAATGAAATCATAAATTCCCATTAAGAACGTTTTTTCAATGAATTTGAATGTTCCTTGAAGGGAAAAAACTAAGGTTCACTAAGAGTGTGTGTGTGTGTGTACTGTGACAATCCCTTCCTATGAGGCTAGGGAAGTGAGGCCGCTAACCAATAGTCCCCCTAGAGGTGGTAACATGCGGGAGGATCTCATGGGGGCGGGTGGGACTCCTCTCCTGGGGATAAGGACGCAATTGGGAGCCACAACCCACACAGGCTGATGATAACGCATAAATCTTATCAACCCAAGATCACCTCTGAAACTATGCGTTATTGTGGAATATCAAACCCATCTGATGACCAAAGTACTGAGACGAAGAAGTGCTCAAAAACCCAACATATGAGCTGGACGAAAGCTAGAACAGCTGCTGTCACTTGGAAGGATGTTACGTGGGAGCCGTCCGTGCTATTTAAACTGATCAGCAAAGAAGGACTGTATTCTTCATCATGCGATGACCCGTCCGGCAATGGCATGTGCGGTTCTGGGAAGCTTCAAGCTGTGATACAACCAGAGGGAGAACCAGGCAACCGAGGAGGTGGCATCAAAGCCTGGAAAGCGGGTGCAGGGCTTTGGGAAACTACAGCAAGGATCCTCGCCAAGGCTGAGAAGAGGAATAGCGTGACGCCCGAGAAGTGTCTCACAAGTCGGTTGGTAAACAGCGATAAACCTGCAGAGACTGAGAGTTGGTGGCACGACCTGTATTGGGTGGACCATGCAGTCAGACAACGGTGTCGATACCGCCTACCGTAGCCTACAGCAGAGCTGACCGAGGGGTCCGACAGCTACACCAAGGCAGTTCACAATAACTCGAGGTAGAGAGATGCAAGACGCAGAGGACTACTGAAGGAAGAAGCTGAAGTAAGAAGTGCGGACCCGCGACCCACGCAAAACCAATTAAGAGCTCACCGGGAGAAGGTAACATGAAAACAAACAAGTCCGGGACGGGACGGGAAGTTATGAGACTATAAGTCATTGAGAATTAAACAATTTTGTGGTACAAGTCCCAGGCCAGTTCCACAAAACTGTGGTGCTGGAGAGTCGAGAGGGACTTCAGAAACAGCTCCATCGTTACAGTGGGGGCAGATCCAAAATTATTCAAAACCTATTAGTTGTGAAAGCCTCCCTAAGAGAGTTAAAAACCTTGTAGAGAACTATTTAAGACATCGGGAAAGCAGCTAGGAGAAGTGAGTCTTTCTCCTAACCCCACGATAACTTTGTGAGAGAGTTGAATTTTTGTCAGGTTATGGAAAACCCAGAAAATTTGTGGACATTTTGCTTTGAACAAGCTGACAGGTGTTTGGACACTTTACATCCAAGAGAAGGGAGTTATTCTCCTGGATTACGAGCAGTGGCTGGACTTTATGGTGTTTTTTTGTAGTGACAGGGAGAGAGTAAGAGCCTTTGTGACCGGATGGTGCCTTTTTGTTTTGACTCACACAGACTTCCAGACGAGTACCTGATTTTCTTTTAGTTTAGGTAGGGAAATCCCCTTAGAGATCTGGATAGATAGGTCTGTTTTGTTATTTCATAAATGTCTATAGCAACCACTATGGCACCACTTGGACAGTCTCTTCATTCCTTGCCGCTTACCAAACTGGTAACGTTCTTTCGATAGGATGTTCCTCTGACGTATTCCACATCCGTGACAGTTGTGTCCCACAGCTGTGCACTTCGGAAACTTTTCAACAGAGGGTGTCCTGCATCGATGGCGTCGAGCCGATGTCCCTCGAGGGCCTCCGTCGAGGGTCGATGTCACTGGATGTTATATATAGGATGCACGGCGCCCGTTGCCTCAGTTTAGTTTTTCCCCCCAGAACGTATGACGCCAGTCTCCTGCCAGTATAACTGCCTACAGCCTTGCAGAAATGGAAGCTGTAATCACAAGGGAAATTCTCCAGAGGGGCAGGCTGGGAGGGCGATGTGAAACACGTCGGAGGAACATGCCATCGAAAGAACGTTACCAGTGTGGTAAGTAACTTGTTCTTCGAAGGGATTGTATCCTCCGACGTATTCCACATCTATGACAGACTCCCAAAGCAGTACCACACTATGGAGGAGGGAAAAAATGTAGAATGTGAAATTTAGAGTACCCAATCAAATGGCTGAATAGAGGACTGCCTTACCAAAGGCCAAATCCTGCCCATGGATGGAGTCCAGGGAATAGTGTTTAACAAAAGTATGGACAGAGGCCCATGTGGCTGCTTCACAAATATTGCGAATAGGAACACCCCTTTGTAGAGCAGTGGAGGAAGCCACACCCCTAGTAGAGCGAGCCCGTAAGCCTACCGGATGGACCTTCCCCGCCAAACGGTAACATTTAGTGATAGTCAAAACAATCCATCTGGGGGGCGTGGCTTGGAGCACAATCGATGTGGCTGCTCGCCTAAAGCCTTCCGTGGGAAGCCCGCCGCATAAGTAAAAATATGCAGCCCACCGCTATCCTGCCGGGTCACCGCTGACACCCAGGGCGACCGGAATATCCCAGGCACCGCCGGCCCAAAGGTGAAAGATAAACTCTCCTCCAGTTCGCTGCAATCTCGACAGAGCTCTTCGACTCCGGACAGTGCCAGGAAAACCAAGATGGCGGGCGGGTATTCCGCCTGAGGCTGCCCCCGACGAACGCTGCTGCGGTGAGCACGCTCTGGTGCCCTGGGGCTTGCGGGGTGCCCGGACCCAGCAAACGCGGACCTGGAGACGACGGGGATCTGCAGCAGAGGAGCCTGACGTGTGCTGCGGGTGAAATAGCGAGCACCCCGCCTCCACGGGGCGCCGCTGGCAGTCCCAGCTCCCGGTGTGACATCCAGTGGGTGCCGCGGTGCCTCTCAAGATTAGAAGGACCCCCGTGGAGCGCTCTGTGCTGGCTCGGGGCCCCCGAGGGGTGCAGCCCCTCCCCCCTGGAATCCGCGGCACTGAGGGGACTCCGGCTTCGGTATTGAAGGCGGTGCAGGCAGGGCACATGTGGACAGGTCCCGCTTTGGACTGAGAGGCGGGGGCCGGGCCGCGGCTGATCCAGGCCCCAGCTGGGGCAAGAAGTAAGACCTGACACCACGTGCCCCCCATCCCCCTGCCGCCACTGGAGAAACATCACCCAGATCCTGCTGGGTCTCTGCCTCTCGCCCAGGAACCCACAACACAAAGTCCTCATGTACACTTCCTGGGGCGCCCCGGCCCACATCCTCTTCCCAGCTCCTCTTCCCCAACTAAAGGAGCGAGGGGATTCATCACACTCCTCTCCTCATCTTCCTCGCCCACCAGCACAACTGTGGCACTATCTGGACTACAAGCGGAGGGGATCCCACTGCAACAAACTACAGAACCGCACCCCCTGATCTGGGCCCCCACGACATCTGGAACCCACACCCAAGCCGTAACAGAGGCAAGCGATTCTGCCAGGCAATAAAACTCCCCACTCAGCCCCCCAGGCATGCAACAGTCCATGTGGTCTTCCACAGGGCCTCTGTGGCTGCGGGGTAACCACCGGGGCCTGCAGCTCTGCTCCTGGCCCAGACACGGCAAGGGCCCCTGCCCCCTCCCTCGCGCAGGAGGGAGACATGTTCCCACAGCCCCCGCGAGGCGGCGTAAACAGGTATCACCTACTTTCTGGGGTGCCCCGGCCCACCTCCCCGTTCAGCTTCTCTCCCCCAGCCCAGAGATTGAAGGGGTTTGTTGTCTACCTCTCATCACCGAAGAAAGAATAACCCCCCTCTGCTCCTTATCTGTCTGCGGGAGCCCATAACCTATCTAAAAGACCGGCGCTGTCTGGCCTGGACCTCGCCCCTTGCAAGCTCCACCCCAGCAGATTGCAGGACCACTGCGCCACAGCCTAGATCGGCGCTCTCCGACCTGATCTCAAATCAAAACCTATAACATTTCCTCTTCCCCCCGAGCCAGCATTATGTCCAAACAACCGAAAGCAAGCGAAAATTCGGACATTGCCACCATGTTCACGGCACCAGACAGAGGTAGAAAACCTGACCTCACCAAACTTACCCCACAGAAACCCCAGGAGGAGGGAGACCCCCCCCGGTCACCAGGGGGGTCTTCATGGCAGATATCAAGGCAGAATTTAGGTCCTGCATGACAGAGCTGACCTCCAAACTAGAGCAAACCGATCAAAGGGTGACGGAGGTGGAACAGAGGCTGGGGGAGATGGAGAACCGCTCCCAAGATCAGACAACCACACTGGGAGAAACCCAACAATCAATCAGAGCCCTTCATGATAAATGCGAAATCCTGGAATTTAAGCAGGAGGATCTTGAAAACAGGGCCCGGTGCAATAACCTCCGGATCCGAGGGATCCCATCCTCTGTCCTAGACAAAAACCTGCCAGAATATGTGGGGGACTTTTTCCAAGCCCTACTCCCGCATCTGAACAAACCCCAATTAATGCTAGATCGTAACCACAGACTGCACCCACATCGGGGAGTGGACTCAGACCTCCCTCCAGATGTCATCACCAGGGTCCATTTCTTCACCACAAAAGAGGCCATCTCAGCCATTAGCCGCTCGTGAGATGAACTCTCCTTTCAGGGCTCGTCTCTTCAGATTTACCAAGACCTGTCACTTCTAACCCTCTATAGAAGAAAAGCACTCCGGCCCCTGACCCTCTTCCTCCAAGAACGTCAGTTGCGGTACAGATGGCTATTTCCAACGGCCCTACAGTTTTCATAAATTGGCGGAGAATTAGCCTTCTAGAAGGCGCTAGCAAAATCATGCACCCATCGTCAGCCAAAGAGCCTGTCTCACTGAACCCAGAGGCAGCAGGAAACCAGGAGGCCGTTCCCTACCCGCAACCCAGGCGATCCTCATGGTCCAGGGCATCTCGAAGCAACAGGAGGAGGTAGACAGAGATCGGATTGCGCCACATGAACCTTAGCTGCATACTCTGTCTAGGCGCCCAGCTATCTTTTGCAGCAATCTGTCATTCTCAACCCAGTGGACGACCATTACTGACTACGGCGGCGGGCTTCACCCACGGCCCATGCCCATTCCAAGGTACGTTTCACCCTTGTGTCCTTGGAATTCAGTATTGACTCATGTGGCCCGGTTGGCCAGGGGTTTGGCCGCACTCACAATGTCAACCACCCCAATAGTTAAAGTTATGGCCTCCCGTTGGGGAGGCGCGTGTTAAAACCCCAAGAGCAGGACTACACGCATATAACCCTCACCCACGATGGCGACTAGTCAGCTGCCCTCCGACCTCCACCCCCAGATTCAGGGGCGGGTGGAACTTTAGCCCAAGAATACCAGACTTTACAACTCCTCTCACTCAACGTCAACGGGCTGAACACCCCCTGCAAGCGCAAGTCGATCTTGCAAAAACTACAAGATGAAGAGGCAGGGGTGGCGATGCTCAAGGAAACTCATCTCCTTCCGGCAGACTTTGGGCATTTACTCTCCCGTCTAAATCCATGCCAGTTCTTCGCCTCAGGGAGCTCTAAGAAGGGGGGCACTGCGATCCTCTTCCGGAAGGACCTAAACCCCCAGGTCCTAGACTCAAAAACCTGCCCAGACGGCCGGTTCATAGCATTTAAATGCCTTTTACGGGGAGACCTTTACACCTTCGTCTCAGTATACGCCCCCAATTCAGGGCAAGCAATCTTCTACGACTCACTGGGCGCCTCCCTCTCTGGCTTTATAGAAGGCCAGACAATAATAGGGGGGGGATTTCAACGGAGTACCAGACCCCACCAGAGACAAATCTCACCCTCCCACCCTGGGGGATTTTATGCAAGCACTCACCCTCCTGTGCCTGTTCAGAACTCTGGAAGTAGTTGACTCATGGCGGGTGCTCCACCCCTCATAGAAGGACTACTCCTTTTACTCCTATGTTCATCGAACTTTCTCAAGAATCGACCTCCTGGATGGGGCGCTGTTGCGCACAAGTAGAAATGGCCGCTTACGTGTGAGCTCCGGCGACATCCTGGGCCGCGATGCCAATATGACCGCCAGACAGACCCGGTTCTGACTGATAACCGGAGGAAACGTGCTGCAGTATTGCCCGAGCACACACGCGAAGTTTGGGTACGATTGATAGCGTGGTCCCGGAGCTGTATTGAAGAAATGCGCCTACGTGGATTGAGGGAGGCAGCCCGGAGGCGTGCCGCTGAACAGGAGCAGGAGGCCGGCGCCAGTTCCATGAGGGGGCCCGGAGACGGACATTATGACCAGCAGTACATGGAAAGTCGCGGGCACTCCGGTCACCGTTGAGCGCCCGCTGACTGACGCAATGCATCTTCCGGACCCGAAGGAAAGCAGAACCCGAGGCCGATGGGAACCAATGCCTGCAAGGTAAGAGGGAGGGGACACGCGCCATCGGGCCCCCTGTCCGGCGGCCGGTCCCTCGGGTGCTCGGCCTGCAGCCTCGGACACTGGAGGGGGCCTGAAGAGAGAGACAGTAACAACACGGGCGCTCCCGGGTGTCCGGGGCCATACAATCCGTACCTTCAGACACTGAAGAGCAGGGGGGGGCGCAGGAAGGCACTCCCCCCCCCCGGCGACCATCCGGGTGGGCCCTCACTCACGGCACCTGGGCCCACGTGTTGGTCTGCAGCCCAGCGAGCCAACTGGCCATACCAGCAACAGGTTGGGGGCCCCATACTGAACACCCACCGAGAGGCAGCCCTCCCTTGGTGGGAAAAAAAAGCCGCTGCAGAGCAACACTGCCCCATAGAATTTATCACGAAGCCCACCAGGAAGAAAAATGCATGGGCAATTAAGTATTTAAACACCTCCTATCCCCAGATCTAGTGGTGCTAGCAGATAAGAAAGGACAGGAAAGAGGACACTGAGACCCACAAGCGGGGAAGAGGGTCCCCAATATAGGCAATTGGGGAGCCTGTGGAGTGGGATATTCAAATCAAGCAATAAGTATAACACGGGATCACAGACCCAATAGGACACAGAGTACTGGGAGGCACACTAGTATCCCCCGCTTGCAGCAAATCTAAACCTCAGCACCGCTGGGCAGACAGGGAAGCCTTCCAGGAATAGAGGCTCACAAGAAACATTTTTCCGAGATACAACAAACTCATGCTCCCACTGAATTGATAAGAGCAAGATCCCATCTCTTCAACAACACAGCTAACCCCTAAGAACTTTAATTAATCGTGGAAGAGGTTGACAGAGACACGAGGCTGATAACACGAAGGGGCAACTAATAACAGAACTAATCCATAAACAGAACAGGCATGAGGCGCGCAAAAGCATCCTTGACAACAAAACAAGCGCCTCCATTATAACTGTATTAACCACCATTCCAAGCCCACCTGACACAGGAATCACGCAGAAGAAGAAAACTGCTGGGCCAGCTCCCGGGAAACTCTTCTTTAAAAAACAATGCCCAAGGGCGCTTCGGTCCCAAGAAAGGGAAAGGGGCCATGGAAAAATACACTACAGCAATAAGGAAAGAAGCTGAAACCATGATGTCTAAGGAAGTACCCCCACAAGAGCGACCAGATACCCCAGTACCAATGATGGACCCCCAGGTGGTCTTTCTGGCCATGCAACAGGGTTTCTCCGCCCTTAATGATAAACTAGATGGGATAAAAGCAAATGTCGCCTCCATTAAGGCACAACTGGATAAAACTACATCACGCATCACAGAGGCGGAGACGAGAATATCGGGCACAGAAGATGCACTAGAGGCCCTAAAGACCACAGTGTCCACAATGGCAATAGAACTCGGGACCATGAAAACTAAATGTGAGGATTTAGAGGCTAGATCCCGGCGGAATAACATCTGCATAATCGGAGTTCCGGAAGAAGCATTGAAGGGGTCAATGGAAAAGGTAGTGGAAGATCTTTTGCGCAATTTCCTGGGAGATCCTGGATGGTCTGCAATGTTCATCGTGGAGCGTGCACATAGGTTGCTCGCCCCAAAGCCAAAACCTAGTGCATACCCTAGACCAATCATAGCACGTATGATAAACTAAAGGGACAGAGACCTTATAGTGAAAACTGCCAGAGAAAAACAAGAACTAAGATGGGAAGCCAACACCATACATATCTTTCCGGATTTCACATTGGCAGTACGACAGGAAAATAGACTCTTCACAGGGGTCAAGAAACTATTGCGTGACCGACAGGTGCAATACGCCATGCTCTATCCGGCGAGGCTAAAAATACAGCATCAGAACAAAACATACTTTTTCACGTTCCCTGAAGAGGCGGCGAACTTCGTGGAAACACACATTCCAGCTCCGGTCGTCCCACCTAGAATTCAACAAGGCACTTGAAACCCTGAAGTCATATAATGAGAAGCACGAGAATGATAATAATAGACCAGGGAAAATTAAGGCCCCCTACAGGTGGCCCACAAAGGGGGTGATTACGAGCTATTCTGCAAATCATATTCTTGAGCTTAACCCCACATGTGTCGACATGAGTGAGAGAAACATAAGAACCGGACGCACTGTAAAAGCTGTCCGGTCATTTGGTCGACAGAAAATTGGTCGACACAATTTGGTCGAAATACAAATGGTCGAATTTTTTTTTTATTTTTATATATATTTTTCAGGTTTTCGTTTAGGAAAAAAAAGGGTTTTTAAGCAAAAAAAGGGGGTTGGGGAGGACCCCCCCCTCAAAAAAAAAAAAAAGTGAAACTACCAAAAAAAAAATATTCGACCATTTGTCTTTCGACCAAATTGTGTCTACCAGTTGTCCTGTCGACCTTTTTTTTCGACCAAATGACCGGTAACCACTGTAAAAGACTATAGACGGCAATGGTACAGGATGTCGCTACAGTCCCCCCTGTAGCAGGTGCACAAGAAGTTAATGGGAGGGGAGGGGGGGGGTTAACTGGCATAGTTGAAGTTCGGGGAACTATGAGGGTGGGGGGAGGGCTCAGGTTGAGTTTGTTGTGGTTTAGTTATGGAAAGAAAGGTATCAAAACAAAAAGCATGCAGGCACCAAGCACTACTGTTATTAAGTACATAACCGAAATAGACCATCATGCATATGATTACAATCACTTCATAGACAATGGCTAATCCAGGCACGGACAACATAAAAATACTGAGCTGTAATGTACGTGGCTTGGGATCCCAAATCAAGAAAAGGAAGATACTAGCATATATAAACAGGCAGAGCCCCAAAATAATCTTTCTGCAAGAAACACACTTAGGACCTCAGCAAGTGGGACAACTTGTGCCCAACTTGGGGACACACCAATATTACACAACATATTCCAAACGGGCAAAGGGGGCGGCAATTCTTGTACATAAAACTCTACCATTTACCTGTATGAACCCTGAATGTGACCCCAAGGGTAGATACGTGTTGCTCCATGGCACCCTCTATGATAGGGAGATATTCCTACTCAACTTATACGGTCCAAACATCGATGACCCCGATTTCTATTCTACATTATTTGGAAAACTGGTGAGCTACCCTACGGCCTACTTGATATGTGGCAGGGATTTTAACACCATCCTTGATGTACACTTAGATCGCACATCAACACAACCAAGAGCACTTACCAAGGCAGCACAGAAGATACTCATCCACATGTCCGACCTAAACCTAAAAGATGCATGGAGAACTCTAAACCTCTCAAAAAGGGAATATACATATTACTCCACAGTGCATGACATGCATTCTAGAATAGATCTATGGTTGGTGGACAACGATGTATTGAGCTGGGTTACTAGTGCCCACATTTATCCCAGAACATACTCAGATCATTCGCCAATACAGCTAACATTACGAATTCCTGACAATGCGGTAAACAGGCCACCATGGAAATTTAAACCTGCGGCCCTGCAAGATTTGATCTATAGAACAACAATGGCCCAGCAAATACAGGAATACTTTGACATCAACGAGGGCTCTGTTTCCAGTCAGGCAATATTATGGCAGGCATTTAAGGTCTGTATAAGAGGCAACTCAATATCCGCTGAATGCGGAGTCCTCAAGGACATCCGGGGTAGACTGGCATGCTTAGAGACATAAATAGCCTCTTTACAATCCCAGTACGCACGCACCCCATCATCACAGCTAAGTTCTGAGATTAAGATTAAGCTAGATGAATATAAAGAAGCTGCGGATCAAGAGATCCGTTACTTCGACAAACCAGCGGCGGCACGTCGATATGGGCAGAGTGAACGCCCGGGGAGACTATTGGCCAGAACGGTAAGGGGGGAAAGAGGCCCGACGATACCATGAATAAAACTACCGGATGGTACAGTGACCACAGAGAACAGTAAGGTGAAAGAAACATTCTTTGAATTCTATAAAAAACTATACTCCCCTCAGTGCAATACCACTGAGGAAGAGATAGATCAATACCTCTCCTAAATACCAACGACACTATTAGCTGACGCCACTAGAGAGTCACTAGAGAGTCCGATCACTGAGGCAGAGATAGCGGAGGCAATAAAAACACTTCCTAATGGAAAAGCCCCTGGTACAGACAGCCTCGGGGCGGAATTTTATAAAGAATTCAGTCACCTTTTAGTACCCAAACTGTATGCAGTGTGGGTGGAAGCTTTAAACAAGGGGGAGCTGCCCGAAACCACTAGGGAAGCTGTAATCACGTTATTGCTTAAACCAGGGAAACCCCCAGAGGAATGCGGCTCGTATAGTCCGCTGTCAATAATAAATACGGACGCGAAGATCTTCGCAAAAATATTGGCAACCCGATTAACACCATTGATGCCCTACATGGTTCATGAGGACCAAGCTGGGTTTATTGCGGGTAGATCCACAGCGACGAACATTAGACAATGCCACAAAATTCTGGTGACAATACCCCCCGAAACCCAAGGGATAGCGGTTTCTCTCTTCTGGCCCTTCCTATTTGGGGTAATACAAAATTATGGATTTAGTCTCAACATCATTAAATGGATTCAAATATTATATGCACGCCCCTACGCCAAGATAAGAGTCAATGGCACTCTAACGGACATACTAGAACTACTTGGGGGCACCCGACAGGGCTGCCCACTGTCACCATTACTATTCGCTCTAGTGATAGAGCCCCTAGCAGACATCCTTAGGGCTCGCTACAGTTCATATGGGTTGTGGCTTGAGGGCAAACTACAGATTATAACCTTATATGCTGATGATATTCTATTATATCTACAGAACCCAGATCGCACATTGGGCAAAGTCCTGGCAGAAGTTAAAAAATTTGGCGACTACTCCGGCCTAAGACTCAATGCCAACAAATCAGAGATATTCCCACTCACAAAGAGCACAGTAGAGCCCCAAGACTTACATGGTCTCATTTGGAGCCCGATGCATATACTATATCTTGGAGCATACGTTGCCAGAACAGCCCAACTGTCCCGAGCCTTAAACTACAGCACATTAGCTGACACACTATGCGCAAAGATGAAATGCTGGCGCGCCCTGCCCATCTCATTGATGGGAAGAATAGCCCTAATCAAAATGATAATACTACCAAAACTGTTCTATCTGTTCAATACGATGCCGGTCTGGCCAGGTCGCGCTCTGTTTACTAAAATGAAAAGTGCTTGCGTCAAGTTTGTGTGGGGAGGGCATCTCAGGCTAAGCTGGAGGACATTAACGGACACATATCCACGGGGTGGGTTGATGGCACTGGACTTAGAGCTTTACTACCTGGCAGCACAGGCACACTATGCCGCCCACTGGGCCACAAACTTTCTCAACCCGGGGAGCCCACCACCTGATCAGCGAGCACGAGAATCAATCATAGCACTGCATAACATGACGAGATCAGGCCCCAAATATCACAACTCCATAGACCCTACACAGGTAACGACAAAAGCCTGGGCCAAAATTGGCGATATATTTGGTAGAGACAGGTTATACCACCCGAGCATGCTGCTCTGGGGTGACCCCCAAACACCATTTGCCCTAGATGGGGAGGTAGCCACACACTGGAGTGCCAGAGGTATTGCTCAATGGGGACAGTTATTCACGGATAAGCGCTTTGTGACATGGGAAAATCTCAAGGATATAGTGGGAAACACAAATACACATAAGCTACAATATACGCGTATAAAAGCTACCATACAAAATGAATGTCTACCTTTCCAGAAAAAACAGAGATAAACATGGGGTTTGGATATATGTTTACAGGAGGGGGAGACAGAAAATCACAGCCTCTGCACTATATAAAATTATAATTGAGACGCGCCCAGTAGGGAACCACACGGCCAAAAACAAGTGGGAACAGGACCTGGGGCAACAAATAGAGGACCACGAGTGGACCCAGATATGTGCATTGACCAAACAAATATCATGTAACTCTAGATACAAACTAATACATTACAAAATAGTACACAGGACACATTATACCCCTGTAAAGCTTAAACAAATCTACCCCGTTACACCGGGAACTTGCCCGAGATGCCAGACCGAAGACGCAATTATATATCATATGCTCTGGGCATGTATAAAGCTGAGAGATTACTCGGCAGAGGTTTGTACAGCTCTAGATGAAATGGCAGACCAGCCTGTGGAGTGGACACCAAGATTATGCTTGTTGGGCGCGGTGGGAAAAATTAACCCGATCTGGCGAAAACATTTGAATTTGAGCCTGTTGATAGCCAAAAGAGCAATATTAATGAAGTGGAAAAGTGCAACTCCGCCAACAAAGGCGGACTGGGACAGAGATATGTTATGGACAAATGACACATAAGAGCTATATATAAATTCGGTGCTGCCCTCTTCCAGACCCAGAAATATATGGGCCAGGTACAAACAGTACTTATTAGATAAAGCTGAAATCGAAAAACCCAGACTCAGACTGAGAGTAATTGTGTACAATGTTCTGACAGAAATTTTGAACATATATATGTATATGCTATTCCTGTGTGCAATTATAAATAAAGTTTTAAAAAAAACAAATCGCCCTCCTCTTAACTTCCCCTCAAACTCTCGCCTATGCCAACGAGGTAACCATTGGCACAAGGGTCCTATCCGACCATGCGCCAATAATCATGGAGCTCCGAACTCACGACCCGAAAGCTAATGCCCCACGCAGATGGTCTCTTTACGACCCAATCCTCAATGACATGGCAATTAGGGATAACATTGCAACCACAATCAAGAACTTCCTTGCGGAAAACCAGGTTATAGACACATCCCCCGCTAACAACTGGGACGTGATGAAAGCGGTGATCAGGGGCGAGCTGATAGCACAAGGGGTGGCCTTTCACTGAAACAGGCGAAGAACCCGGCAAACACTTGAAGGGGAGCTTCGAGCAGCGGAGGAAACTCATAAGGAGAAAGGTTGGTCCCCAAGGACACAACGGGCCATCCGCACAGCCCGAAAGAAACTAGAGGCCCATTATGCCGAGCACACCACGCAACTAATGGCCAAGACCAGACAATTCTACTATGCTAAAAACAACAAAGCAAACAAACTACTGGTAGCTAAGCTGGCCAAAGCAAGATGTATCAATACCATTGCTGGGCTACGCGATCCTCAGAGAGTGATTAAATATGCAGAGTCGAAGAAACAACAGCTGGCAGTGGACCACCTAACCCAGGTGATGACTGCATCCCCACGGGATCAATTTAAACACTTGCAGGGAGCAGCCTGACCCGACGAGAGAGAGCCTGGAGGCACCAATCACTGACGAGGAGGTTGAAGAAGCTATCAAATCTCTTAAAACTCAGGCCCCCGGACTAGATGGGTTCTCCTCGAGATTCTATAAAATATTCAAGCCTCAGCTGAACCCCCCATCTGATGAAACTCTTTAACTCCTTCAGAGAAACGGGATTGGTGACCCCATCAATGCAGGAATCTACCACAATCCTCCTACCCAAGCTAGGGAAAGACCCAAGGGACCCAGCCTCATACAGGCCAATCGCCCTGTTGAACATAGAAGCTAACCTATATTCCAAGATCCTGGCCAATCGTCTATTTCGCATACTTCCGGACATAATTCACCCCGATCAAACAGGCTTTGTTTTAAACAGAGCGGCAGGAGACAATGTTCATAGAACCCTGAACCTGGTGGACATCGCCTCCCGGAACTCCCAGGGCCTCGCATTAATGGCCCTAGACGCCATCAAGGCGTTTGACAGGGTAGACTGGTCATTTATGAAACTCACCTTAGAGACCTTCGGTTTTGGCCCAATGTTTCAGACAATGGTACTGGCCAACTACAAATCCCCAAAAACCCTCCTGAGGATCAACGGATCTCTATCAACCCCGATCCCTATGACCTGTGGGACAAGACAAGGTTGCCCGCTGTCACCCTTACTCTTCGTGCTAACTATGGAACCTTTTGCCCAGAGAATCAGGCTGCACAATCTAATCAAGGGTCCCCAGGTTGGCCCATCCCAACACAAAATTGCGCTATACGCTGACGACGTGCTGCTTACGCTTTCAGAGCCCAGCTCCTCAGTAAAGCACGCCCTAGCGGAAATAGCTAGCTTTGGGGAGGTCACCGGCTTCGTGGTCAACTTCTCCAAATTGGTAGCCTTAGGCATCGGCCTCCCTCGGGAGGAACGGGAGGCGCTAACCAGGATGTGCCCAATCGCACGGAAGAGGCAGACCATCCCTTATCTGGGAGTTCACATCGCGGCAAACCAAAAAGACACATACCAGGCCAACTTCCCTAGATTGTTTAGGGAACTGGAAGGGGATCTGAAGCGTTGGTCAACACAAGAAATGTCATTGATGGGACGCATTACGGCTGCTAAAATGAACCTGCTCCCGAGATTCTTCTATGCTTGCTCCTCCCTCGCAGTAGCAGTCCCTACCCCCGCCCTTCAAGACCTGCAGAGGAAAATGCTAGAGTTTATATGGAAAGGCAACAAACCCAGAATCCCCCATAGGACTTTGGTAGGCAGCGCTAGACTGGGAGTTTGGGGGTCCCCGATCTTCAGGCTTACAGGGTGGCAGCGCAACTAGCTCACATCCGTGCGTAGCAAACAATCACTGCTCGCCCCGGATGGGTGGAACTGGAGCAAGCACAACTCCCGCTCGGCCTGCGGTTTCTTCCACATATCCAGCCCCCCTCAGAGAGAGTTGGAAGAGACTTCTGCTGACGACCAAACACACTATAAGCTCCTGGGACTGGGACCTGAAACAAAAGGGAATCCCGAGAGGACTAAGCCCCCTATCACCAATCTTCCACAACCAAGCCATCTCACCTGGGGCGAACCCCCGCAACTTCCCGAACTGGATAGATGGAGGCCTCGAGACACTGGAACAGCTATATACCGGAAACGTACCCCACACTTTCGAACAATGCAAGGAGATGTTCCAACTCCAAGAAAGAGACAGATTTACATATTTCCAGCTGTGTCATTGGTGCTCGCATCCCCAAACCCGCCAGGCGGCCACATGCCCCCTGACCCCCCCTTGAACTAACCCTTAAGGATCTGCCATTCGGAGGCAGGATTTCGACTCTTTATAGACATTTCTTGGGTGACTTCCTAACTTCAACAACCTGGTGCATGGCCCAATGGGAAGCCGACTTGGGTCACCCGATTGACGACCAGACCTGGGTGGATATCTGGTCCCGTACCCAGTCCTCTTCCACCTGTGTCACCAACAAGGAATGTGCATACAAGATCATGCTGCAATGGTATTACTCTCCTCTTAGGCTTCACCACATGAACCCCTGGGCGGACTATTCCTGCTGGAGAGGGTGTGCCCAACCGGGCTCCTTCTTCCATATGTGGTGGACATGTCCTACGATCATGCAATTCTGGAAACGGTGCTTGGGAACCATTGAACAGATCACCGGGACTGCACTCCCATTGGAACCCGAACCCGTCCTGCTGGGGGTCCGGATCCCCGGAATCTACCCGCTTTTCGGTAACAGAGCGAAACTACTAACCCAATGTCTCCTAGCAGGCAAAACTGTGCTGGCCCGCTTCTGGAAAACCCCAGACGGCCTCTGTTTGGCTCAGTGGTGGGGGAAGCTGTGGGATATATTGATCGCAGAAAAGGTGACTGCGGCGGGGGCGGGAGTCCTCCACCTGAAGGACAAAGAGGACTCCTGAGAGAGATGCACGACGGGTGGGTTCACGGAGCAGGAGGGCCGGGGGCCATAGGGGGTGGGGAGGAGAGGGTCGTGCTAAATGAGATTGTCGGAAAATGATGTGAGATGATTTTGCAATGCTGTATGTTACTCATCCTGCCTTGGTTTAAAATAAACATGTTTTAAAAAAAAAAAAACAATCCATCTGGACAAGGTCTGTTTGGAAACAGCCTGACTCAAGCAGTGTCCAGCATAACCTACAAAGAGCTGATTGTCCCCTCTGACACGGGACATCCGTGAAAGATAAAAGCTCAAAGCTTCCATAGGATCCAACCTATGGAGCCTCTCCTCTTCCTTACCAGGATGCAGAGGAGGATAAAAAGCCGGAAGAACCACCTTATGGCTCAAATCAAATTCAGACACAACCTTCGGAAGAAAAGAAGGTTGCACCGCAGGACAGCCCTGTCCTTATGGAAAACAGTAAAGGGTGGCTTGGCAGAAAGTGCCTGCAATTCACTCACTCTGCGTACCGAAGTAACCGCAACTAAAAACACACTTTTAAAAGACAACAGTCTCAGCGGACAAGAGTGTAAGGGCTCAAACGGAGCTCCCATCAGGAACTTTAAAACCAAATTCAAATCCCAACCCGGCACCTGGAAAGGGGACGGTGGAAACACATTAGACAGTCCTTTCAGAAACTGTGAAATCAAAGGAATCTTAAAGTAAGAACACTCTTCAGACAAGCACTTAAATATAGACAGCGCCGCCAGGTAACCCTTAATGTTACCCACTTGAAGGCCCCTGTGGGCTAAAGAAAGCAAAAAAGACAACACATAGGAATGGAACACTGGAAAGGATCCACATTCTGACCCCTGCACCAGTCGCGGAACTTCCGCCAATGGTACAGGGATTTTGTTGCTGGCCGCCTGGCCGCAAGCAACACCTCCATCACGTCATCGGGGAGGTCCCAATCCTTGTATCTTAACCTTTCAAATACCAAGCATGAAGGTTGAGCGACGTGACCTCTGGATGGAGAAGCTGACCCCCCCTCCTGTGAGAGCAGATCGTCTCTGTAGGGAAGATGGCGTGGAGGGCAGATGGACATGTCGAGAAGGTCCGGGTACCACTCTCTCATGGCCCAATCCGGGGCAATGAGGATCATTCAGGAACCGAACCTCCGCAACACCTGAGGAATGACGGGGACTGGAGGAAACGCGTACAGCAGTGGGAAGGACCACTCCACTACAAACGCGTCCCCTAAGGCTCCTCTTGGAGGAAATTCCTGCAAGCAGAATCTCTTGCACCTCCGGTTGACAAAGGTGGCGAAGAGATCCACTTGTAGGGTGCCCCAAAGGGCAAAGATCTCCAATAGGACTTCCTGAGCCAACTCCCACTCATGAGAGACCATGCTCTGCCTGCTCAGAGTGTCCGCCGCTGCGTTTTTGTCTCAGGCCAGATGAACTGCCGAGATCGTGATTTCCTGTTGGATGGCACAGAACCAGAGCAGCATCGCCTCCCTGCACAACGGGAGTGACCCTGCCCCCTTTTTTGTTGAGGTAATGCATGGCCACTGTGTTGTCCATCAAAATCAGGACAGTCTTCCCCCGCACAGACGGCAGAAAAGCCTTCAGGGCCAGCCTGGTGGTGCTCGGCTCTAACAGATTGATGTGGAGTCTGGACTCTGACGGAGACCAACAACCGTTGGCTGTCAACTCGTTGGCATGAGCGCCCCATCCTGTGAGGGAGGCATCAGTCAAGATTGTCACCTCTGGCCATGGTTACCAAAACGGTGCCCCCTTCATCAGATTTCCTTCGTCGGCCCACCTTAGAAGATCCTGGGTGACCGAGATCGGAATCCGAACGGGATCCGACATCCTGCCGGAAAACTGCGACCACTGCATCTTGAGCACCCACTGCAGGGATCTCATCCACAGTCTGGCCTCTGGTACCATAAAAATGCAGGATGCCATGAGGCCGATCAACCTTAAGAATTCGAAAGCCGGGAGACTCTGGGCACGTTGAAACTTGTCCACCATCTGCAGAATGTGATGAGCCCTCATCTGGGGAGGCGAGCACTGCTCCGATGTATTGGAGCCGCTAGGAAGGTGTCAAATGCGACTTCTTTAAATTTAGGGAGAAGCCCTGCTTGTGAAGGGAATGGCAGGTGAAGGATAGATGATCCAGGACTTGTTCGGGAGAATGCGCCCTGATCAACCAATCGTCCAGGTAGGGGTAGACGTGAATCCCCCCTCTGCTGAGGTACGCTGCCACCATCAGCTTTGTGAAGACCCTCGGAGCGGAGGTCAATCCGAAAGGCAGGACCCGAAACTGAAAATGTGAGTCACCAGCCGCGAACCTCAGGTACTTCCTGTGCTTGGTATGAATTGGCACATGAAAGTAAGCATTCTTGAGGTCCAGAGAAACCAACCAATCCTGAAGTTGAAGGGCCTGGAGGACTTGAGAAAGAGTGACCATCTTGAACTTGTCCTTCCTGAGAAGCTTGTTCAACCAACGCAAGTCCATGATGGGTCTCAATCCCCCGTCTTTCTTCGGGATCAAAAAATAAGGGGAATACCATCCCTTATTCCTCTCCTCTACAGGCACCAGTTCTATGGCGCCTTTCTCCAGCAGGGATAGGATTTCCTGCGCAAGGAGCGGATCCGGACGCTTCAAAGAGAGCTTCCCCATTGGGCTGTCGTGAGGCCACTGAAGGAAGGGAAGGCAGTAGCTGTGGGCTATGATATCCAGAACCCACACATCTGAAGTAACCGCACGCCATTCTCCAAGATGCTGTGCAGGTCTGCCCCCAACTGGCGAATCATGGGACATGGCCTGATGACTGAGCTGGAGCGGCTGCGGCCGTGCCTGAGGGCAAAGAGGCAACTGCCCGAGCGGCTTTGGCACCCCGAGTACCCTGTTTTCCACCACGGGTACTCCTACGGTGGCCCCTTTGACTGGCAGCTCCTCTCGATCTACCAAAAGAGGAGTAGAAACGAAAGGAACCTCCCTTCCATTGCTGTCCACTAGGACTAAAAGGCGGAGGTTGACATACTGCAGCGCTCAAAGACTTCGCTGCAGCTTTCGAGGTCTGCAACCTCTCAAGGCTCTTGTCAGCCTTGCTGCGGAATAAATGAACACCATCAAAGGGCATGTTCAGAAGACGGGATTGCACATCAGGAGCAAACCCCGACTTCGCAACCACGCAAACCTGCATAGTACGGTGCTTGCAGCCATGGACCGGCTGACACAGTCTGCCGTGTCCAATCCCGACTGAAGGGATTCACACATAGCATCCTTGCCGTCATGCACGATGGCTAGGAAGCCATCCCTTTCCTCCCCCTCGGGAATATGCTCAGCCACGTAGGAAATACAGGTCCACAGATAGTGTGTAAATATTGCCAGGGCACACATGGAGTTGACAGCTTTCAGTGCCATGCTCCCTGACGAAAAGACCTTCCGAGCCCATCCATCGAAGCGCTTGTCGTACCTATCCGGAGAGATAGTAGGGTACGCCTGCTGCCTTGAGGTGGCTGTAGCCGCCTGAACCACCAAACTCTCAGGAGTGGGGGTGATTAAACAAATAGCTGGGGTCGCTAACAGATGAGCGGTACTTTTTCTCCAAATTCTTATTGACTGCTGGAAGCGATTCCGCGGTCTGCCAAGCCGATGACACCCTTTTTTGCAATCTAAGATGGAAGGGCAATACCGGGTCAGACGTGGGACGTTGGTCCAAGATGTCAGTAAGGTCATCCTGAATAAAATCCTCAGGAGGACTGGACCACCCCAGGTATTCGCAAACCCTAAACATGAGCCGCCTGTAGGAAGAGTCTGCATGAGCCCCCGGCTCAGGCCTACCAAACTCAACCTCTGGAGAAGTATCCAGGCCACTGGCGTCATGTAGGGACTGCCTCAATTCCTCCAATGGACTGTCACCCAACAATCCCGTAGCCTCATCCTGAGAAACAGGATCTCCAATGTTTGATCTTTCCTTCTCTTCAAAAATGTCTTGCAAAGGCTCGGAAAACCCAGCCAAATTAACATAAGAGGGCCTGAAGCCCAACACCGGCCTCCCAGACGAAGATGAAGCCCCAGGCAACTCCTCAGACACATGACGCCCAAAAAGCGCTGAAGGCACCGAGAGGGCATCGAGAACATTGAGACCACCGAGGGCTTTAACACCGGAATCCGCAGCAAGGGTGTTGACGCCAAGACCTTTGGCGTTGACACTGCTACAGGCATAGGCTGATAGGACGGAATAACATCGTCCGAGTGGCCGGGTGCCGAACGAGTCGACGCCAGCGTCGATACCTCCACAGGCTGCACCGGTCTCGCTGGGGACGAGGACCGAGACCTGGACGCACGTCTCTTGCGACGGCTCTTATCCGCACGGGACCTCGAGGGCTCCCGGTACGAGTCGCAGCGCGAGTCCGAAGGCGTGCGAGCCGCGGATCGAGAGCGTTCTCTGCCGGCTTTGTGAGAAGGCGCAACAGGAACCGTGCCTTGTGACTGGAAAATTGCCATCATTTGCTCTTTAAACGCCGCCCACTCCTCTGGCGTCGAGGACTTCGTGGGACAGGCGTCCTTATGCTCAGCACAATCCTCCGAAGAGGACAGGGAAGGCGACCGGTGTCGGCGCTTCCAAGAGCGCCGCGAAGACCAGGAATGGCGGGAACCACTCCCGGACCGAGCACCTCGAGCCTCCTCCCGAAGCAGAGAGTCGCTCCTCGAGTCGTCGGTGGAAACCCTACACTTCGATCCGGTTGTACAGGACTTTTTTGATGGCTTACCTGCAGAGAGCTTCCCCTTCCTTTCACGCAGGGCCTTGGCTGTTAAAGACTGGCATTTGGAGCAGTTGTCTGTGTCGTGTGACTCACCCAAGCACCATAAGCAAATACGGTGCGGGTCGGTCAACGACATCTTGGACTTGCAGTCCCGGCAAGTCTTGAACCCGGACCTTGGAGTTGGAGGGGTCGAAGAAATAGACATCATAAGAGATTTGAAGAGTCCACGAGGCGCGCCGAGTTTTACAAAGCTAACACGTTTGCTGTCGGAAAAAACAGAACTGAGGCAACGGGCGCTGTGCGTCCTATATATATAACATCCGGTGACATCGACCCTAGATGGAGGCCCTCGAGGGACATCGGCTCGACGCCATCGACATAGGACGCCCTCTGCTGAAAAGTTTCCGAAGTGCACAGCTGTGGGACACAACTGTCATAGATGTGGAATACACCAGAGGACACAATCCCTTCGAAGCATGTGTACTGGTGAGGGTTGGGTGGGTATTTTAGGGTAGGTCCCTTGGGTAACATGTCTTCTTCCACTATACCTTTACCAATAGGTGGGAAAGACGAGGCAAAAGCCGATCATAAGAGTGTGAAAGTCACTATGTTAATGGAAGATGCTTTGCAGATAGATGGGTCAGTCTTTGTGGAAAGAGGGCTTCGAATAAGAGCCTCTTCTACAAGAGGATAGAACCACAAGAGGTAGGAAGGTCAGCCAGTCTGTAACCATACAGATGTTTTGGCCTTGCATTCTCATGATCCTTCACTACTGATTTTGCAGGCTAGGAATGATGGGGTTTGTTGGCCAAATATCTGGAGGGTGATATGTTGGCTGCCTCTGATCTAGCGCATTCTCGCTGCAAGGTTTTCGACCAATTGGCAGAGCACGTTCTTTTTAGGGGAGACAGATCTGGAGTCAAAGGCATCCATTGGTTCCTGTTGTGCAGTGATGAATGCCTCAACTGAGAAAGGTCTTAGCAGTAATACTTGATGAATGCTGATAGGAATTAGGTCACGATTCCATAGCTACCTGGGCGCCCACTTACCATCGAAAAGAGTGCTACAAGTGTTTGCTTTTTGGCAGGAGCCTGCGGCTTTCATTAGAAACAAATAAAATGTCTTGTACCCAGTTTGTTCCAGGACTCGTATTTATGCTCTCTCAATCTTTTCAACGCTGCCCTACACGGCTTCAATTGCATCAGAGCAGAATCAATGAAGCTAATTAATGAATTTCTCCAGGATGTTCAGCGCCCAAGCAGAGGATCAGAGATGCCACGGCCCCATCGACCCAAGCCTGGCTATTAGGACAAAGCAAGCAGGACCAGGGACAGAGGCGACGGGTAATGGCTTTCTTTGTTTGGAGATGGTTGCCTGGCAGCCAGGACTATAACATCTACCCTCCCCCTCCTCGGATTCAACGGGGGTGGGCAGCAGTGGATGTGCTTTTGTCCTTGCTGTTGCAGAGATATACAAGAATCAAGAGTACATTGCGTGGGAGGGAGAGAAGGCAGAGGAGCCTGTGTGGCAAAGGAAGAGCAGCGAGCAATTATTTACTGATGGATAGGAGAGATAGCATAGGGGGTTGGGGCAGATAGAGAGAAACGCCTGGTGCCAAGACTGGATAACTTTGTGTCTAATGCATGCAATGGGAATGGACTGAGGGGGTTGCAAGTGGATTGCAGGAATGACCACACGTTTCTGGCAGTGGTATCACAGAGGAATGGAAGTGCGGGGTAATTTGTGAATTAATAGGTTGACTGGTCAAGATGAGACCAGCAGATACCACATTCCGAGTAGATCTTGCTTTAGGAACAAACAGCAATATTTTTCTTCTGTAGTAAAGGATGCAACATCATAAGCACACCCCGCAGTGAAGTGACTGCATCCAGCACCTCCTGGGTGGTATCCTAGCAACAGCCAATCAGAGGCGATTGGTCCGCAAAGAAGCAGGTGTACGAGGGACATGCATTTCTGTCTCCTCTAATAACAGAAGCACAAGCCCACAGAGAAGAACTTTCTAGAGCACGTAGCTGCGTCAGAGGGTGTCGTGCAGACGCAGTCAGAGGTTTACCTACGCAAGCGCCAGCCAAACAAATGTCTCCCCAGTGAGGCATTCTAGCTTATTGAAAGGGTTGGATTGCTTTTGAAGAGTTGAAATGACAATAAATCATCAGCTATGCTGAAAAACACATTCACCTTAGCGCACAAAACAGACACCTAACCAACTCCCTCTATCATTCCACACTCCTTGTAAAATGTGCACATGGGCCATGATAAATCTCCTTGATGACGCTCATGACAGGTGGGGTGGGAAATGCCGTTGATTGTAGAATTGGGAATACTGTTGACACGTGCACCAGCCACGTGAACCAGCCTTGAAGCGCAGCAACAGAGACCAAGATGAAGGTGTGCAGATGACCACCTTGTGCCTGCCCTGGTTCCTTGGCTGTTGGTGATATGGGCATTTGCAGCAGGGCAACCACTTCTTTGCAATAGGGTGACCAGATTTAAAAAATGCAATTAACATAAAGGTAGGACTAACTCTTGGAAGTCGCTGTCAAGGCACTACACTTGGGGGAGAAAGAAGTTTAACTGTTACTGGTGGAATAAACACAAATCGTGATTAATTTATCCCAAACCACCACTCTTTTACTTTGTAAAATGCAGCATTTCTTCTGTGTGAGATTGTGCATTCCTGCCTGCCAGCTATGAAGACCTACTAGCAAAAACCGGGACCACTGCATTTTCCAAAGGTAAAAATAATCTTCAGAAAGGGGGACAGAGCACCCAAATCTGGGACAGTTCTGGCCAAACCGGGACATCTGGTCTCCCTACCTTGCAAACGCCCTTGGAGACTTGCAGTGTATAGAAGCAGCCTGCAGCAATCACACAGTGTAGCGCTGTGGGGGCTCTAAGCTGCTCAGCTCAAGTGAGTTGGTGGACAAAGTGTGCTGTGAGGTCGTGGCACCTGCAATTCTGTGAACCAAAGTCAATGATCCCTGTAGGAACCCACGTTCAGGGAGTGGAGTGACGGGTCAGCCAGGGGATTAAAATGTCAGGATCTGGATGTCGACAGGGTGTGAACAGCCTACATTCAATTAAACAAAAGTAATAAATAAATAAACATGAAACATAAGTGATATCAAATTTGCTGGTGGGGCAGAGAGAGGAGTTCCGAGGACTGCCATGTGCAGATCATAAGAGAGCTCAGACATACCCAGAGACCTGAGAGGCATTTGATTACACTAATTACCCCCAGTGAAAGGCCCGGCTCCAGCAGTAGGCATGGGGGCCAGGCCTCCCCAGAGCCAGCCACTGGCCCACCTTAGAAAGGAGGCCATGTCAGTGGTGTTATACACCACTGGTAACAGAGGGAGTGGGGGATGTATGTCACTTTAAGCATTCAGCAGCAACTTCAGAGACACCATTCTGAGGGGCTGCACTTCAGCAGGCCCGGCCAGGATATGTTTTCTTGCCCTAGACAATGATTTATGCCCCACAGCCATAAACGTACAAATGACCAGGGAGGTGGAGGGCCATTCACACCTCTAAGTACGCATTCAAGCAGGCTGCCTACGGTACGACTATTTTCTGAAACCTAAAATCACAATTTTGGTTTCTGGACTTTAAAGTATGTTTGTTTTTGGTGGGATTATAGAGGTTTTTCACATCATGCTTAATAAAATGGTTAACTATATAAAACAATAAATGAGAGTTTAAACTGAACACAGATTTTTTGCAGAAGGTGAGTCAACTGACTGGGGTCCTTACAAATTACATTAAAAGTATATATTCTGCGGCATTAACTACTTGAGTATAAGTGAAAAGATAAGGTTGGTAGTAACACAAATGTAATTCTGGAGGGGAAAGTGATAGATGCAAGGCTTTGAACATTACCACCGCTGTTACTCACATTCCATGCCATAATTCTGTAGTATGTCTGTGTGATTAGAGAAGGGGACAAGCCATTAGCAAATGACTTTTGGTGCTGCCACCAAAAGGCGCAGTTCAGACTCAATTGCTGGGCCGTGTTCCATCTGTACTGGAACACAATCAAACACATGCATTGTTAGGCCCTGCATTCTAGCCGTTTGGGAAAGGCTTCTGACATTAGTGACAGGGCCAATGCTGATATGCAAACAATGATACGCAAGGCTGGCCAGAGCAATGACAGTGGTTATAATTGATTCAGAGACTTTTTGCATATTAGGTGCAACCAGAACGCATGATGTGGAGCACAGATAGGATGGCAATAAAATGTGAGGAGAAACACACATCTTATGGGTGTGTCTGGTCATTTAGCCACATAATGACTAGACATGGCTATGAAAAGGCTTCACCACCAAAACCTAACCTTTCTAGAATTCTTTGAGCAAGCTCTATCACAAAGTAACACCCAACGTGTTGCTGTATAGAGCCCGACAGTGTTATATCTAAGCATTCTTTAGAGTGTTTAATTATTTTATTGCCTCTGTAAATGAGCTCCTGGTGTAGTAAAGTTAATTCTCTTAATGTGTGTCTTCAGCCAGTTGATTTTATAAGCAATATATTTGTCAATGCCTCTGTGACTTGCACTGAAGTCCTGTCTTAAACAAGCAATCACAAAGCTAGCACTTTTGGCTTGCATATAGGTATTAGCAGACATTTGCAAGGAAATGCATTCATATGCCCAATTAATGGCACCATCTTCCAGCTGTTCCCATTTTACGGCCAGGTGGTAAACTTATGGCAGTGCCTGGCAAATGCCTATCCGTGCCTAATCAAAAGCCCAAGCTGTTGGCTTTGCCAATGCATGTTGGCTTCCGTTTGTCTGCCTACGTGAAAGTGTATATGCCCAGATGTGGGTGTCTTGCTTGCTACGCCTAGGGAATCAAGCTGCACCTCACTGAGCTGGCCCAACAAGGCCCTACCTTAAAATGATAATGCTAGGTTGGCAAGTATTGACCAGTTTCAAATGTTCTCATACATACTTACCAGTGGGTCTCCAACCTAAATAGAATGTATCTTTATTTGGAAGCCTAGTCTACTCTACCAGAACGTTTCATGATTCAAACTGTTAAGCAGTGACTTGATAACCTCATTCTGTTTGAGTAACTTTACAGAGTTTGCATGCAAACAGAATATGTCATTTGTATTATTGTATTTGTTTAGAAGAAAGTATGTTGTAAATCCTGGGTGCTGCGTGTTTAGGCAGTGCCCGAAATGAAACATGACCACCTGTAAAATAACAAAAAGGAAGAGCATTGTCTATAAGTATAAAGGGTGTACATCTTTTATAAAGCAGTATTTTATAAAGCAGTATTTTAATATTTTATAAAGAGTGCAATTAGAGTTGGTTTAAACATTTGGACAAGGGACAAATGCCAATGCCCCCACCCCTGCTCTACTCTCTGCCCTCAAATACAAACAGCAGGGCTGAACAAGCCCTACCAGTGAGATCTTATCTTTTTAATGTGTCTCAGAGCCAGATTATTTACAATAAGAAGTGATTAGAGATGAGAAAAGATTAGAAGGCAGTGACCATTGCTGTGGCACTTTAAAAAATGTTTTATATAGGGTATTAAGAAGCTATTTAAGCGTGATTGTTGGGTGATTAGTAAGTAAGGGGATACAGAACAAGCTGTGTGAAACCATAACCTTGTCATATATTTCATTTCACTTTGTGTCTGTATGAGCTTTTTTGTAAGTTCGCATTAATTGCTATGCTGGAGCTTTGTAGGCTTTCATTCAGGATGGGTAAAATAAAGCTACAGTCATAGGGGATCATTTTCCAGGTCATGCAGAGTGGAAGAAGCAGTGCTAAATGCATTTAGCTCCACTTTTTATGAGCTGCAGGATTTTGTATGATTTGACAGGCAAAGTTGGAGAGCAGATTGGATTTAACAAGGTCCCCTGCCAAGTCTGATTGGTATTCCACCAGCATACATTTTTACGTTGGCAGAAAACCAATAGATTCCTATGGGATCTGACTGAATTTTACACCTGGTAAAAGTGGACAGAGGACAAAGGAATCCATTGTGGATAGCTCCCATAGTCGTTAATTGTGGAAATGATTTATACTTCTCCAGACACGTAGTGGTAAAGTAAAGAGCAAAGGTGATTTTCGCCTGTGTTTTACGCTTTACTTTTCCAGTACCTGGTGGAAACAATTAAAATTAATGAATGGCCCCTTTTACAAAAAAAGTGCAAACAGGAGAATTCCACTGTGTGCAATTTAGGATTAAAAAAATGCTCCCCCTCAATCTTTTCATCTACATGTTTCTACAATGATGAATACATTGTCAGGTTGGTTTATCATGTGACTTCTGCATTTTTAAAGTAATCTGTATAACTTTTACTATTATTTTAGGTATTCAAAGCCAAACTTCAACACATATTTGTACCAACTTGAGCTCAGATGATGGTTGGTCAAGAATTAAAATTTTAGGCTAGGCTCAAATTATGGCTTTAGCACCTGACCAAAGTGTGTGTTACGCTCACCTGATATCCCCAGGGGCGTCTGGAAGGCTCTGAGATCTGGAACCCTGGATGCATAGTTGCCCAGTGCTGAATAATGAATCTGCAATTACAGAAGAGAGGATTTGTGATAATTGTCTCTAATGGGTGAATCTCCCACCTCCCTCTGACCGATTCCCTTCTCACTGGGTTCTTTTCTCACCTTAGTTATTTGTAGGGTGAGCTATCCGTCCTGCATTTCTTGTGCAGGGGCGCTTGTCGTTTGTTTGCCAGCTGCCCAAATTGCTTCACTGGTGCAGTACGACCTTCATTGGGCCCAGGCCTGCTGTGACCCCAAATCTGCTGGTGGCAGGTAGGTTTGTTAATTGTAAGTCTTTGTTCTGTTTATGGTGGGAATTTGCTAATGTCTGTATCTCCTTCTTTTCAGGTGCGAAGGTCTTGATGCTGGCGTGCCGGATGGAGAGGCATGTTTTCTAGGTAAGAGAAAGCACGAAGCGCAGCGCCTTTATTGTCTTTTAAAGCTAACCTGTGTTTTCTTCTTCTTCTCCTCACAGGCCGCTGTGGTGCTGCGAGTGGATGAGATCGCGATGAAAAACAGGCCCCCAGAATCCGTTAAGGTAAGTACAGCGCTGTGCGGTTGTTTAATATTGAAAGCGAACCTGAATATGTCTCTTTTCCTTTGCAGATGTTGCTGTGGTGCTCCGGATGGAAGCGTGGCGTAGCGCGATGGAATTCAGGTAAGACTGCTGGAATTCGATGTTTTGGAAGCACGCGTTTTAATATTATTTTTCCCTTTCTCATTATTGCAGGTCACAATGTTGGAACAGCAGATGTGGTAGCGGTTCGACTGAGGTCCTTAAGCTAGTACTCACAGGTGAGTGATGTTTCTTCTTCTCTCGGTTTCCACAGATTGCAGCCTAGTTGAGATGCTAAGTACTGGATGGTGTTTTCTCAGGTAAGGCAGAATAATCTTGTTCTTGCAGGATTACAGGAAGATGCTGAAGACCAGGAGCTGGACACGGTGAGCGTCACGCTGCGGGTTGCAGAATAACTCGAAGCGTGTTCTGCAGTCAGGGTGTGGTTTATATAGCCCAGGTAAAGTAGTACCAAGGAAAGTAGTTCCAGGCCTGCAACACCAAAAACACTAGACCGCATGGCTTGGTTTTAGAACTAGACTGTGTGGATGCTTCCATGTTGGATTTAAAGGCCCATGTACATATATGGGACCTAGTTAGAACAGCCCTTCCTTCCTACAAATGAGCCTGGTGCCAAAGGCGCCAGGACTGGCTCCAGGAGCCCTTTTGCAGTGGTTTTAAGGCCCCCATGGTTCTAGTGGGAGCCTGCTTGTGGCACAACTTGTGCCCCCTCACAGTGGTCATGACAGTGTGTGATCCTGGGCATATTTATTAATTTCACTATGCCTTACCTGTTAAAATTAGGTGCTCTTAGAAGTGATTCAGTTCGCATATTAAGCTATTCCAAAAAGCCTCACTCATGGTTTAATAGATGGGCAGCACAGACATTAGGCCACAAACACACATCTAACTTTGAAAATAACGTTCCACATTTATTGAACACAATTGTGTCATCCAATAGCAAATCAAATTAAAGACATCAAACAAAGAGTCATCATGGACATCGGCATATTATAACCAGTATTTAAACACTATGTACCAGACAATGATGTAAAGGGGCACGCCGCACCAGGACTGATACATGGAGGCCGCAAACCCCTCAACCAGCACCGCCGGCCTCCTGATGCAACCCTTACAGCCCTAACACTCCCTTGCACTCTCAACTCAATTGAAATGTGCTGCAAAAATGCAACAAAAAATAACAGGTATTTAAAATGTAATTTTAAAATGTAATTTTTGGCGTGAGCCATTGATGGGAGACATTCAGAATGGGACTACTGTAGGGGTTCGTTTGGAAAGGAGAGGGGGGAGGTTGTGGAATGGGTGGGTGAAGGGAGGATTGTATATATGTTTATGTTATGGGAGGATATGTTGTTGTGCTCAATATATTGTTTAGATCAACAAGACTACCTATTCCTTGCTTTAGTATTCTGGGTAGGGGGTCTATCTTTCACAACAAGATGGAGGGAGCATAAGCATCTCCTCGGGGGGTGGTGGGGCCTACTGGGAGTAGCCACAGTGCTCAGGAAGGTATTGTTGGGCGGACACCATCTGATATGGTACAAAGACTGGGGGCCTCACTGCTCAACCTTCTCAGAGGAGGAGGCATCACCCTCAATTCTCCCAAGCTAGGCCGGAAAAGGCATGCTGGGTGCTGGTGTGAATAGGTGGGAGGGGAGGTAAACGGGAACGGTGGTTAGGGAAGCTGAAGGAAGGTGACTGGACAGTGAAAGGTGAAGGAGGATCAGATATAACCGAAAGGGAGGAGCAGATGGGAGGGTAATGGGAAATCTGGACAACACCAGCACTGTGTTTAGGGTACTCCTAGACCCACACCCAATGGAATGTGGGCCCCCCTGATCACAACCCTGGCCCACCCAGATTTAAATTCCTGGAGCTGGACCTGCCCAGTGGTGTGCCCCTTGACGTGCTGCTGGACAGCAGATTATAGGTAGCACAATGGCGCTAGTTATACATTCTCCCAATACAGGCTCCTGAATACAACATGTTCACAGAGGCCTGCACCCTCTCTTACTGTAGCACCTGCAGATTGCTCATTGATGACAAATGATTCTGTCAACAATACCGATTGCCTCTACAGTCCTGCAATTGGTCACCAAGCCTCAGATATGAGCCCTGAGCTTTCCCCTCTTTCCAAGTCATAAATATCATCTCACTGTCTCTGCATTTAAAGAGCTGAACACTGAACATACCAACTATTTTGGACCCTTTAGGCCGGTGGCAAGGTACTCCCTGTATAGCTGGAATGGCGGCCTGTCGCCACATGTAGAAGGTACACTGATCTCAGTAGTTTGCCTGGACTATGAATCTCACCATTGTTATGGCCAAGCACGTGAAGGGGGTCCAAAGGAGGTGGTATTCTCATCTTAAGTGTTGTTCAAGATCAGACCAAAAAGCAGAGATGGAGCCACCCCAGCATGATTCGATGTCGTATGTACCAACGACCAAGATGGCTCTCCATAATCTTTGTCAGAACATCAAAATAGATACTCAAGGAAGCATAGCTGAATTATCCGAGAAAGTATGCTTGGTTAAGAAAAACGAATTGATGAGGCTGAAATCACAGTTTATTAGCAAGGTTATGACATCACTGAACTGACCCATCGGGTTAACACCCTGGACACTTTAGGCAATCTCTGCAGTCTAAATATGAAGACACGGAGAATATATCCAGATGACGCAACATTGTGTAAGGCGCACCAAAACACATTCACGACGCAGACCTTTAAGGTTTTAGTCAAGGGGCCTCATTGCATGTGCAGCGGTCCAGAAACAAGGGTGCCTGTAAGCTCACCGGCACCCATGTTTCCACACCGCCACACTACGAGTCTGCCTGCCGGGGCCGCTGCACCTGACAGGTCTGACCCTGGCGGGCACAACGGCCCTGGTAGGCAGATCCGTCACATAAGCACCAGCACCGTTAGCAACAGTGCCAGTGCTTCAGTCTCCACACTCCCATGGCCTGACTTCCCGTGCCACCTGGACTTGTAATGTCCCAGTGGGAAGTCAGGTGTTGGATTCAGTGTTACAGGGTTGGCGGCAACCCGCCGGTGGCACCAGCGGGTTACCGCCAACCTCACAATGAGGCCCAAGGTCTCTTCCAAAGAATCTTTTCACATAATGATGTAGAAATTGTCAGAAAAAGGATCCACATGGCTTACTCATCTTTTCAGCAACAGAAAGGTTTAATCTCTAATGTCCTCACAAGACTGCACTTCTACCAAATCAAAGCGTGAATCCTACAAGCAGCCAGCAAAATCATTAGAAGAACAGTTTAGAGATGGAAGTGTTAAATCGTTTCGAACCTTGACCATCAACACTGGCTAAACACAGAGCCCTTAGTGAAGTAACTATTGTGTTGTGCAATTATGAAACAACCCTTCCTTGACCAGTTTAAGAGGGCCAGCCAAAGGAGTCTAGCTCTGAACACTGACAGGGATCATCATGGGTTGTAGGGGGCAGGGAAAACCCAATAAATAAGAATGTGTTCAAAGACAGGTCCAGCTCGAGACAGGTTGAGACCAAGGACACTTGAACAGTTTTAGTAGTTGTTGAAGTGGCTTATCTACCACTGTATATTTTATCCTTGTTAGCCTCAATGAATCCTCAATTCTTTTCTTATATTTCCTAGGAGTCATTTGCTTCTGTTGTTGAACTGACTTTGCAATGGAAAGATAGGTGTTCATGTAGGAGGACCGCCTCTGTGACCTCAGGAATGGGGTATTGCAGATTTTTGTTTTTTCAGAATAATTTTTGAGACAGTTGCATGGTGCTTGGCTGTGACTGTCTCCAAATTTTACAATCATTTTGTTAGTTTCTCACTTATTTTGCGACTCAGGAGTTACCACAGGCTTGCAGGTGGTGTCGGGTTGGAATATCTCGGTGAGCTATGCAAGAGCAACAGGAGATGGGGTTCAATTATGGGTGGGATCATTGTTTGGAAAATTGGGAAGACAGACCCAAATCGACTTACTGTTGGTATCACCAACAACGGCCCCATTCCACTCTATAGTTGACTTTATGCTTAGAGGCCTTTCACACCAGTAGTAGCTTCTCTTAGAATTGATCATCTAGTGGCACTACCGACACCCCCATGGTGTATAAAAAGAAAGGCACTAATCAGAGGCCCAGTGGTTCGAGAGGACATTTCCAAAGCCATTATCACCTTACTTTCAGAGAATAGCACACAGGTGATCAGATTGGACTTGGTGTGGATTAATCTTAAGGCTGTTTCATGAGAGGAGTTTATTAGTTGGGCTATAGACTATGTTAGAGTTAGGGAGAGTAGAATTATCCAGTTTGAAAAGGAGTTACTATTATGTGAGACAGGATATGACCATAAAGGATTCATCCGTTCCCTCAAGAGGCAAGCACTTAGCAATGGTAACATTGGAGGCACACCTTGTGAAGAGAACAGCCCACTTACTGTTACAAACTAAGCAAACACATTGTATGTGAGGGAATACAGCTAATAGAGTATTAGCCTATAAGCTTAAGACCAGTCACTCCTGACACTTCATGCCCCTTCGGCTGACCAGGAGGGTTTATTTGACTATGATGAGTGAGCTTATGGCCAATGCCTCACTTTTTACTTTCCACTGGGAATCGTAGATCATGCATTGCTTCTGCCACCTTCCCCCACCGTTCTGAGATAAAGTGTGCTGCAAAATGTCATGTCGAACAAATAGGTTGATGCAGATATTAGCTCCCTACAAAACCACAAACTGCCATGTCTAGATGGCTTCTTCTTCCCTCCGTTTTGTAAAACATTAAAGCCTCAATTTCTGGACCCTCTGGTAAAATTGTTTATTTATTTCCAGAAGGCAGGCTTTATCTCTCATACAATGGTAGAATCCACAACCATATTAAACCTGGTAGTGAGGGGTCGGGCTGTGGGGCCTACCATCCAGATACTTTGTTGAACATAAACTCAAGACTTATGCTAAGGGATTGGCACCTTGATTAATGCAAGTGTTCCGTTCTTCATTTGGATTAGCTCAAGTAGGCTTTATTACAAACAGCAGTGCCTATGATAACATCTGCTCGACCATAGACCTCATTTAATATGGCCAGCATTCGAGCAAGGCCTTTTAAATACTTGCCCTGGATGCCAATACTATCAAGTCGTTTGGAGTTTTATAAGGGAGACTGTGGATGCTAGTGGGTTTGAGCCAAGGTTTTCATGATGGGTCTAAGCACTAATATACTCCCTATACAACAGGATTCAAATTAATGGGGCTCTTACAGATCCTGTTCAGATCACTAGGGAACAGTCCTATATTTTTGAACTTTCCATGGAACCTTTCACTCAGATAATCCGAATTTATGATAAAAATCAAGACTTATCAATTGGAAGCTTTTCACATAAAATTGCACTTTACATGGACAATGTGCCTTTGCACTTGATGGATTGGACAACATCTTTCCTGGCTCTAATGAAGGAGCTGGCAAACCTTGAAGAGGTTACTGTTTTCTCTGTAAATTGTGGGAAGGCTAAAGGCTAAAGGACTACACATTATCCCTTCCACTGGGAAGAATCCTCTCTAGGTTATTTGAGATTAAATCTAAAAACAACTAATCCAATATATATCAACATAAAATTGCTAAGCTTTTAAGAGCGTGCTAACAGGATTTGGATAGCTCAGGAAACGCTACCAAACTCAGAAATGTCCTGGCCTGGTACAGTAAATACAGTAAAAATTGGTCCTCTATTATTGCCGGGGATTCCAGTCAAGATCCTGAAGAATTACTTGCACATTGTGTAACATCAAATCTTTCCTTTTATTTGACCAAAAGATCCCCCAGTGTCTCCAGAAAAATTCTTCTTAGATCCACCACCCCTGGTGGCTGGAGGATCCCAGATTAAATCACCATCAAATGGTAGCATAGATTCTTTACATTTTAGAGCGGTTTCTCTTGGAGACACGAACGAGGTGGGTGGCAGTAGAATAGCATGTTTCTGGAATTGCCTCGACATCTCTTCCTTACTATTGGGAAATGGCAATGCGACTCTGTGGAGCGGAATTGGGGCTCAGCCTGTGTTTCCCCATAGTTAGAAAATCCAAATTCTCACTGAGTTGGTGGAATAACAACTTTGGCCCTTGGCTCTGGGAGAGGGAGGGGTCTCAAAATGATAGCAAATTTCTAAAGACTGGTTTGATGCCATGTTAGTCCAGTTTCAAAATCGCACAAAATCCAAGTTTTGATAGCTTTTATTGGATTTACTGAAATTATTAGACTGAGATGGTTAAATCCATAAGCTTTTGAAGTTCCATAGACCTCTTCATCTGCTAATGCTCCAGGGTGAAAGTGAGTAGCTGATTCGTCGAGCTCATTTCTCTGAAAGCAAGACGTGTGATAAAGGGCTCCACTCTCCAGAAACCCTTTGACGGTGACTACGGAGGCCATAGCTGCCCTTTGAACTGCTCACCCACTCTATATTTTTAGGGCAAACGCTGAAGCAGTGCCGATTCTTCGAACTCATTTCTCTAAAAGTGAGACGTGTGATAAAGGGACTCCACTCAGCAGAGACCGTTTGGTGGTGACTGCGGGCCCCATAGCTGCCCTTTGAACTGCTGACCTACGCTATATCTTCGGGACAAACGCTGAAGCAATGAAGATTCTGCGAGCGCATGTCTCTGAAAGCGAGATGTGTGATAAAGGGACTCCACTTACCAGAAGCCCTGTAACAGTGACTGTGTGCCCATAGCTGCCCTTATTTATTTGTTTATTTCTTTATTTAGCATTTATTTCAGCGCACAAAACCCTGAGGCATCTAGGCGCTAGTTACAGACAAATGGTACAAAAGTGCAAGAAGGCGCATACGGTTAAAGACGTGAGCAAAATGTGTGTGTATAACGGCTGGAAAAACCTCGCCTTATGTTGCAGGGGCTACATCAGCCAGCATATGGGTCGAATAAATAAGAATGCACAGACTGGCAAAGCCTCACCTCATGTAACAGGAGGCAGCATATAGGTCAAATACGTAAGAATGCAGGGACTGGTAAAGCTTCTCCTTATGTTAGACGGGGCTATGACAGGAAACATATAGGTTAGATAAGTAATAAGGCACAGACTGCTAAAGCCTCGCCCCATGTTACAGGGGGCTACGCCAGGCAGCATATGGGTCAGATAAGTAATAATGCACAGACTGGTAAAGCCGCGCCTTATATTACAGGGGGCTACATCCGGCAGCATATGGGTCAAGTTGGTGAGATTGCGCACATGCACACAATGGCAAGGCTCATCTCCCACTTAGTGGGTAGGAGACAAGGAGATAATAAGCCTGTAGGAAGGTCACAAGCGTTGGGGGTAGTCTTAAGGCATGTAACGAAAGTGACTGCGTGGAGGTGACAAACATTTCAATTTGTTTTTCTAACAGGATAGCTTTAAGGCACAAATCGGCAGGGGTGCAGAGGGTGAAAAACATCTAGATTAGATAGAGGGTAAAAAACACCTAATGTAATTTTTGTGTTTTGATTATTATTTTTCAGACCAGGCATCTTATAAAGGCATTGCATGGTCTTGTCGTTATTTGGCGATGTTCAGTCAACTTACGATAGATGAGAGACAAGAGTACATGGTGATACTAGGCTGGTTAATGGCAGTTCACCAAGCGTTTGGAGCTTCCATGGCTTCATCAGTGATTCAAGATTGAGAGAAATATATCTGCGGAGCAGTGATCCGCCATGCTCAGATAGGCTAAGACAGGAGCCTTTCATGTGGGCCTCTGCTGGGGGCCGACTGTCCTCGCCTGCCGGCTTGTGATTTGACTGAAATGAAATAAGGCAGCCAATCAGGTGCTACATGCATGCTGTGTCACCATGGCAACCTGTGCAGCCCTTTGAACTACCTACCCACACTATATCTTTGTGACAAACGCTGAAGCAGTGATTCAGCGGTGCAACAGTGATGCGTTCATCGTCGTCACACAGACATCCGACGGACCCACTTTCCAAGATCCCAACATGATGTCTGGCTCACAATTACAGCCGATTACCATCTCGCCTGAACCACCAGATGCCAGAAACATCATGCCCCCGGCTGACACGATAAGCGATTCCAGCATAACTGTATCAGGGGTTATAGTGAGTATTTCGAATGTCATTTTTTCAAATGCCATTTTGTCAAAGCCAAAATGCCAAAAAAAGTAGAATGTTGTTTTTTTTTTTAATGGGGGGTTCCCCCTTAACTCCAGGTTTTTTTTTATTTATACTTTTTTTTACTAGCAAAAAAAAAAATAACATAAAAAAATACATTCAACATTTTATTTTCCTGCAACATTTTTTTTTCGACGAAATGCCATTCGAAAAAACGATTTCGACATATTAACTGGATACCCTGTGTCAGCATAGTATTATCTGAGAAAACCAAGGCATATATTGATACCGATAGAGAAGGCGAGTCCAAATTCCTACAGGAATAAAGAAATGTTGTGGCTGAATATCTATATGTTATCATAGGCTTTCACTAGTTCTGTGTAGTCATGTATAATCATCTTTACACATTGCACACACTCCAGGGCTAGCAGATTGTGCTAAAGTCCAGCAACCCAGCATCACACTTCAATGCTCAGTTTCCATTTTCTCTATCATTACCTTATTTGGTATACAATTACTGATATGTTGTTTTCCATAGAATAGATACAGAAGCTATGCTAGCCGAACCCTATGTTATGAAAGGGTAAGAAACTGCAAGGCCTCGCTGTTAAGCCAGATGTTGCAACTAATTGTCACCTTATGCAAACCTGTCTGGTAGCACCCACCTGGATTTGGGCCAGTGTGATTTTATATTATTGATCTCTATATATAAGCTGCCTCTTCCGTGTAATGTGCAGAGATCCGACAACTCCATGTGGACTTGTCATGTGTCACTGTCTCCAAATCTCAGCTTCTGTTTGTGTCTAATATACTTGTTTATCAGTCAGCCTGGCTCAGCACGTCTCATTATTTAGTGGTTGCTCATGCCAAACATTTATTCTCCACTGAAATAAGTAACAAAATGACTAGCTTTTACAAGCCAATCCCTGAGCACTCTCCCAGGATGTACCCGGAGGTTTGTCAAAGTTTTTCATTAGCCTATTTAGGCTCACAATTAACTGATAAAGGGCCTTGCCACAAGTTATGCGGTAATCGAGCGCAATTTCCGCCAAGCAGAAATAGTGTTACTGCTGGGTCGTGCAACGGTATAAGCGCTGCATCACAACTTGCCGTGAACATGCCCCGAATCCAGCAGTAATGCTATTAGCGCCCAGCGGAAACTGCGCCGTAAGAAGGGTTACCACTGAGAAACCGGCTCTAATAGTGCTACCGCTGCTGATCCCGGCGCTATTATTGCAGGTGGAAATTCCGTCAACGCCGGAACGGGAAGCATTGCAGCAACCATTTTGAAAAACACAATCCATTAAATATCTCCGCTTCCTGCAGCCATCCGGTCCTGGTAAGAAGCAGAAATGCCCCAGGAGAGGATAAGAGGGAAGGGAGCCGAGCACCACCTGCGAAAACCCAAATTCAGAGAGGGAGAGCTGGTGGTCCTCACAGATGAGGTAATTGCCCACTGTGAGGAACTTTATGGCAGTTGCCAACGGAATACCACTTGGCAGCGCAGGACAGCCATATGGAATTCCATCTCCCAGATTGTGACAGCAGTGTCTAGCATACCCCGTGATGGAGAGGACTGCCGCAAGTGATGGGACAACCTGAGTGTCAGGGTGCAGGGACTGCTATCCCAACACTGCAGTGAGTCCCTGGCGACTGGAGGAGGCCCTGTCGAGGCACTGGTCCTCAACACCTGGTAGGAAAAATGCAGCACGGTGCTGGACCTCGAGGGAGTGGACAGTGCAGAAGCGGGTCCCAGCAGCCAGGAGGCAGGAGGTGAGCGAACTACCCCACCCCCAACACAAATGCATACACAAATGAAAGCCCAGCATAAAATACCCCAGTGGACAGGGACACAAGTCAGCATACTCAGACAAAGAGCATGCCAACAGGGCAGAGTGATGGGGTGGCACATTAACCATCCTCCACAACAGCCATGGGCCATAGGCCAAGCCACCAAGGACACCCCTCAGCATGCCAGCAGTGGGAAGGACACAGCAAGTGAGCCAAACAAATGCCATGGACATCACACTTCTACTGGCGCACCCTGTGCCAGAAGGATTGAGGTGCGTGAGCACCATGCAGCTGTCACACCAGCATGTAGCGGGTCCAGTAGGCCTGCCCTATGTCAACATGGCCGACAAGCCACAGGAAAGTACAGGTCCCACACAGACATGTGCCCAGCCTGCCATCACCATGCACCACAGTGCAGTGCACCATAGAGCCATGACAGTGCCATGGACTAAGCCGTCCCCCTGAATGCCACCCAGGGAAGGGATGTGGGTCCATGCCCTACCCACACACAGGCCAAAGACCAACAGGCTATGGGCCACACACCCATCGCTACAAGCAACCCCATGACGATGGGCCCACATGCATCCTCCCATGACCAGCTTCTTAAGGGTAGTGTCCCAACATGGGCTTGCAGGACGCCACCCAATCTAAGTAAATGGGGGGAGTTTTTTAAATGACTTGCCCAACACACTAAAAGGAATAACAACAATATTCTATTTATTATAAACTTAACAGAAACACAATCTAAAAAGAACCACAATTGTTACTCAACTGGATATAACAATTTACAATTCATAAAAACCGTATCACATTCAATTCATAAACATAGGTGGGGTTAGTACGTGTTTAAGTGAAATATTGTTGCACAATCACATTCAGGGCAGTAGCAGAGATATATGTTAGAACACATATTATAGATGTTTGAAGCCAAGTTGAGTAACCTTTGTGGTTCTTTTTAGATTGTGTTTCTATTTAGTTTATAATAAATTGAATATTTTTATTATTCCTTTTAGTGTGTTGGGCAAGTCGTTCAAAAAAACTCTCCCCCCATTTACTTAGATTGGGTAGTGTCTTGCAAGCCCTTGTTGGGACACTAACCTTAAGAATCTGAGCTTGAGAAACGGGGTAATTACCTTCTTTATTGTTTGATATAAGTCTTTGACCCTCAAAGGTTTTCCCCCATAAAAAACAGGGTCTACCCATTTTTCTATACGGTCCTTCCATGACCAACCATGCCCATTTGCCTATATGTGTGGTGTCACACTCTGTACCATAGCAATTGTGTCTTGCATGCCAACACATGTGGGTGAACCATACCTGACAACATTTCCCATGTCCCCTACAGGTACTCACGCTTTGCTAGAGGCATCAGAGAAGGAGGATGTAGGCCAATCAGGGAGCAGCGCTTCCAGGCCGTCAAGGTCTGCCACTACTGCCGCCACCACCCCGCAAAGGCCCACACAGGCCACACCAAGGCAGATGTCCTGGTGTGTAACGCCGCGGCAGAGCAGGGCCAAGCCAACACCCACATCGCAGGCCACCAGGAGCAGTGCAGGGCACACTGCACCCACACCCACAGCCGGAGGCACAGACACTGAGGCCACACCTACTGCCAGGACGACTGAGGAGCTACAAGGGGACACCAGCCTGGTGCCTGGTGCCATCACCTGCCAAAGGGCCACACTCGCCGGGGAGCCCTCCACACCATCAGCGGCAACAAACCCCAGAGAGCCATCCACGCCGCCAGCGCCAACACTCCCCGGAGACCCTTCAACGCCGCCAGTGCGCATGGACACCAGAGCCGGACATGGATACACCTTCATATGTCTCCCCGCATTGCAGCTCAGCACCAGTGCAGAGCCCCTCACCCACACAGCACACTAGAACATGGTGTTTCAGAAGAGATGGAGGAGATTTGCCACACTCACTCTGCGCATGCCATGGCGTCGAAGGTCTGAGACAACAGCCAACACGTCCGCCGTGCCACTGTACGCCCAGAAGGCGTTGCTGCACTGGCAGAGGCCATCCGGTAGAGCACAGAGGTGCAACAGCAGCAGAACCTGGGGAAAGGCTCTGTCCCATCCACTTTATCCACACCCACACCCAGAGAGGGGTCACAGCAGGGCATGCTGCGGTGACAGTCACATTGTCTTCAGCACCCAAAATCACCAGGGGTCGCGAGGGGGCAGGGGAAGAGGCCACAGTTGTGAAGGACTCTAGGACACTGATTGCCATGAGTGGCCATGCTGGGGTGTTGGTGTCGGTGGTGGGAGGGGGTAGGCGGCATAGTGTGATGAGGTGTTGGTGGTGGGACTGGGGGGGATAGTTGGGGCACTTTAATCTATAAAAACCATTAAACCTCATCAATGCGAGGACATTACTGATTGTGTCATTGTCGTGTGCATTGATTGGGGTTGTGTCACGCAGTGGTGCATGGCTTCTGCCATGTGAAAGTGTTAAAATAAATTGTCTATAAGTCCCTGGCATGCCATTCTCCCATCCCTCACGTCATCTCTGGCAATGTGTTCATATGCCTCTGCCAAAGGCACTGCATCCTCATCCTCTGGGGGTGGCATGTGCACGTCAGGGGGTAGAGGAACATTTATTGTTAGCCATATATTGTCCATCATTGCACACACAAGCACAATTTTGCCACCTTTCTCTGGGGCATACATCAGGGCTCCACCGGTACGGTTGAGGCAGCAGAAAGATGCCTTCAGAAGGCCGGAGGTATGCTCGATGCACACACGGGTCCTGGTGTGAGCGTGCTCGTAGGCATTCTCTTGCAGTGGTTGTGGGTCACACACAGGGGTCATTAGCCAGGGCAGCTGTGGGTATTCAGAGTCCCCTGAATGGGAGGGGCACAGGCATTAGTCACGGTGTAAGGTATGAGGGTGGACTTCCATGATATCAGGTCAATGGACCGCTTGTGAATGCAGATGGGCCTTAATTTCGAGGCATGTGTCTATTCTATGTCTGTGCATGCAGTGTCACTAACGCCATGCATTGTTTGTGGTTCGCATGCACCCTGTTCCCTTGCAGCATATGTTATGTAAGGTGTCTGTTGGCGACAGGTGCAGCGTACATGGTGGTTGTCATGTGGCTGTGTATTCACACCGTGCATGTGGCATGCTGGTTTCCCCCTGGACCCTCCCTGGGCGTCTGGTGGCAATGGGAGGGCATTGTGGGCTGCCCGTATGTGGGTGCATGGCCGTGGCACTGGCAAGGATGTTGTTCTGTGAGGCAATTTGGCCATTTGTCAGCATTGCTTTCGTATGTGCATGTTGCATTGTGGTACCAGTAGTCATGTTGGTGTGTTTGGTTGATACTGTGGGCCCGATTCATGGAAGTGTTTTATAATGGTGCAATCCCATAGGAAAATGTTCCATGAATCAGGCCCTCTATATGTACTATTTCTTCTCCATGCAGCTAAGTTCGAAATGTGCATGTTAATCTGATAAACGGGCGCCTGGTTAAGGCCCTGCTCCAACCAGGTAGGTGAACATTCAGAATACAAAAATGAGCAAGGTTATGGAACCCAAACCAACACTTACTCCTAACTGACAAATATCAAATGTTGACAATGACTGCTGTTGTCGCAAAATTTTATAAATAAAAAGCATATATCGTCAGTGCATCGATAATCATAGGACACTCAACAAGTTACATAAAACATATACAACATGGTACAATTAGTGTTCATCCAAAAGCTACTATTTGGATAATGATTCACAACTAATACATACTCTATGGTCCTTTCCTCAGGAATGGCATGAGAAACAAATGTGCGTTCATAATACAAAGTGCAAATGTCACTAATCTGGACAGTGCATCGGTGAGACACTGGGACAAAAGTCATATCGTCAAAACAACTGTGGTCCGGCCTAATAGAGCTAAGCTGGTGTAGCTGCTGTTCGGTCGTCCTTCATCAGGACGGGATAACTTTACATGGGGATTATCCTGTGGACTCTGTCGAAAAATAGACAGAGAAGAGGGTCGGGAGTGTGTAGGGTTCTAGGAGAATTGCTATATTCAAGACTGCAATAAATGCTATTGTTGATCAAATTAAAACGGATCTTACCGTATTGGGTTGCAGAAGTGCAACAGTCTGGATGTCCAAGTGGTCAGACAAGGGATTCGATAATCCAGCGTGGGTCAAATCTGCAGATAATGACTGGGGAATACATGAAAAAGGGGCGTGACGTGAACTAGCAGCGGGTAGTGCTATTCACATATAAGAGCACTTACCCTGTGGATGCCTGTGGACTGGATGAGTCAGAAGGTAATAGCATTTGCATTTGGATATACTCCAACATAGGTAGGCGCAACGTCTCAAGAAGGTCATTGCTGTTGGTGGAACAAGGCAGTAATTAGTTTACTTTAGTTTACTACACGTGGTTCCCTCCCAGGGGTTCATGCAGATAAATAAGATGCGACTATAAACGGGCAGTGCAGAGTGGGTACTACGGCCTGCCCCATTCCCTGAATCAGGAGTATAAAACGCGGGCGGGTTTCGGCAAAACTAATGTGCTAGTAACTAGACTAATCCTTGAGCAGGCACAAGATGGCTAATGAGCATGTAGTGCCCAGGATCAGAAAAATATGTGCAGGATTAGTGAAAGTGTGTTCAATTCAATCGGTAACTGCGTTTATCCAAGGGAATCTGTGGTTACATACTGGTGTAGAAATCCCAATGGGGTGCTGTCACGGGACTGCTTACGAGCACCAAGTGGCTCAAAACCGAGTGGACGAGCAAAATCAATCGATTTAAACAAGCATGCCTCATGTGTGATCGTTATAATATCGGGTCACACGAAGAATTAAAGGGTTTTTTTACCGCACGCGGCTCGGAAAACACAAGTCCGGATACCTGCAAGGTGTCTAGCAGCTTCTCGCCGTCTGCTGCAGGAAAAGAGTGTGATTGCCATGGTAACGACAATAGTTTATGACGGTGGCCATTTTAGATTGTCAACGTTGCATTACTGGTCGGCCTGTTGTGCTGTGTGTATTCAAAGCTGCTACAGTGATCCACGACAGACGGAAAGTGCTAAAAAATAATGAACACACCAAAGTTGGATGGCTAAAGAATTTAGATGCTTTAATCTATAGATGGTGTGTGCTGTTGTCATGGCGTGACTGAAGGTGAGGCAAAACAACTTATGAGTATCTGGGAGACCACTAATACATGGAAATCAAACATCCCCGAGTGTAATACAGTACAGAATAATACAGTTGAGGGGTGTGTACACATGCCTAGCTCACGTGTGGTTACATCTCTGTGCAGTGTAGTGCAACATGATGTCTAAAACAGGCACATGACTTGACAGTAAAGAAGCTCACATATCAGTATACCATTTTTCAATATAAAAAATTGTGTGGCATGTTTACACAAGCCCATTACAAAAACCCAATTGGATATAATTAGCCGGCCCGGTGTCAGAAACCTAGGTAATGTCTAATAACACCCCTGTACATTGTGTTGCATTGTACAACATATTGTCTGAGACAGGCAATTCAAACGAATTAACCCCTGTGAAGCTGGTGAGGTCTGATCACAAATCGGGATAAAGTTTGCCTTAACACAAGCGTGTCATTAAAAACAATGGCAATTCGGATGATGGTGGGGGTGTCTAAATCCATATCGATATAATATCATACATTGTGTTCCATGAGTGATAGGTAGAAGTCTATATACACAAGGCACCACCCCGGTGCATGAGACCCCATAGTGTTAACTGCAAAAGTGGGGATTTACATGGTTAAATAAAATGTTTCCACTCCACGGTCACATTGAGTCCTTCTCTTACGGTGTTTAACTTGTGAACCCACTTTTGTTCAAGTTGGGTCAGTGCCTTGTCAATGTCACCTCCCTTTATTCTCGGGGACAGTTTTTGAAGTACAAACCACTTGAGGTCCATGTTGGTATGTTTTTTGTGGTTGTAATGTTCCACCAGAGGTTTGTCTGGTACTTTGTTTTTGATGCACGACCAGTGCTCAGATACTCTTGTCTTGATAGCTCTCATCATTTTTCCAGTATAGCAATTAGTCTGGTCTTTTAGAATCCAGGAGCTGTTTTTGTATTTAAAGATCTTTTTGGTTTCCGTAAATTGACAGGCTAAACACTGGCCACATCTGAAGTGTCATTGTACTGGTGGGAAGTTCCATAGAGTATTGCGTGGAGTATTGGGTGGAGTGATCGGGACGATGAAAGAATAAACAAGAGATTCTTTCAAGTTTTGGCTTTTCTTAAATGCAAAAAGAGGTATCTTGTTGAAGGTTCCGGAGTTCTTTATCAGATGCAAATGTTTTTTGACCATGTTTTTGATGAGGTTGCTCAAAGGACTGTACGTAGTGACACATACCAGTCTATCCAAGTCCTTTCTAGGTTTTTTTGTTAGACATATTGCTCTGTCTGTGTTTGCCGCCCTTTTCTTGGCGTTCTTAATGGCTTTCTTGGGGTATCCTCTATATGCGAGTCGCATGTTTGTTGTATTTTGCAACTTCAGGAGTAGTTCCTTCTGACTTTGTAAAAAACTGCCCGCAGAGCAAGTTGTATTTGAGGCCGTCAGGGTGATAACTCTCGAAATGTAGAAGACTATTTCGATCAGTCGGTTTGCGATAAAGTTTGGTCCTCAAAATGTTGCCAGATCTATAGATATGAAGATCTAGAAAGTCAATGCAATGATAGTCCCATTTTATGGTAAATTGTATATGTTCATTGGATTGATTCAGCCATTGATGGAATAATGACATTTCTTGTTGTGTACCATGCCACACCAGGAAGACGTTGTCTATGTAGCATTTCCAGACAACAATGTTCTCTCTGTATGGATTTTGTGCGGCTGTGATATAGTCAGTTTTGTACTTAGCAATGTACAGTTTAGGGATGTCAGGGGCAATAGTGGCCCCCATAGTGACTCCTTTAGTCTGTTAATATAGTTGATTCCGAAACAGAAAGACGTTTTCGGACATGGCAAGTCTCACACACTCGAGGATGAAGTTGGTGGGAGTGGTGATGTTATCTGCTCTCTTGTCTAGGAGTGTTCCGAGGGCTTCTAAACCTTCTTGCTGAGGTACAGAGGTGTATAAAGCCTCAACTTCCATTGTAGCTAGAATATAGTCATCTTGCTGTAAAGACTGGAGGGGGATGTCTGTACTTCCGCTCTCTATATGGTAGAGGAGAGGCACAGAGGACCCCAGCCTAGATTCTCTATTATTGGTAACATAGTCGAGCAATCAAGGCCTAGCTTCTCAGGAGGTGATGCAGGCTGGTTCTTAAGTACAGTGTAGTCCCCGAACTCCCACAAAGGAATGTCCATATACTGTATTACTGAAAACACAGTCTTTATATATTTAATATTCAAAGGTATGTACACGATCCCAATAACGCACTTTGTACTCGGGAATCAACAATGATAAATATATACAATTCTAAAGTGGTACCACCAATGTTATCAAATCTCATTAAAGTGCATCAACTGTACGGTTAAAATGTCACACAGATCAATAGCAAGGAGACGAGCAATAGAGATAGGAAGGAACATAAGATGGTTGAAACAATAGGCAGAATACTGGCCCCTACCGATCGACACAGTACTGTGTGGAGATCCCCCCCCACCTGGGCAACCTGTAAAATAAAGATATATAGCACAAGCCCAGTCCATATATTGTTCAATAGCCTTATTTCCTCCTATTAAGGTTTTACCCCCCCCCAATGTACCTGGTGGAGTAGAGTTCTTCGAAGACGCGTCGAAGGATCCTTCTTGAGTGACTCCCTTTAAAGCAGGAGCCACGGATCGTCGAGAGGCGTCGAAGATGGTGAACTTATAGTGGACAGCAGCGATGAGAAGTTCAAGGGTGCCGAGACCCTGATGTCGATCCAGGCGGTGCTCGTCAGCAAACGTCCTGCGAGGATGAGGTGTGCGGGGCACCTCAGCGACGGATGGTTCAGGACCGCAAAGAGTTTCAGAAGAACTGTGGCCCAACAAGGGCGTTGAGTCGTCGAAGTCTTTGTGGCCTTCAGGTGGCGGGAAACCCACCGGCGGATTCTCCTCGGCGCGTTGGTCGTCCTCGACTTTCTCCGGCGGGACAAAGCGGTCGACGTTGCGGACAAGGGAGTCCTTGGATTCAAATGTTCTTAGGCAAAGGAGCGGGCGGCTCCGGTCGTCAGCGGCACGGCGTCAAGTGGTCCCCACGGCTGGGCAACACAACTTTGACGGGCCTCCAGCGGTTACACAAACCTGCGAACCCTGGCCAACGGCAATAGACTTCGACAGCGGCGAAGTCCGGGTGCTTTGCTTCATTCTCCTCAGCGGTCCGGTCTCGGGTCGGCAGCCTTTCGAGGGTTTGACTTCCAGGGAGCTTTGGCGAAGGTTAGCGGTGCTCGATGGTCCCTCGGAGCACGGGAAGTGGGCGCCTTACCAGGTCTTCTCTCCTATCAGTCCTTGACGAATTTGGCAGCTTTCAGATCAGGTCGAAGCAAATGCAACAGCAAGTCTTCTTCTTCCAGCTGGGCGTCGAGGATCAGCAGTTCCAATTACCCTTCAAGTGTAGACACAGCTTCTGAACAATTTCCAGTGGTGAGAGGTCCCCAGATATACTATCTTGTCTCTCATCCACACGACTGGGTCACTCTCAGCAGCCAATCATACAGAAGGGCATTCATGCAGTCAGTCAGCCAATCAGGCACACAGTGCATTCAGGCCATCCTCCTCCCTCTCAGACACTCACAACAAGGAATGTGGATTGGGAAAAATACCCAGCCATTCAACACTACACACTGCATGCAGGCCAGTTTCGGGCAGGGCTGTCTCAGTCTTTGTCTCTCATACCAGAAACCAGACAGCCACAACAAGAAGTGCATATTGGTCACACACACCATTCACCCAGGTACCACACCCACAACATAGTCACTGGGAAGGCTCCAGTCAGTCTGGACTGGACTTCACAACAACACCATATATGGAACTTCCACCCAACAGCCAGTCAGGACCTTGGGAAAACAAGGTAATAGGTAATAGAAAGCAAGAGGCCACAGGGGCCATCTTGTTTTCCATCAGGAATCAACTGATTCCAATGGCAGGGCCTGGGTATCCCAAAATGGAGGATACTCAGCGCACCTGTCAAATTCAGCATGGAGCTGCCACCAGTCCATACCCTGCTCTGCGGGCCACCCACAGGTGCCCAAAAACATACACTAGGGGCACAGGGTTGTACCCCCACCCATGGGTGCTGTAAGGGTATCCCACGGGTCTGTTGACCAAACCAAAAGAGGGAGAGCTGCACCGCCAGGAGTCCCACATGAACTCCTGCGCGAAAAATATGACAGAACACACGATAAAAAGGCAGTAAAGGAAAAGGATGTGGAGGCCCTGTCCCTCTGATGCATTTCCAGCATCACAGTCGCGCCCCCCAGACTGAGGTGGAGGGTGCCTAATCTCCCACGGGATAGACACCCTCATCCAGACGGTCAGCATACCTTCTGGAAAGGCCATCTGCATTATTGTGACTCTTCCCTGGTCTGTGCGCTATAGTGAAGTCTAGCCCTTGCAGGCTAATGGACCACCTGAGCAGTTTCAGGTTTTCACCCTTCATCTGCATAAGCCACTTCAGCGGCTTATGTTCTGTTTGGACCTTGAATGTAGGGCCTAAAACGCCTAAGGCTCCAAACTATACTGAAACACTCCTTCTCAACAGTAGCCCACCTAAGTTCTCTACCCATGAGTTGTCTACTGATGAAGATGGTAGGATGTTCCCTCCCTTTGTCATCTAACTGGGACAAGACAGCTCCAATTCCGGTGTCGCAGGCATCCGTCTGGACGATAAAGGGTCAGCTGTAGTCAGGCGCACACAACACAGGTGCCCTCACAGACTTTCTTTGAAGCCCTCAAAGGCCCTCTGACAGTCTTGCGTCCAATTAACCTTCCTAGGTTGTTTGGGGGAAGTCAGAGCTGTCAGTGGTGCAGCAATGGTTCCATAGTCCGCCATGAAATTGCGATAATACCCAGTGAGGCCCAAAAAGGCTCTCACCTGGGTTTGAGTAGTGGGAGTCTCCCAGTCCTGTACATCCTGTACCTTACTGAGGAAAGGTTGGATTTGACCCCCTCCTACCTCATGACCAAGATATGTGACTTTCCCCTGAGCTATCTGGCACTTGGTGGCCTTGATAGTGAGGTTAGCCCTTTTCAAGGCCTGCAACACCTTACCCAGATATGTCAAATGCTCTTCCCAAGTGGAAGTGTAGACGGCAATGTCGTCTAAATAAGCCACACAAAAGGCTTCCAGCCCACTGAGAGCATGATTGACCAATCTCTGGAAGGTGGCAGGGGCATTCTTCAACCCAAAAGGCATGACCCTAAACTGGTAGAGTCCCTCTGGTGTTGAGAACGCCGTCTTTTCCTTGGCATGGTCCGTCAGAGCTATTTGCCAATAGCCTGAGGTGAGGTCAAAGGTGCTCACAAATTTGGCAGCACCTATGGTGTCCACGAGCTCATCAGCCCTGGGCAATGGGTGCGCGTCAGTTTTGGTGACGGCATTGACTCCTCGGTAGTCCACACAGAACCACCAATCCTTGGTACCTGCCTGGGAACTTGCCTTGGGGACAAGGACCACGGGACTGGACCAGGGACTGGTTGAGGGTTCAATAACACCCAGATCCAACATCTTGGCGACCTCAGCCTGGATGTGGTTCTTAACAGTGTCTGACATACGGTAGCTCCTGCTTTTGATAGGCACGCTGTCACAAGTGTCAATCTCGTGCTTACACAACGGTGTAAGGCCTGGCGTCAGCGAAAACAGAGAGGCATACTGCTGGAGCAAAGTCCTGCAGGCCCTCTGCTGCTCTGTTGTCAAATCTGGAGAGAGATGCACTCCCTCCACTGAGCCATCCTGAGGGTTGCTATACAGCAAATCAGGAAGGGGCTCACTCTCATCCTCTTCTTGCTCTGAAGCTAGCAGGAGACATGAGACTTCTGCTCGCCTGTGGAAAGGCTTGAGCCGATTAACATGGAATACCTGAGGCGCTACCCCTGGGATTCCCATGTCAACCAGATAATTGACCTCGCCCATCTTGGAGATTATGCTGAAGGGTCCAGTCCATTTATCTGCCAATGCCCGAAGCTTGGTAGGCTCCATCACGAGGACCTCCTGTCCCGGAGTCCAATCCACTTGCGATGCTTTAAGGTCATGCCAGTATTTGTTCAATTCCTGGCTGGCCTTGAGATTCGCTGTTGCCTGACCCATCATCTGTGTCATCCTCCGTCTGAGGCCTAACACATAGTCCCCCACTTGCTTGGTGGGACCTGGAGGGGTGGCTTCCAAACCTTCTCTGATCAAGGCAAGGGGCCCCCTCACGGGATGTCCAAAGAGTAACTCAAAGGGGCTGAAACCAACACCCTCTTGAGGTACCTCTCTGTAAGCAAACAGCAGGCATGGCAGGAGGAGATCCCATTTCCTCCTTAGGGGCTCTTCCAAAGCACCTATCATGCCCTTGAGAGTTTTATTAAATCTCTCAACCAGACCATTGGTCTGGGGATGGTAAGAGGTGGAGAACTTATAGGTTACTCCACACTCTTTCCACATGGTCTTCATGTAACTAGACATGAAGTTGGATCCTTTGTCAGAGACAACCTCCTTGGGGAATCCAACACGGGTGAAAATGCCCAGGAGAGCCCTGGCAACCACCTTGGCAGTTACAGTCCGAAGGGGTATAGCCTCAGGGTACCTGGTGGCATGATTTACCAAAACCAGGATGAACCGATGTCCACCTGAAGTGGGAGGGTCCAGGGGACCGAACAATGTCGATGCCCACCCTCTCAAATGGTGTGCAAACCACTGGCAATGGCTGCAGTGGGGCAATGACACTGCCTCCAGTCTTGCCAGACAACTGGCAAGTTGGGCAGGTCCTGCAGTGGGACTCCACTTCTACTCCCATCCGGGGCCAGTAGAAATGGGCAGAGAGCCATGTAAGATCGGGATGATCCTCCGGGTTGAGAACCTCTCCCACAGGAGAGACTTCTGGCTCTTCTCCCACAGGAGTAGAGACGGTGGTTTACCACTAGACCCAGCCCGTCCGGAGCATGGATCCCAATGGGTGCTGTAGGAACAGCAGGAAGAGAAGGAGCTCCCTCCACAGAGGTGGCCTTCTTGTTCTTCCTTCGTCTTGCCTTTGTAACGCTCACCTGATTCTCGCAGAGGCGCCGGTCTTGACTGACTGGGCGACTACCGTATCTTCAAAGGTGATGTGCAGCACCCGGTTGGCTCTTTGGGCTGGACCTCTGTGCCCTGTATGCCTGACGTGCAGAGTAAGATGTCTGCAGATAGAAAATACGGGGTTAATGAACTGGGGTTATTGGGGTGTCCCTATCTCTTTCCTCTTCTCCTCTCCTGTAAACCCCCACAGGTTAACGCTCTCACCTTAGGTAAGTGAATGCCGAGCTCTCCATCTGCCTCGGGGCAGGGTGCTGTAACCAGTTTCTTCACTGGATAGGTAGCGCAGGCCTCTTGACTCCAGAGGACTGCTGTCCGTCGTTTACTGCACGAACTGTAAGTTTCGAGTGACTCAAATGTCTTTAAAGTCTTTAATAATGATGTCTCTTGCTTTGCAGGGTTCCGGCGATGGCGGATGACGGGCTGAAGTGAGTTGAAGATGGAGCCCGTGTGATGAATAGAAGCGCCTGGAAGCACGTAAGTAAGCGCTTGTTGCCAGCTTCACGATGCGCTCTAACTGTCTTTTTATTTTGCAGGTACAAGTTCGGAGCGGCTGCAGGGTGCCGGGATACCCACTGGGTTAGATGTGGAAAGGAGTAATGGCACGTGAGTATTAAAGTTCCCCAATGTCTTTAAACGCACCTTGTTTTGTCTTTCAGATGCGGGATGCAGCGCTGACGGCCTCCGGAGCGTGCGAAGAGTTGGTAAGCTTTTGTCTTTCAGATGCCGGAATGCAGTGTGAAGACCTCCGGAGCGCACGAAGAGTAGGTAAGCCTTTGCCTTTCAGATGCCGGAATGCTAACCTGTTCTTTCTTGTCTTTATAGGTGTTGCTGAAGACTGGATTCAGGATGGTAAGCCTTTTTCCTTAGGCCCAGGACCGGATGCAGAAGACACGATGAGCGTTCTGCTGCAGAGGGTGCAGAATAACGCAAAGCAAGATTCATCCACCGGGTGTGGTTTAAATAGCCTCCTGTAGTGCTTAGGTATATCCTTCCACAGCCACGCCTAAGTAAGAAAAGAGTTCCTGGTAAGAAAAGAGTTCCTGCCTTCCAGAAGAGTTCCAGTGTTCTGAATCTAGGGAGTGGCTCCTGCCCCACCCAACAGGAAGAGTAGTTCCAAACAGAAGAGGATCAGAGGCTCAACTGGCAGGCAAGTAAGCAGCATGGTCTGCTGCAGGTAAGTCCACCCAAGCATTATGAGCCCGGCGCTTCCAGCGCTGGGACTGGGCATATTTATGAGCCTGGTGCCACTGGCGCCAGGACTGGGTCCAAAAGGTCCCAATTGGGACTGGTTGGCACTCGGAACCTGGGTTATGGATCTGCTTCCAAGGGAGTTGGGAAAACCCTGACCTTTTGGAAGCAGAGATCATGACAGTACCCCCCCACAAGGCCCCTCCCAAACCGGGCTTCTCCGGGGGTTTTGGCTTGTCAGGAAATGTTCGGTGAAATCTTTTGATTAGGCGAGGAGCATGGACATATTCAGCAGGTTCCCAGGATCTCTCTTGGGGGCCGTAGCCTTTCCAGTCAATTAGGTAGAATAGTTTAGATTTGGAGATCTTGGAGTCCAGAATGCTTTTGACTTCAAACTCGAGTTCTCCATCAACTAGGATAGGTTTTGGAGATTTGGTTAGTCGGGTTTGAGGTTGCACGGTTTTTAATAGAGAGACGTGGAAGACCGGATGTATCTTCATGTGCGGGGGCAAGTCCAACTTGACCGCTACTGGGTTTACTATGGTAGTGATGGAATAGGGACCAAGGTATCTTGGGTTGAATGTGCGTGGCCCTTTTAGAGATAGATATTTGGTGGATAACCAGACTTGATCCCCTACTTGATAGTGAGGGGCTTCCTTCCGATGTTGATCTGCTCCTTTCTTGTATTGTTCTTTAGCCCTTTGAAGGTGAGAAACAGCTTCCTTAAAGGCTTGGGTGATTGTAGAATGCAGGTAGTCTACTGCTGGTGTTTCAAGATCTTGGAGGGGATCCAACTCCGAGGTTCGAGGGTGACTGCCGTACAAAAGAAAAAACGGGGTTTTCCCAGTTCCCGAATGGATAGAGTTATTGTAGGCATACTCGGCTATCCAAAGGATATCTTTCCAAGTTTTTTCAGTTTGTTGCAGCATGCAGCGTAAATACTGTTCCAGAGTTTGATTGGTCCTCTCGGTTTGTCCGTCGGTCTGAGGGTGGTGACTGGTCGATAGCCTCACATCAATTTGAGCCGACCGACAGCAACTTCGCCAAAAATGAGAAATAAATTGACTACCTCGATCCGAAATTAGAACCGAAGGAAAACCGTGCAGTCGGACGATGTTTTCGAGAAATTCTCGGGCCAGAGTTGCTGCTGTTGGCAAGCCTTTGAGCGGAATGAAATGCGCCATCTTGGAGAATAAGTCCACGATTACTAGAATCGTATTGTATCCGGAGCATGGAGGTAGATCGGTGATGAAGTCCATAGAAAGCGTATGCCAAGGGCGAGGTGGGATGTCAATAGGGCGTAAGAGGCCTGCTGGTCTTTCCTTTTGACTCTTGTTTTGGGCGCATACTCCACAGGACATTATAAAGTCTCTGATATCTTTTTTCCAAGACGGCCACCAGAAGTAGCGCTTGATCTTTTCTGAGGTCTTGGCTATACCGGGATGACCTTCCATTAAAGAGTCGTGATAACAAGAGATTACTTTTTTCTGTAAATCTGTGCTGGGTAGGTATAATCGTTCTTGGAAATACAATAAGTTGTCCTTTACTGCAAAGTCCTTTCCCTGCAGATGCCAATTCTGTATGTCTGCTGGAGTTACAAGTTGCCTGGCTTTATCCTTAACTTCCTCTATGGATTCTGTGGCGATTACACCCAGAATTCTTTGTTCGGGAATGATTGGTACAGGTTTAGGGTTGATCAAGTGTTCTTCCACTCCCATCCGAGAAAGGGCATCGGCTTTACCGTTCTTTGTACCAGGTCGATAGGTAATTATGAAGTCAAACTCGGCAAAGAATAATGCCCAATGGAGTTGTCTAGAGGATTGGGCTTTTGCGGTTTTCAAATATTGCAGGTTTCGGTGATCCGTAATCACAGTAACGGTGTGTCGGGCCCCCAGCAGATAATGCCGCCAAGCCTTAAAGGCAGACTTGATAGCCAGAAGTTCCTTGTCAGTAGTCGTGTAATTGACTTCAGGAGGCGAGAATTTGCGGGACCAAAATGCCACGGGATGCAACTGATTGGTTACCGGGTCCTTTTGTGATAGAACTGCCCCCATGGCAAGGCTTGAAGCATCAGTTTCCACGATGTAGGGGAGATCGGGGCGAGGGTGTTTTAAGATTGGTGCAGAGATAAATTTAGTCTTCAAATCCTGGAAAGCTTGTTCCGCCTCGGTAGACCATTCAAAACGTTTGTTTTTCTTTAACAAGGCAGTGATGGGCTGGACTATTCGAGAGAACTCGGGGATAAACCTGCGGTAAAAGTTAGCGAAGCCTAACATGCTTTGCACACCTTTTACGGAGGATGGTGATGGCCATTTGAGAACTGCATCGACCTTCTTTGAATCCATACGCACTCCGCCAGGTGATAATATGAATCCCAAGAATTCAACTTCAGTCACGTTGAAAACACATTTTTCCAACTTAGCGAAAAGTTTGTGTTGACGCAATCTTTCGAGGACCATTTTCACGTGTTTCCGATGTTCAGATTCCGATGAAGAATAAACGAGAATGTCGTCGATGTAAACAACAACACACACATCTATGAGCTCTCTGAGGACATCGTTCATAAAATATTGAAAGGCGGCCGGGGCATTGCAAAGTCCGAAGGGCATGACCTGATATTCAAATAGCCCATACTTGGTGCGGAAGGCCGTCTTCCATTCATCGCCCTCTTTTACTCGTACCAAGTGGTAAGCTCCTCTAAGATCCAACTTTGTGTATATGCATGCTTTTCTGACTTGGTCCAGGAGTTCAGGGATCAAAGGTAACGGATATCTATTCTTAACGGTGATCTGGTTCAGGGAGCGATAATCGATACAAGTCCTAAGGTCTCCTTCCTTTTTTGGAACGAAGAACAAAGCTGAAGAGGCAGGGGACTTGGAAGGACGAATAAACCCATTTGCCAGGTATTGATCCAGGTATTGTCGAAGGTGAAGGTTCTCAGGCTCGGTGAGGGCATAAATTCTACTACAAGGAGGAGTAGATCCAGGTATCAGGTCTATCTGGCAGTCATAAGACCTATGAGGAGGTAGAGAGTTAGCCTGCTCCTTCCGGAAAACATCTTGGTATTCTAGGTATTCGGGAGGTAACTGGGGAGTCTCTGAAGAAATTGCTGCCAGTGCAACACCAGGTGGAGGGTGACAAGTAGAGACACATTCTGGAAACTGGACCGTTCTTGCTCGCCAATCGATCAGAGGATTGTGTTTCTCTAACCAAGGTATTCCTAGAATAATCTGGAACTGAGGGGCCTTGATCACATCGAACACGATCTTCTCATGGTGTCCATCTTGACTTACTAGCGTCACCTCTTGAGTGGTATGCGTTACTGGCCCGGAGGCTATCTCCGTACCATCCACCGTAGTAATGACGTCCTTTACAGCCTTGGGACAGAGAGTTAGATTCATCCTCAAAACCATTTCATGATCCACATAATTGCCGATGGCACCGCTGTCGACGTAAGCTTCAATTGCATGTAATCGATCCGGATTATCAGGGCTAATGAGGACCATAGGTATCACGAAATGCGAGGTCACGGAACTGGTTTTCACGCTCGGCAAGAGGACCTCTATTCTTGTCGGGCGAGGTCGTTTCCCTGCTCAGAGTTTGTAACTGTGGTAACTGCAGCTCCTACTGCCTTCTTGGCAGGTTTCACCGGACAGTCTCGAAGAAAGTGCCCTGAGTTTCCGCAATATAGGCATAATTGCAACTGTTTTCTCCTTTCCCGCTCCCTTTGTGTTAGAGGACCTTTCAGACCCCCTATTTGCATGGGTTCCCCGGAGTCTACTCCTTTGGAAGGAGTTGGCGGTTTGGAAAATACTCGGGCATCAAACTTGGAACGATCGGCCTTCCTGTTCTGCAGTCTGTGATCTATTTGAACGACCAAGTCTATATAATCCGAACAGTCTTGTGGGGGATTCACTACTTGGGCTAAAACGTCTTTGAGCTCTCCACGTAGACCTCTATAAAACAGCGTAATCCTTTTGTCCTCAGGCCATTGAGTTTCCACTATTAGTCTATTGAAAGATGCAATATAAGCCAAAAGGTCTTGATTACCCTGTCGCAACGAAAGAAGCTCATTGTCCAAGGCCTGCCCCTGTGCATGTCTTGCGAACAGTTTTTCCATACTAAGCTGAAAGGCTTGAAAATCATGGAGAACCGGATCATCTTGATTAACTAGAGGGATCGACCAGTCTGCCGCATTGCCACTAAGGTACGAAAGTACAAAAGCTACTTTAGCTTGATCAGTTGGAAAGGCTGCTGGCCGGCATAAGAAGTGCAACCGGCACTGATTGATAAATACCGCAAACCTCTTTGGGTCACCAGAAAATCGTTCGGGCGGAGCCAGAGGTACATTCCCAGGTAGGTTGATCTGCACTGGATTCATAGAGGATGTTGAAGGAAGATTTGCCCCTGATGCGGGTAGCGGGGTCTGTCCGGCTTGTGACTGTAGCAATTGTCTAGCAAGATCATCTGTTCTCTCCTTGGAAATAATTAGTTCCCTTCTTAGAGCGTTCGTTTCCTGACGAGCTGCATGCACTTCTGCCCTTAGTTCCCCAAGTAACCGGGCTAGGTGGTCAGTATCCGAGGTTTCCATAGCGCCTGGGCGAGAGTTTTGCGGTAGGCTTTGCGTTCTGTAACGCTCACCTGATTCTCGCAGAGGCGCCGGTCTTGACTGGGCGACTACCGTATCTTCAAAGGTGATGTGCAGCACCCGGTTGGCTCTTTGGGCTGGACCTCTGTGCCCTGTATGCCTGACGTGCAGAGTAAGATGTCTGCAGATAGAAAATACGGGGTTAATGAACTGGGGTTATTGGGGTGTCCCTATCTCTTTCCTCTTCTCCTCTCTGTAGACCCCCACAGGTTAACGCTCTCACCTTAGGTAAGTGAATGCCGCGCTCTCCATCTGCCTCGGGGCAGGGTGCTGTAACCAGTTTCTTCACTGGATAGGTAGCGCAGGCCTCTTGACTCCAGAGGACTGCTGTCCGTCGTTTACTGCACGAACGGTAAGTTTCGAGTAACTCAAATGTCTTTAAAGTCTTTAATAATGATGTCTCTTGCTTTGCAGGGTTCCGGCGATGGCGGATGACGGGCTGAAGTGAGTTGAAGATGGAGCCCGTGTGATGAATAGAAGCGCCTGGAAGCACGTAAGTAAGCGCTTGTTGCCAGCTTCACGATGCGCTCTAACTGTCTTTTTATTTTGCAGGTACAAGTTCGGAGCGGCTGCAGGGTGCCGGGATACCCACTGGGTTAGATGTGGAAAGGAGTAATGGCACGTGAGTATTAAAGTTCCCCAATGTCTTTAAACGCACCTTGTTTTGTCTTTCAGATGCGGGATGCAGCGCTGACGGCCTCCGGAGCGTGCAAAGAGTTGGTAAGCTTTTGTCTTTCAGATGCCGGAATGCAGTGTGAAGACCTCCGGAGCGCACGAAGAGTAGGTAAGCCTTTGCCTTTCAGATGCCGGAATGCTAACCTGTTCTTTCTTGTCTTTATAGGTGTTGCTGAAGACTGGATTCAGGATGGTAAGCCTTTTTCCTTAGGCCCAGGACCGGATGCAGAAGACACGATGAGCGTTCTGCTGCAGAGGGTGCAGAATAACGCAAAGCAAGATTCATCCACCGGGTGTGGTTTAAATAGCCTCCTGTAGTGCTTAGGTGTCTCCTTCCACAGCCACGCCTAAGTAAGAAAAGAGTTCCTGGTAAGAAAAGAGTTCCTGCCTTCCAGAAGAGTTCCAGTGTTCTGAATCTAGGGAGTGGCTCCAGCCCCACCCAACAGGAAAAGTAGTTCCAAACAGAAGAGGATCAGAGGCTCAACTGGCAGGCAAGTAAGCAGCATGGTCTGCTGCAGGTAAGTCCACCCAAGCATTATGAGCCCGGCGCTTCCAGCGCTGGGACTGGGCATATTTATGAGCCTGGTGCCACTGGCGCCAGGACTGGGTCCAAAAGGTCCCAATTGGGACTGGTTGGCACTCGGAACCTGGGTTATGGATCTGCTTCCAAGGGAGTTGGGAAAACCCTGACCTTTTGGAAGCAGAGATCATGACAGCCTTAGACCGCGCCTTTGGCTCGGGTACCTGACTCACAGCCAGACCCGGGGTCACCTGTGACCTAGTGACCGCAGCAGCAGTCATAGGAAGACCATCCGAGATCAATACCAACTCTACTAGATCATTACCTAACAGAATGTTAGCAGGGACTTGGTCCTGAACCAGGACAGGAAGCTTTGCTCTCTTGTCTCCAATTATGAGTGTGACTAAGGCTACAGGCGATAATTTGGGAGGCCCACCAGCTAACCTGGTGGTTCTCAGAGGAGCACCTACATAGTCCTCTGGCTTGAGCAGGGTCCTGTCCACCACTGCCATGCTTGCCCCAGTGTCTCTCAAACCAGTAGAAGGCTGGCCATTCAGGGGGACACTTTCCAAAAATCTACGGGTGTTCTGTGGGATAGTCGCCAGTACTTCTGCGTACTGGTCCCAGGCCCCAAGGGACACTAAGGAAATCTCTACAGGAGCACCAAATGTGATCCCTGTAGAGGAGGGGAGGACAGTGGCCTCCACCTCAGACATGGGGTAAGGGTAGGTCAGGCTGACAGCCTGTACTCCAAGTGCCTTACCTTTACACTTGGAGTCACCCCTCTTGTGATCCAGAGCCCCACAATCCCAACAAGTGCCGGCAGTGCGGGGTACGGTACTGGAACCACTGGGAGCCTGCTTTGCAGCAGGTGGACCACTACTCTTATTCCCACCCACAGATGACTTATCCCCACTAGATTTTTGGGTCTTAGGAGAGGAGGGTTTAGGTTTACCCGACTGTGACTGCTTTTGGGACTCCTCAGCTTTCTGAGAGGCCCCCTTTTCTTTGTCCTTGTCCTTCCCACTGGAGTCCTTAGGGGACACCCGGTGGGAGACCCACTTGTCAGCCAGCCTAGCCAGCTCAAAGGGATCCAAAATGTTCTGGTCAGCAACATACTGACGCAGCTCCGGTGAACAGGCTTCAGAAAAATGCTCAAAAAACAACAGGTGGGACAATTCAACAAAAGTTTTCACCTTGTAACCATCAATCCACCCCATCATGTTCATGTGCGCAGCACTCACCCAGTCTACCCAAGACACATTCTCTCTTTTCTTAAAATCCCTGAACCTCTTAAGGTATTGGGTAGGTGTCTTGCCAAACTTGGCAATTAAAGCAGACTTCATACACTCATACTGGCCCCTGTCTTCCACACTCAGCTTCATAATACAGTCATACCCAGTCTGAGGCACTCAGCTTAACAAACACTTAGCCCAATCGCTTTTGTCAACATCATGAATTGCACAAGCCATTTCAAACGCTTCAATCCATTGGAGGATATCAGAACCCTCCACAAACACCCCAACCAAATCTTTCATAAACTTGGTAGCTGGGGACCTGCCACTCTCAACTGGTTTAGCTGAAGTCTCCACTCTAGCTTTCTCTAGCTGGATTATTTGGTGCTCAGTGTCCCTATCTTTGAGTATCACTTGCTGTGCCAACTCCTCTTTCTTCAACTCAGCTTAGGTTGCCAACTTTTTTGTATTGAAAGGCTAACTGTTCCCGTTGTAGCTCCAATTTTAAAAATGCAATCTTCAGGGCGTCCCCCTGAAGAGCAGTGCTGGGGTTCGGAACAGAGGCAGCAGGAATGGTGGCATTCCCAGAAACAGATTCAGTAGAAATCCCAGGGGCAGAGTCCTCATTGGTTGCATTCCCCCCCTCATCAAGCGTTTCACCATCAGTCTAGTAGTCCACCAGGGCAGCTATCAGCTCAGCCCTAGACGTATCCACAAAGTCTAATTCCCTGGCTTCACAAGCACTCTGGAGAGCCTCTAAGCTCATCCTAGTCAATTTACCATTTGCAATAGAGTCGATTGCTTGTAATGCACTTATTTTGTACACAACCAAACCTTAATTTAATAAAGTGCAGATATTTTGTAAGTGGCACGGTTATACACTGATTCATAAAACCATAAGCATCCCACCGCTGCCACCAGTGTAAAGACTGGAGGGGGGTGTCTGTACTTCCACTCTTTATATGTAAGAGGAGAGGCACAGAGGACCCCAGCCAAGATTCTCTATTATTGGTAACATAGTCGAGCAATCAAGGCCTAGCTTCTAAGGAGGTGATGCAGGCTGGTTCTTAAGTGCAGTGTTATCCCCGAACCCCCACAAAGGAATGTCCACACACTGTATTACTGAAAACACAGTCTTTATATAATTAATATTCAAAGATATGTACACAATCCCAATAACGCACTTTGTACTCAGGAATCAACAATGATAAATATATACAATTATCAAATCTCATTAAAGTGCATCAACTGTATGGTTAAAATGTCACACAGATCAATAGCAAGGAGACCAGCAATAGAGATAGGAAGGAACGTAAGATGGTTAAAACAATAGGCAGAATACTGGCCCCTACCGATCGACACAGTTCTGTGTGGAGATCCCCCCACCTGGGCAACCTGTAAAATAAAGATATATAGCACAATCCCAGTTCATATATTGTTCAAAAGCCTTATTTCCTCCTATTAAGGTTTTACCCCCCCAATGTACCTGATGGAGTAGAGTTCTTGGAAGACGCGTCGAAGGATCCTTCTTGAGTGACTACCATTAAAGCAGGAGCCACGGATCGTTGAGAGGCGTCGAAGATGGTGAACTTATCGTCGACGGCGGCGATGAGAAGTTCAAGGGTGCCGAGACCCCGATGTCGATCCAGGCGGTGCTCGTCAGACCGTCCTGCAAGGCTGAGGTGTGTGGCGCACCTCGGCGACGGATGGTTCAGGACCGCAAAGAGTTTCAGAAGAACTGTGGCCCAACAAGGGTGTTGAGTCGTCAAAGTCTTTGTGGCCTTCAGGTGGCGGGAAACCCACCGGCGGATTCTCCTCGGCGCGTTGGTCGTCCTCGACTTTCTCCAGCGGGACAAAGCGGTCGACGTTGCGGACAAGGGAGTCCTTGGATTCAAATGTTCTTAGGCAAAGGAGCCGGGGGCTCCGGTCGTCGGCGGCACGGCGTCAAGTGGTCCCCACGGCTGGGCAACACAACTTCGACGGGCCTCTAGCGGTTACACAAACCTGCGAACCCTGGTCGACGGCAATAGACTTCAACAGCGGCGAAGTCTGGGTGCTTTGCTTCGTTCTCCTCAGCGGTCCCGTCTCGGGTCGGCAGCCTTTCGAGGGTCTGACTTCCAGGGAGCTTCGGCGAATGTTAGCGGTGCTCGATGGTCCCTCGGAGCACGGGAAGTGGGCGCCTTACCATGTCTTCTCTCCTATCAGTCCTTGACGAATTCGGCAGCTTTCAGATCAGGTCAAAGCAAATGCAACAGCAAGTCTTCTTCTTCCAGCTGGGCGTCGAGGATCAGCAGTTCCAGATACTCTTCAAGTGCAGACACAGCTTCTGAACAATTTCCAGTGGTGAGAGGTCCCCAGATATACTATCTTGTCTCTCATCCACACGGCTGGGTCACTCTCAGCAGCCAATCATATAGAAGGGCATTCATGCAGTCAGTCAGCCAATCAGGCACACAGTGCATTCATGCCATACTCCTCCCTCTCAGACACTCACAACAAGGAATGTGGATTGGGACAAGTACCCAGCCATTCAACACTACACACTGCATTCAGGCCAGTTTCGGGCAGGGCTGTCTCAGTCTTTGTCTCTCATACCAGAAACCAGACAGCCACAACAAGAAGTGCATATTGGTCATACACTCCATTCACCCAGGTCCCACCCAGAGGGCGTACCCACAACATACAGTCACTGGGAAGGCTCCAGTCAGTCTGGACTGGACTTCACAACACCACCATATATGGAACTTCCACCCAACAGCCAGTCAGGGGGAAGGGACAGAGTCAGGGCTTCCCAGGACTTTGGGAAAACAAGGTCATAGGTAATAGAAAGCAAGAGGCCACAGGGGCCATCTTGTTTTCCATCAGGAATCAACTGATTCCAATGGCAGGGCCTGTGTATCCCAAAATGGAGGATACTCAGCGCTACTGTCAAATTCAGCATGGAGCTGCCACCAGCCCATACCCTGCTCTGCGGGCCACCCACAGGTGCCCAAAAACATACACTAGGGGCACAGGTTTGTACCCCCACCCATGGCACAGGGTTGTACCCCCACCCATGGGTGCCGTAGCCACGGGTCTGTTCACCAAACCAAAAGAGAGATAGCTGCACCGCCAGGAGTCCCACATGAACTCCTGCGCGGAAAATATGACAGAACACACGATAAAAAGGCAGTAAAGGACAAGGATACGGAGGCCCTGTCCCTCCGATGCATTTCCAGCATCACACTTGCATGGTGATGTCATTGAGCATATGGATGGTACCTGTGCTGTCTTTCAAAAAGGAGGCCATCTGGTCGACAAAGGGTTTCAGGAAAAAGTCGGTATATAGAGATAAAGGTTCCAGTAATGAATCACAGACCGACTTACCTTTGGTAAGATATAAAAAGCTGGGGTGCGTGGGTGTAACTTGTTGAGAAAATGAATATACTTTTCTCAACAAGTTACACCCACGTACCCCAGCTTTTTATATCTTACCAAAGGTGTATAAGAATGCAGAAAAACCTCCAGGTCGACCCATTGTGTCGGCATGTGACTCATTACTGGAACCTTTATCTCTATATACCGACTTTTTCCTGAAACCCTTTGTCGACCAGATGGCCTGCTTTTTGAAAGACAGCACAGGTACCATTCATATGCTCAATGACATCACCATGCAAGATGAATATATTCTAGCTACAATGGACATTGAGGCTTTATACACCTCCATACCTCAGCAAGAAGGTTTAGAAGCCCTCAGAACATTCCTAGACAAAAGAGCAGATACCATCTCCACTCCCACCAACTTCATTCATCCTTGAGTGTGTGAGACTTGCCATGTCCAAAAACTTTTTTCTGTTTTGGAATCAACTATATAAACAGACTAAAGGAGTCAGTATGGGTGCCACTTTTGTCCCCGACATTGCTAATCTGTACATGGCTAAGTACAAAACTGACAATATCACGGCTGCACAAAATCTATACAGAGAGAACATTGTCGTCTGGAAATGCTACATAGACGACGTCTTCCTGGTGTGGCATGGTACACAACAAGAATTGCCATTATTCCATCAATGGCTGAATCAATGCAATTAACATATATGATTTACCATACAATGGGACTATCATTGCATTGACTTTCTAGATCTTCATATCTATAGATCTGGCAACATTTTGAAGACTGAACTTTATTGAAAACCGACTGATCGAAATAGTCTTCTACATTTTGAGAGTTATCACCCTGACGGCCTCAAATACAACTTGCCCTATGGCCAGTTTTTACAAGTGAAAAGGAACTGCTCTGAAGTTAAAAAATACAACAAACATGCCCTAGGCCTACAAAAACGACTTGCATATAGAGAACACCTCAAGAAAGCCATTAAGAATGCCAAGAAAAGAGCGGCAAACACAGACAGAGCAATACGTATAACAAAAAAACCTAGAAAGGACTTGGATAGACTGGTATGTGTCACTACGTACAGTCCTTTGAGCAACCTCATCAAAAACATGGTAAAAAAATATTTCCATCTGATAAAGAACACCGGAACCCTCAACAAGATACCACTTTTTGCATTTAAGAAAAGCCAAAACTTGAAAGAATCTCTTGTTCATTCTTTCATCGAACCAATCACTCCACCCAATACTCTATGGAACTTCCCAACAGTGCCAGGACCCTTCAGATGTGGCCAGTGTTTAGCCTGTCAATTTATAGAAACCAAAAAGATCTTTAAATACAAAAACGTCTCCTGAATTCTGAAAGACCACACCAATTGCAATACTAAGCAAGTTATTTTCATCATTGAATGTCTGTGCAGACTCCTTTACCTTGGAAAAACAATGAGAGCTATCAAGACAAGAATATCTGAGCACCAGTTGTGCATCAAAAACAAAATACCAAACAAACCTCTGGTGGAACATTACAACCACAAAAAACATACCAACATGGACCTCAAATGGTTTGTACTTCAAAAACTGTCCACGAGAAGAAGGGGATGTGACATTGACAAGACACTGACCCAACCTGAAAAAAAGTGGGTTCACAAGTTAAACAATGTAAGAGAAGGACTCAATGTGACCATGGAGTGGAAACCTTTTATTTAACCATGTAAATCCCCACTTTTGCAGTTGACACTGTGGGGTCTCCGGTACAGGAGGGGCTTGTGTATATAGACTTCTACCTATCACTCATGGAACACAATGTACTATATATTATATTGATATGGATTTAGACCCCCCCAACCATCATCTGAATTGCCATTGTTTTTGATTACAAGCTTTTGTTAAGGCAGAACGTTGTACCGATTTGTGATCAGACCTCACCAGCTTTGCAAGGGTTAAGTTGTTTGAATTGCCTGTCTCAGACAAAATGCGGTACAATGCAATACAATGTACAGGGATGTTATTAGACATTACCTAGGTTTCTGACACCGAGCCGGCTAATAATGTCCAATTTGCTGAGTTTTTGCAATGGGCAAAAACAACATGCTACACAATTTTGTATATTGAAATATGGTATACCGATATGTGAACTTCTTTAATGTGAAGTCATGTGCCTGTTTTAGACATAATGTTACACTACACTGCACAGAGATGTAACCACACATGACCTAGGCATGTGTACACACCACTCAACTGGATTATTCTGTACTGTGCTACGCTCTGGGATATTTGATCACCACGTATTAGTGGTCTCCAAGATACTCATACATTTTTTTGCCTCACCTTCAGTCACGCCATGGTTGCCATGACAACAGCACACAACATCTATAGATTAAAGCATCTAAATTGTTTAGCCATCCAACTTTGGCATGTTAATAATTTTGTAGCCCCTTTCGTGTGTCGTGGATCACTGTAGCTGCTGTGAATACACACAGCACAACGGGCCGACCAGTAATGCCACGTTGACATTCTAAAATGGCTGCCGCCATAAAAGATTGCCGTTACCATGGCAATCACATGCTTTTCCTGCAGCAGACGGCGAGAGGCTGCTAGACGCCTTGCAGGGATCTGGACTCGTGTTTTCCGAGCCGCACACGGTAAGAATCCCCTTTAATACTTTGTAGGACCTGATTTTATAACGATCACACGAGGCATGCATAGTTTAAATCGATTTATTTTGCTTGTCCACTCAGTTTTAAGCCACTTAGTGCTCGTGAGCGGTCCCGTGACAGCACACCATTGGGATTTCTACACCAGTATGTAACCACGGATTCCCTTGGATAAAAGCTGTTACTGAATGAATTGAACACACTTTCACTAATCCTGCACATATTTTTCCGATCCTGGGCACTACATGTTCTTTAGCCATCTCGTTCCTGCCAATGCATTAGTTTAGTAACTAGCACATTAGTTTTGCTGCAACCCCCCCCATTTCATCCTCCTGATTCAGGGAATGGGGTAGGCCGTAGTATCCACTCCCCACTGCCCGTTTATAGTCACGGCTTATTTATCTACATGAACCCCTGGGAGGGAACCACGTGCAGTACACTAATGACTGCCTTGTTCCACCAACAGCAACGACCTTCTTGAGACGTTGCGCCTACCCACGTTGGAGTATATCCACATGCAAATGCTAATACCATCGGACGCATCCAGTCCACAGGCATCCAGCGGGTAAGTGCTCTTATATGTGAATAGCACTACCCGCCGCTAGTTCACGTCAAGCCCCTTTTTCATGTATTCTCTGGTCATTATTTGCAGATTTGACCCATGCCGGATTATCGAATCCCTTGTCTGACCACTTGGACGTCCAGACTGTTGCACTTCTGCAACCCAATACGGTAAGGTCCGTTTTAATTTGATCAACAATAGCATTTATTGCAGTCTTGAATATAGCAATTCTCCTCGAACCCTACACACTCCTGACCCTCCTCTCTGGCTATTGTTCGACAGAGTCCACAGGATACTCCCCATTTATAGTTATCCCGTCCTGATGAATGTCGATCGAACAGCAGCTACAACAGCTTAGGTCTATTAGCCGGAAACACAGTTGTGTTGATGATATGACTTTTGTTCCAGTGTCTCACTTATGCACTGTCCAGATTAGTGACACTTTGTATTACGAATGCACATTTGTTTATCATGCCATTCCTGATGAAAGGACCATAGAGAATGTATTTGTTGTGAATCATTATCCCAATAGTAGCTTTTGGATGAACACTAATTGTACCATGCTGTGTATGTTTTATGTAACTTGTTGAGTGTCCTATGATCATCGATGAACTGGAGATATATGCTTTTTATGTATTAAATTTTGCGAAAACAGCAGTCATTGTCAACATTTGATATTTGACAGTTAGGAGTAAGTGTTGGTTTGGGTTCCATAACCTTGCTCATTTTTGTATTATGAATGGCATGTGCATGGTCTGTACTGTGCGAGAGTTGGTCATGTGCGTATTTCGTATTTCGCTTGTCATGCCACCCTTTGTGTGGTCATTCGCATGTGTGCTGGCTTTTCTACTCACCCACTATCCAGGTCTGTTGTCCTCTTTCCCTCTCCATGTATCCTGGCAGTTTGCTGTTCCATAGATCCTTGGCATCGTGGGTTGGACCAGGGTAGCAGGCACAGCAGTGGGTGATGTTGAGGTTGGGGTCACAAGTCACTTGCACATTCAGGGGTGGTAGTGCTTGCTGTTTCGGTACACTGCTTCGTGGGCCTGGGGGGCCACCAGCGCAACATGGGTACAGTCCAGGGCAGCAATTACATTTGGTATTTGGGCAATGGCATAAGACTGGGCCTTCATGGCATTTACCTGGGCTGGGGTGATAGGCAATGAGTTGTGGTGCTGCCTTGCCGCAGGAGGCTGTCAAGCACCTGGGCCAGCACTGCACATAATGGCGGCTGTGCCATGCCATGCATCATGGCCACAGGTTGCTGGAAGGTGCCAGTTCCAGGGAATTGTAGGACGGACACTAGTTTCAGCAGTGGGGGCACAGATGTCTGGATGTTGATCCTGCTACCTATGTCGTCCTGTACTGTGGTAAGCAGCTCTGTTATGGTCTCCCTGTTGGGGTGGTACAGGGTGACCAATTGGCTGTCAGTGAGGGTCGAAGGTGAGGGACTGACCCTGGGGATTGGGGCACACCTTGCTTGGGCCCTCCTCATCCTCCACCTCTTCCTCCGCCTCCTCCTGCCAACCCCCCACCTGTACACCCTGTGCCCTGGCTTGGTTGTCCTGCTTCTCTGCTTCCAGGAACAGCATGAGCAGCTGCATCTCCCGGCTCACAGTGGCTAGTGGCAGAATGGTGTTGGAAAGAGTGCTCAGGATATGGGGTGTGCCTTATGTAGCCCTCTGGGATGGATTGGGTTCGCCTGTGGCTTCATTTCAGGCACCTGTGTTCATTTACCTCCAGCCGGATGCTGGAGGTAACTGTGGCGTGTTTTCAGCAGTATTTGCACCGTTTTTTTGCGCTAAATAACATGTACTTGTGATGCGGCTGTGTTTGTGCCGCGTGTGGACGGCTGTAATAGCGCTGGCTGTATTTACAGTCGGTAGTATTTGCGCCGGCTCATAATCCGG